>NC_053036.3:204247973-204554169 GCF_002575655.3 Aegilops tauschii subsp. strangulata | reverse complement strand
GTGAAATGCATTGATCGGGGAGTAGTTTATTTTGACAAAGGATGTGGGGGTCATCTCTAGAGCTCACAAACATCCGGGTGAAATAGTTAAAAAAAGGTATCTTTTGCAAACAAAAGCGTTCAACTGTTCAACCTGCATCCAAAACTTGTGAAGAAATAACACTTATTGTGCTTTGCAAGAAATGATCTTTAAGAATTAGTTTTTGAGTATCAGTTGTTATACATGTTGGCTACACATGACATGGCACTTTCTTATAGTCAACAGTTGGCTATACTATTAAGTATTAACCATGCCCTTATACACCTAGACGGAGGGATTAAATCAGGATGACTTGGAAGGGGCAGAGGAGATGTAAGAAATGGTTCATAGTAAGTCTTTCACCAGTGCTGTACTAAAAATTCGTACAAGGAAGATTCTAGACTAAACTATAAATTGATACGCTTTTATTCATGCGCGATACTCCAATAGAGCAAGATCATGCATGGAAGTCTCCACATGCTTAGACAGCGGATTACACTGAGCGAAGACTAATGATCAACATTTAACTTGATAATGCGTATGTCCAGGTGAACCTCCTTGGAGTCCCCGTGCACCATGTTGGGGGGTAAATCATACCATGCGTCTTTCATGTCCACATCGGCGGGAAGGTCCCATCTCTGCATTGTCCTAGTCAGCATGATGGAGCCGGTGTCGCCGCCCACGTACCTCAGAGGGGTAGTAACAGTGAGCACGCACCCGTACATCGGCCTCGTGTCAGTGTTAGCATCAGCGGCGTCGCCCCTGACGCAGACTACAGAGATGGGGCGGCGGCCTGCGCGGGCCTCGCCGGTGCCCATGATCAAGAGGAAGACGCTGCCGTCCTCCTCCGAGACTAGCAGGCGGCGGTGATCCTCCAGCGACTCTGGCATGGTGAATGGGTAGGACGTCTCGTACTTGATGTTCTCCGCCAAGGGCCAGTAGTGACCGCTGCACCCATCCATGAGGTGATGCACGATGTCCGCCGGCGAGCCCCAAAACGGCATCGGGAACTCATAGTAGTAGACGAAGGGCTCCTCGGAGGCATCGACCAGGCCGTCCATGAAACAGGAGTGGCTGTAGGGGACGTTGCGCAAGTTGAATATATGAGCAAGTTACTACGAGATTTAATCCGAATAAGCACAAAATAAATCATGACGGCTATAACAAAGATTAAACTAATCATGTGGACTAGCATAGTAGATGAACAGATAGAATCTAGTAGGATACAGAGTAGAAACATGAATTCTACCACGATTTCGAACAGGAAGGACAGAAACACATACGGTGCAACGGGAGCAGCACCGTTGGCGCTGAGGTTGTCGCCCATGTCGTTGAGGAAGAGGTTGCCGAGGTCAGGGAAGAAGTCGTCGTCGGTGAAGTCGTGGCTGCGAGCAGTCGCGAGAGTGCGCTCCCCAAATTTTAACAGCGCCCGCCGAATGGAGCGCAGGAGGGAGTGGCTGTAGGGGACGTTGCGGCCGCCGAATGGAGCGCAGGAGTAGCACACGAAGCAGTAGATAGTGCTCCGGTGCCCAGAAATTTTTGTTTGGCATTGCTTGGGCAATGTAGGGCATCGGTGCCAAATACCCAAAAAGAAAATTTAGCACCGCTTTTGGCCTACATAGTGGAAGGCCTAAGTCTCTATCTCTACTCTTATCTCTATCTCTACTACTGTTCTTTGTTTTTTATAACAAATCGAATAGTACTGCGCCATCCGCTGCACGCCCAACTGAACACGCCTCCTCGCCTCCATCATCACCAACTGAGTCTTCTATAGGAGTAGGAGTAGAGAAAAAACCGAGTTGGTGATGATGGTGTGTCGTGCAATGCACGAGCATCTTGCTAATTTTTTGCATATAATTCCAAACACCACGTAGACACGGTCTTTGACCATTTTACAACTATGTTAGTATCATTGTTAGTGGTCAGCCAGTGCAAGTTATAGCCCCCGGTGTTTTAACCTTTTTTTAGTAATGATATCTGGCGATTGTTCGGCACGACCTCAATCTTGGCGAATCCCACGTAACCGTCAGATTTCCATCCGATGGTGGCCTGTTTTTAAGCCATAGTATTTGACAAAACCGCCACCCTTACACACGTACTATAACTGCGTCGCGAGCGTTTGCAACTGCCATGTCTCCCAGCGAACGTTTGCTGGGGATTGGAGTTAGCACTGATGACGGTTCGTAGTCGTTCCACGCTCGGGCATTGAAGTTTGTAACTATTTTAGATTAGAATATACTACTCCTCCGGTGCTAGTAGTAGAGCAGAGTCCTACTCCACTACTACTCTACTCAAGCAAGTTAGGGCATAGTAGTAGGTATTGTAGGGAGTACCGGTACTGTGATCACTCAAGCAAGTTGTCTGACTTCGATATGACCCTACGCTGCTGGTACGTGTCTCGTAAGTCAAGCGGTGTGGTGTAGTCATCATCACCTGTCCACTTCCCGCAGCACATATTCACTTCTCCATCTTTGTCCGCTCTTCCATCCCCGCTAAGGCGCCTCCCCCCTCGTCCAATCTGCCATCCCCGCTAAGGCGCCTCCCCCCTCGTCCGAAACCCAAGCACTAACAATGGCAGAACCGAGCAGCGTCCACCGAAAGAGTGGCTGGAATTCGCTCCCCACAGAGGTAATCAAGCTCATTGTTTCGCGTGTGGACAATCTCAGTACCATGCCGCTTGCCGCGTGCTTGTCGGGGCTGTACCGTTTACTCAAAGCCCTCAGACCGGAGCATTTTAAGCTACCTCCTTGCTTGCTGATGCCGCCTGGTCTTCAGAAACGGCGTGTCACGCAGCATAACGATCGGAGGGTGGAGAGCATCAACCCCCTTGACCGCGATCCGATCCCCATCACCCTCAACTACATTAACGGTATGTACTGGGTCGGCATGAACACGTCTTGGATGGTGCTCGTCGACGGTCGTGGCAGCTGGATGCTCGTGGAGGTCTACACCCGGCGATTAATCCCCCTTCCTTTGATTAACACTACACTTCTTTGGCACCGCGGCCCAGAATACTCGGAATCTTACAGTAGCCAACATGATACCAAGTTTGATTTGCTCAAGATTGTAATCTGCCAAGTGCCCACAAGATCTGCGAATTATAAAGACTTCAGGCTAATTGTGTTCTTCAACCGTGGTCTTGCCAATCTGACAGGTCACTGCGGTAAGTGGATAAATCTGCACGTCCATCGCAGGATCATACATCCTCCATGGTTCTCTGATGCCATTGAACACAAGGGCTTCATTTACGCTGTCGACTCCTTCTATGGATGGACGTACTGCTGGCCTACTCCAGTCATCGCTACAAATAGCTGTTATAGCAGTATGTTACTTTCCTATGATATCATGATGGCTTGCTTATATTACTGTCAACATTTACTGAAAAAATATTCATGCTCATAACATGATGTTCTTAAGATTGACTACATCAAGAGCCCTTTTTTATTTAACTCCAACTTGATATGATGTTGTAGGCCGCCTGGTGTCCCTAACCTTCCTAATCCCAGAACCTTTCAAAGAAAAGCGGCATGGCCGTTGCAGGTGGTTCCTGGCTCGATCATACAACGGCGAATGATTGATGATCGTTCGCACGTAACGGACGTGTTGTTTCGTGGAATACAATCACAGTCACTGCAAGGTCTTTGAGCAGGATCCCAGCTTCTCTGGGCCTTCAGGAATTTTTGGCTGGAGGTTGGTAAGTAGCCTTGGTACATGCTCTCTGTTTGTCGGACTGAATTATCCGATTAACCAGGAGATAACCGACGGCAAGGATCATGATGGCAGCGCGGTTTCGTTC
Organism: Aegilops tauschii subsp. strangulata; assembly: GCF_002575655.3. Taxonomy (NCBI): domain Eukaryota; kingdom Viridiplantae; phylum Streptophyta; class Magnoliopsida; order Poales; family Poaceae; genus Aegilops; species Aegilops tauschii. The sequence continues at coordinate 204,550,355 of NC_053036.3, read as the reverse complement.
ATCAGGCAAAACTGTGTGTACACAGCGTACCATGCGTCTCTGCATGCACCAAACACTGATATGTGCCGCCATGCTCTGCGGCCCAAAGTAGGAGAGAGGGTCACAAGTATCAGACTTCGACCTTCTGGCTGGAGTTTCCCCCGTTAGGCACCCATCTGGTTCAAGCCGTCAGCCAATCTCCACAGCTTAATAAATAGTAACGTCTAACTGGGCCAGTTAGTTAGATGCGTACACTTGGTGTAGTAGGATCTTTATTTAGTTTGATGCATACACTTGTTCTTTTTTGGTAGCCCTTTTGTAATGATGGCTGATGTTTGGTTTGGAAGAGAGAGCTGCGTCTTCACTCTTCTGGCCTGCTTACTACTTCTGTTGCACCCCCAGCCCTGGTTGCTGTTGCTGTTGTTTTCAATATACAATCAGTAGTATATTTCGTCTATTGGTTGAATAAATGTGTTGTTAGAACGACAAACACAATGTTTTGGAAGCCGTTGCACGGTTCGATCCTTTAGTGCCCCGTACCATACGTAGCGCATACCATTTTTCATACGGAACACATTTCCCACTTGTTGATAACATGCAGCCCACTGAAGAAGGCCCAATAGAGGAGCCCATAATTAACTGGAAGGGAGGCTCTCACATGAATCCGGCCCAGGTACATGCTCATGGTCCCCTAAACATAAATAAATAAATAAATAAAGCTAAATGCTCATGCACCAGTTCTTTAAATTCACGATTTAACAAGAGGATATTATTTCCTATGATAGTGTCGTTACATTCAGTCGATATTATTCTTACGCAAAGATAGCGACCAGTCTTCTTTCTCCCAGCATTTTCTTCCTGCAACCAGCAGACCCATGCAAATCGTAGTCAATGTTGTAAATAGTTCCGGTCCATTTTTATTTTTCAATAAGAATGTCCAACCCAGCCCAGCACATTGGCGACAGCACTTTATCCTCAGCCTTGGTGCGCTCGCCGCGGCGCCGCCGTCCGGCCCTGTCAACATAGTTTTTTTTTTGAAACGGTCCCTGTCAACATAGTGAATCGGGAGAGGACTGTAGTTGTGAGTATGAAAGTACGGACCCACCAGGTCCACTCCCAAACACAAGCAAGCACCTCTTTTACTACTCAGATGAACCCCTCGTTTTTTACTCTAATCCACCCTGCTGATATCTAGGACCCACATCATTTTCAACGTATAGTCAATTAACGATAGAATTGCACAACTTTTTTTAGTAGTAATTCGGAGGAGCAGGCTATAAACCGGGTTGTGCGGTCTCTGTGGCCCATCTAACAACATGACCAGCCCATCAGTTTTTTCTTTGGGAAAATAGGTAGCCCAGTATTTCTTTTTAACGAATACCCAAGCTAGGCCTATTTGTTTTCCCCGACTTACTGGGCCGCAAATCTTTCAAGACGAGGAGGGATGCATTCCGATCTGGCCAAAGAGTATGGTCAGTGTCTGTTAAAAGTAATATCAAAAGGGGTTTAAAATTCCAAAAAAAATTATAGCAAATGGGATATTAGTTTCTTTTTTGTTTTTGTTCTTCACTGATATCTTATACTCCCTCCGTCCCAAAATTCTGGTCTTAGATTAGTCTAGATAAGGATGTATCTAATACCAAAAGGTGACTTGATACATCCGTATTTAGACAAATCTGAGACACGAATTTTGGGACGGAGGGAGTATTTCATTGGATTTAACATGACATAGTACTAATTTATTTTTAAATTTGTTTTAGTATTGCTACTAATTTTTGGATTAAGAATATTTTGTTCCCCGGCAAAAATTTGCGAATTTTCAAAATTTTGCACACATTTAGTTAATTTTTTAACCCTGGTACTGACCAGAAAATGGGCAGCAATTCTAAAAATGGAAAACGGGCTGCAATAAATTCCATATGAATTAGAAAATGAGTAAAAATTATAAAAATAATAGCAAATGGGTTGTACACGCCACAGATTTCAAGGCTGACTTGTTTACGCAAGGCTTTGTCAGTCAACACACGATTCTAGCAGCAGTGACTGTTGGATGTCCATCCAATGGCCGACGTGCTTCTTCAATCTCTGATCTTCTTGCTCCAGCCGCCTAAACTAGCGCCGGCGGGACTGCCTGCTCCCTCCTCTTGTGGCCTGCTGTGATGCCGCGCAGGCTTCCCCGGCCCACCCTACTCCCTCTGCTGGCCTAGCCGCATGCAATAAACTGCCTCCTTATTACGCGAAAAAAATGATTCCTCCCACTGACATCTGGGGCGCACCGGTTGGGAGGCTGACCCGTGGGCCTACTAAGTTGACGCGTATGCAGGGCTTGTCAACTTAGTCAACAAACGATTCTAGCAGCAGTAACCGTTGGATTTGAATCGAACGGTCCTGCTGCTTCTTCAATCGCTGCTCTTCTTGCACCAGCCACCCAAACCAGCGCCGGCGAGACCGCCTGCTCCTGCCTCCATTGGCCGGATGTGCTGTCGTTGAGGCCTCACCGCCCCCTACTACTCCCACCGCTAGCCAGGCCCTGCGGCGACGGCAGCCTCACACCGCAGCCGAACCAGTGAACCCTCGTACTCCTCTCCGCGTGGGCATCCACTGCCGCGTCTTCCTCGGCTCCGTGTCGTCCCCTTCCTAGGCCTCGCCGTCGTCCACCACCTTGGATGCGCTCGGCGCGGAGTGGTCAACGTGGTCAACGAATGACACCATCGGAAGTAGACTGTGCGTGGAGAGGCTGATAGCTGGGTCCACGGCCGCACGCAAGGAAATGCCTCCTTATTAGGCGCAAAATAATGATTCCTCCACCTGACAGCTTTGACCCACTGGAAGGGCCTCTGTATTTCGTGAAAAAAAGGTTCCCACCGCTGACAGGTCAGACCCACCAGCTATATCTTCGCATGCAAGGAAGTGCCTCCTTATTACGCACAAAAAAAATGAATGCCCCCTTGCTAGCTGGGACCCACAATAGTGGGAGGCTGACTTGTGGGTCAACTAAGTTGACGGTGACGGAGGGCTTTGTCAACTTAGTCAATATGAACGATTCTAGCTCCAGTGACCGTACGATGTCCATCCAACGGCCGTAGTGCTTCTTCAACCTCTGGTCTTCTTGCTCCAGCCGCACAAACCAGCGCCGGTCGTGCCTCGTGCTCCTGCCTCCCATGGCCGGCTGCGATGCCGCGGAGGCCTCACCGCCCCCTACTACTCCCACCGCTGGCCAGGCCATCCCTCTACTCACCCACACTCCATGTTATTCTGCGGCGACGGCAGCCTCACACCGCAGCCGAACCAGTGAACCCTCGTACTCCTCTCCGTGTGGGCATCCACTGCCGCGTCTTCCCCGGCTCCGCGTCGTCCCCTTCCTAGGCCTCGCCGTCGTCCACCGCCTTGGTGCTCTCGGCACGGTGTGGTCAATGTGGTCAACGACCGACTTCCATCGGAAGAGTACTGTACGTGGAGAGGCTGACAGCTGGGTCCACGGCAGCCGCAAGGAAGTGCCTCCTTATTACGCGCAAAATAATTATTCCTGCACCTGACAGTGGGGACCCACCGGACGGGCCACCGTATTTCACGAAAAAAAACATTTCCCCCCTGACTGCTGGGACCCACCAGCTACATCTTCGCACGCAAGGAAGTGCGTCCGGGCAAAAAAACGATTCGCCCCCCTGACTGCTGGGACCCACCAGCTATATCTTCGCACGCAAGGAAGTGCCTGACAGTCGGGACCCACCTGGTCGAATCGTACGTAGCGTTGTCATTCTGGTCGCGAACGTGTACGTACATACTGGTCGATGTAGAGCGCGCACGTGTCATAGTAGAGGCGCGCATATAGCATGTACACGTACGTACAGCGCCAGTGTGCAAGAAAGAAAATACAGCCACGTACGTACATACGGGCGGGGTCTCGAACGCCTACTCGCGCATACGTATGGCCAGGGCTCGTGTACATGGCTGGGTCGGAAAGGAGAAACAGTGTCGTCGTCGTGTTCATGGGGAGCCAACCGGCTGGGTCAGAACGGAATGCGTCGTCGTGTTCAACGGAAGGGCTTGGACAGAACAGCGGATGGAAACGAGGCCTAGCGTACCGCAGAATGGAGGAAACGTCCTTGTGTTCGACCGGCCACGTTCGAAACGGGATCCTATGCATTGGGAGTGGTCTGACGTACCGCAAAACGGAGGAAACGGACTTGTGTTGGACCTCCTACGGTCGAAATGGGGTCCTATTGATCGGAAGGGGTGTGGCGTACCGCAAAATGGAGGAAACGGACTTGTGTTGGAGCGCTACAGTCGAAACGGGGGTCCTGTTCATCGGGAGGGGTGTGGCGTACCACAAAACGGGACTCCACGGGATACTGTTCATCTCCACCGTCGACCCCCTCCAGCCTCCACGGGCTACTGTTCATCCACCGTCGGCCTCCTCCAGCCTCCACCTGCGACTGTTCATCCACGGGCTCCTATTCATCAAGCCTCCACCGCGCTACTCCACCGGCTACTGTTCAACCAGCCCTCTCCACAGGCTCCTGTTCAACCACCCCTCCACGGGCTACTGTTCATCCAGCCCTCCACTGTCTACAGTTCAACCAGCCCTCCACGGGGTCGTCCTATTCATCCAGCCCTCCACAGGGTCCTGTTCATCCAGCCCCAACCGGCTCGATCGATCGGGGTCCTGTTCATCCAGAGGCAACACCACGGGGTCCTGTTCATCCACCCCCACCGGGAATTGTTCATCCAAACCCCCCAGCAACGCTCACTGTTCATCCAGAGGCAGCACCGATCGGCTTCAGTTAGCAGCAGTAGCAAAGGAATTGCTCGATCAAGTTCAGTTAACAGCCATCGATCGATCGCTCGGGTTCAGTAACGTGTAGCCTGCAATGCAACCGCTCGGGTTTAGTAGGCGAACGCCTCGCTCGGGTTCAGTTAGAGCCCAACGCCTCGCACCCACGCGCGTATGTACGAGAGAAACGCGCAAACCTCCATGCATCGCTCGGCCCCGACCACCCACCATAACCGGGAACACCCCGATATTTTCCTCGCCCTCGCTTCTACCACGGTTTTTTCCGTCATGGACGGCCCAAAGAATGTCATGCAGCTGCGTCTCGGGCCCGCCCAGGACAAAAATCCCATTTTCTGTCATGATTTTTTGTCATAGAAGTAGGAGCCCACCACATCTATGATGATACCGGGTTTTGTCACAATTATCGTCATAGAAGTGTCATAAGTATGAGAGAAAAAAATTCGTTCGGCCCAAAATGTCACGGGTGTGTCTTTTTTTTGTAGTGTAAGCTTGTACATTGTACACCTTTTCACCTCCTGTGTGCCACTGTGGCGACCCCTTTTGTCTATAAAAGGAGGCCCGAGGCGTTCATGAGAGGGATTCGGATCTTTTGGACGACGCACGCACCGTAGCTAGTTCGAGAGCTCAAGAACATTCAAATATACACCAAAGCAGGACTAGGGTTTTACGCATCCTCGCGTCCCGAACATGGGTAAATGATCTTTGTGCTGGCTCCTAGACCTGCTCTTTGCACAAACCCCCGCGCGCCAACAGTAGAAGGGATCCCAGTGATCCCATAGGTGTCATTTCCACTGACACCCATGATTTGTTTTGGCGAGTCCCTTTTGTAGTGTTGTGAGAGTATGTCCAGTTTTAATTGCTATATTTGGTTGTTTGCAGTATGCCTTGTTTATTTCAGTTGTTCACAATTTGATACTCTATATGTGCAATTATTTACTGTGCAGTACATTTCATCAATCCAGTTTTAAACATACCGAGAGGAATGCATATATTTGCTTGTTGTTAAGCCTGTTATAGCTAGCATATGCCTCTTTTAAAGTTTTTTGATTGTTCGGTTGTTTATAGTTAGCATATGTCCAGTTTCAAATGCTATCTTTGGTTGTTTGTAGTATGCCTTGTTTATTCCAGTTATTCACAATGTGATGTGCTATATGTGCAAGTATGAACTGTGCAGTTCAATTTCATCAGTAGCAGTTTCAACAATACCACTATGAATGACTAGATTTTGTTGCTGCATCTTGTAGTTAACACGCCTTTCCATTTTTATTTAACAATAACCAGTGTACTTAGACCGACACAATACCAGTTTGAATGACTATGTTTGCTTGTTGTTAAATGTTAGGCCTGTTGCAGTTAACACACCTTTCCACTTGTTTTGCTTTACTAGCGTGCTTAAACCTTCACACTGAAGCTATCTTTTGGAGATTATTTTGTCTGCCATGGATGATTTTGGTTGATGTTTACCCTGTTGTGCTTAACATGCCTCTCGATGTACCTACACAGGACAGTTTTGGGAACGACTGATGTTTTCCATCGAGGTTAGTTTCATCCCATGGCTTATCTATACTCACTGTTCAGGATATCGGTAGCTGGTACCATATAGGTCGGGGGCTGATAAGGGACTAATCGGTGAATCAGACTTTTAACTGAATATATATGTAACCCATTTATCGTCAGGTTAACTAGGGCCATATGTAATATATCTGAGGCTACATAGCAACATGCACTCTACTTAATGTCTAAATATGCAATCCTAGGCTACATAGCAACAATGAAGAGTGTTACCTTAATGTTCTGATGATGTCTAGATATACGTAGAAGAGCAGCAGCAACAATAACAACACAACCCTGTTTGGATACTCAACTTAGCTAGAGGTTAGAGTTAGTTTCTAGCTCATGACTAACCCTGAACTAACTCCATCCAAAGAGGTTTTTGGATGACAGGTTTAGATTGACAATAAATGCACTAGGAGAACTAGCTCCAATTAGCACCTCGTGGGTTGGATATTATTTTTGGGCGGGTTAGATGCAACTAGCTCAAACTAGCCCTCATGTTTGGATATACTTTAGGGTTATTTGAGCCCGAACTAGCTCAAACTAACTCTAACCCATGGATACAGTAGCAGTTAATCAGCCAATAATATGTAAGAATGCAATAAACTCCTTCTGGCCCATAATATAAGATGTTAATTATCTAATATGTGAGTGTATTGGATGTTATAAGATATTATAAAAGAGTGTTGTACTACATCATTTCGCAATTGTTGTTTAGCTTCTAATATTAACTTGGTGCTTTTAGGTACATATGTCATTGGTAAAGATCAGCGCTTTGATCCTTTCTGCGTATGGGGCAATGAGATATCGATGAACCAGCATCAAGTGAGGAAGCTGGTAAAGATTGTTAGTAAAATGGGTCAAAAGATGGCAATTAATCTATTTGTTTACACTTTATCCAAGCAACAGCAAACTGCAGGATGGTAAGTAAGAACTCTGCAGCCTTCTTTTTACTGCCCGTAATGAGTTGTGTTAGATGACAATGTCTGAATCTTTTTTCTTTGCAGTGGTTGGCACACTGGTACAACGAGGCACTATACAAATGGTTTTTAACCCCTTTCCGCGACGGCATTTGGAACCGTCGCCTAGTGAGTGTGGGCGATAGGGGATCCTTCCCACACGACCCAGAAACCGCCGGGGATATGCCCTCCTGGCACACACGCTCGGCAAAATGAGGTCGTGTGCGACCGGCGAGCGACCAAATACGGTTATACGTACAGTAGTGCTAAAAAATACAATTATACAGGCGAAATCATTTCTGGTCGTAAGTACATCCCACACAGTTAGTACCCGCTAAACGTTTCCGTTCGTATATACATCCCACATAGTCGCTCCAAGGAAAACGTTTCTGTTCGCAAGTACATCACACACAATTTTCCCTGTTAAATCGTTTGTGATAGCATTTCCATTGCACACGATATTAACAATTTTATCATTTGCGTTATTAAATGCATCACACATGGTGCGTAGAAGAAATTGTGTGTCAAAGGCTGTCCATCACGCACAAATTTTATGTAGTAAACGTTTGCGCCAGGTGGCCTAACACAAACAGTTTTCAAGAGAATGTTGTGTGTGATTGTTTATTAATCTAACACGGTTTATTCCTAGAAACTGTGTGCGTTATTGAATGCATCGCACATGGTGTTTTCTCAATAACCGTTGCAATAGAAAACACCAATTAGCAGGATAATTATCCGATTATTAATAATAAATTTATTAATCTAATTGATAGTTCATATTAAGCACACAATATATTTCATTTTCATAATTGAAATACATCAGAGTACAACATCATATAGCTTCAGCACTCAGCTACCCCATTACACAACTACATCAGCACCAAGTTTCACATGCAACATCTATAACCTTTCAAAATTAGCATCATAGACGGTACATAGACAAATGTATCTCATCTGGAAAACTGCTGAAGCAGAAGGCGAATATTGAGCCTTCATTGGTGTTGAAGGTCTTTGTAACTTTAGGCCAGTGCCTGTGGATGATTAACCGTCCATCCTTCATCCTCTTCAGGAACACTTCAATATTGAACCGTGGGTGTTGTATGAATACCTTCCTCGCCTCCTGACCATACAGGTGGCTTGAGAGGTAATCATCAGTGAACTACTTTGGAAAGGCTGAAAACAAGAATATGCATAAATATCTTCTCTATATTGGAAATGGGGCAAAGGAATAAAAAAGGCAAGGTATAATAGTTAGTACCATCCTGTAGTGAACTGATGTCTTCTTCATTGTGCAGACAAAGATCTTGTTGTTTTTTGTCGCTAATTTTTTTATCCTAACAATCTTTCTGAGTTTCTTGACTTGACTGATATTCATGGACAACTCATTTCCCATATGCAAAAAGGGTCGAACAGTGGGTCAAAACCTGTGACGGCAGGACCTACATGTGCAAGACCAAATTGTTAAAAACCTAAATATTAGAATGGCTCCTGCAATTGCACAATAATGTGCTATTAGACAACGGACCATGCACGTGCTAACCTCGATTGTAAACCTCAGTGTTTCCCATTGTTTCCCTGCAACACATATAAGGTAGTTAGTCATCAGGTTAAGTAAGGGTTCGCATGCTATCAGTAAAATATGTTGATGAAAAATAAGCACATTGTAGATTCATCAGATTAATTCAAGCCACATGGAAAACCCATTTATCCAAACCAAGCATGATTAAGAACTAGGAAATATAGCACTTGTATATGTTTCTCATGTATTAAGTGCAGCCAAATTCGATTTATTCCTCACATGCACACCAATACAAAATTCTACCCACGACAATTGGACATCGCATTGCAGAATTGAACCAGGCAGTTAACTAAACACCACAAAAAATGAACCAACATTAACTGAGCACCACATTGCACAATATAACATACTCCTAATTGAATATCAGACAGTTAACCAAACCAAGCATGCTTAACAACTTGGAAATATAGCAATTGTATTTGTTTCTCATGTATTTAGTACAGCCAAATTCAATTTATTCCTCACATTGTATACCATAACAGAATGCACCCACAACAATTGAACATCGCATTGCAGAATTGAACCAAACAGTTAACTAAACACCACAACAAATGAACCAAACATTAACTGAGCACCACATTGCACAATATAACATACTTCTACTAGAAGATCAGACAGTAACCAAACCAAGCATGCTTAACAACTTGGAAATATAGCAATTGTATTTGTTTCTCATGTATTTAGTACAGCCAAATTCGATTTATGTCTCACATGGTATACAATAACAGAATGCATCCACAACAATTGAACATCGCGTTGTAGAATTGAACCAAACAGCCAACCGCGTCGCGTCGTCGGTGCGCGAGGCACCGACGGTGGCCTCGACCGCGAGGTGCTCCTCCAAGATCTGGGGGTTGACACGAATGGCATCCATCGCGACTTCATCCGCACGTGCGGTCGCGATTTGCTTCTCCGCTGCCAAATGGTCCTTGAGATCCTGGCTATACTGCGTGCACCATGGCTTAGGGCGGCGCTTATTTGGTGGAGGGGTTGGTGATTTGGGTGGAAGGTGTCACGCCGGTGGTCGGGGCATGTGGGATGTGGAAGGAGGAGGAGGATGGGGGACGGGCCACCGTATTTCGCGAAAAAAAGTTTCCCCCCTGACTGCTGGGACCCACCAGCTACATCTTCGCACACAAGGAAGTGCGTCCGGGCAAAAAAACGATTCGCCCCCCTGACTGCTGGGACCCACCAGCTATATCTTCGCACGCAAGGAAGTGCCTGACAGCCGGGACCCACCTGGTCGAAGCGTACGTAGCGTTGTCATTCTGGTCGCGAACGTGTACGTACATACTGGTCGATGTAGAGCGCGCACGTGTCATAGTAGAGGCGCGTATATAGCATGTACACGTACGTACAGCGCCAGTGTGCAAGAAAGAAAATACAGCCACGTACGTACATACGGGCGGGGTCTCGAACGCCTACTCGCGCATACGTATGGCCAGGGCTCGTGTATATGGCTGGGTCGGAAAGGAGAAACAATGTCGTCGTCGTGTTCATGGGGAGCCAACCGGCTGGGTTGGAACGGAATGCATCGTCGTGTTCAACGGGAGGGCTTGGATAGAACAGCGGATGGAAACAAGGCCTAGCGTACCGCAGAATGGAGGAAACGTCCTTGTGTTCGACCGGCCACGTTCGAAACGGGATCCTGTTCATTGGGAGGGGTCTGACGTACCGCAAAACGGAGGAAACGGACTTGTGTTGGACCTCCTACGGTCGAAATGGGGTCCTGTTGATCGGAACGGGTGTGGTGTACCGCAAAACGGAGGAAACGGACTTGTGTTGGAGCGCTACAGTCGAAACGGGGGTCCTGTTCATCGGGAGGGGTGTGGCGTACCACAAAACGGGACTCCACGGGATACTGTTCATCTCCACCGTCGACCCCCTCCAGCCTCCACGGGCTACTGTTCATCCACCGTCGGCCTCCTCCAGCCTCCACCTGTGACTGTTCATCCACGGGCTCCTATTCATCCAGCCTCCACCGCGCTACTCCACCGGCTACTGTTCAACCAGCCCTCTCCACAGGCTCCTGTTCAACCACCCCTCCACGGGCTACTGTTCATCCAGCCCTCCATCGTCTACTATTCAACCAGCCCTCCACGGGGTCATCCTATTCATCCAGCCCTCCACAGGGTCCTGTTCATCCAGCCCCAACCTGCTCGATCGATCAGGGTCCTGTTCATCCAGAGGCAACACCACGGGGTCTTGTTCATCCACCCCCACCGGGAACTGTTCATCCAAACCCCCCAGCAACGCTCACTGTTCATCCAGAGGCAGCATTGATCAGCTTCAGTTAGCAGCAGTAGCGATGGAATCGCTCGATCAGGTTCAGTTAACAGCCATCGATCGATCGCTCGGGTTCAGTAACGTGTAGCCTGCAATGCAACCGCTCGGGTTTAGTAGGCGAACGCCTCGCTCGGGTTCAGTTAGAGCCCAACGCCTCGCACCCACGCGCGTATGTACGAGAGAAACGCGCAAACCTCCATGCATCGCTCGGCCCCGACCACCCACCATAACCGGGAACACCCCGATATATTCCTCGCCCTCGTTTCTACCACGGTTTTTTCTGTCATGGACGGCCCAAAGAATGTCATGCAGCTGCGTCTCGGGCCCGCCCAGGACGAAAAGCCCATTTTCTGTCATGATTTTTTGTCATAGAAGTAGGAGCCCACCACATCTATGATGATACCGGGTTTTGTCACAATTATCGTCATAGAAGTGTCATATGTATGAGAGAAAAAAATTCGTTCGGCCCAAAATGTCACGGGTGTGTCTTTTTTTTTTGTAGTGTAAGCTTGTACATTGTACACCTTTTCACCTCCTGTGTACCACTGTGGCGACCCCTTTTGTCTATAAAAGGAGGCCTGAGGCGTTCATGAGAGGGATTCGGATCTTTTGGACGACGCACGCACCGTAGCTAGTTCAAGAGCTCAAGAACATTCAAATATACACCAAAGCAGGACTAGGGTTTTACGCATCCTCGCGTCCCGAACATGGGTAAACGATGTTTCTGCTGGCTCCTAGACCTGCTCTTTGCACAAACCCCCGCGCGCCAACAGTAGAAGGGATCCCAGTGATCCCATAGGTGTCATTTCCACCGACACCCATGATTTGTTTTGGCGAGTCCCTTTTGTAGTGTTGTGAGAGTATGTCCAGTTTTAATTGCTATATTTGGTTGTTTGCAGTATGCCTTGTTTATTTCAGTTGTTCACAATTTGATACTCTATATGTGCAATTATTTACTGTGCAGTACATTTCATCAATCCAGTTTTAAACATACCGAGAGGAATGCATATATTTGCTTGTTGTTAAGCCTGTTATAGCTAGCATATGCCTCTTTTAAAGTTTTTTGATTGTTCGGTTGTTTATAGTTAGCATATGTCCAGTTTCAAATGCTATCTTTGGTTGTTTGTAGTATGCCTTGTTTATTCCAGTTATTCACAATGTGATGTGCTATATGTGCAAGTATGAACTGTGCAGTTCAATTTCATCAGTAGCAGTTTCAACAATATCACTACGAATGACTAGATTTTGTTGCTGCATCTCGTAGTTAACACGCCTTTCCATTTTTATTTAACAATAACCAGTGTACTTAGACCGACACAATACCAGTTTGAATGACTATGTTTGCTTGTTGTTAAATGTTACGCATGTCGCAGTTAACACACCTTTCCACTTGTTTTGCTTTAGTAGCGTGCTTAAACCTTCACACTGAAGCTATCTTTTGGAGATTATTTTGTCTGCCATGGATGATTTTGGTTGATGTTTACCCTGTTGTGCTTAACATGCCTCTCGATGTACCTACACAGGACAGTTTTGGGAACGACTGATGTTTTCCATCGAGGTTAGTTTCATCCCATGGCTTATCTATACTCAATGTTCAGGATATCGGTAGCTGGTACCATATAGGTCGGGGGCTGATAAGGGACTAATCGGTGAATCAGACTTTTAACTGAATATATATGTAACCCATTTATCGTCAGGTTAACTAGGGCCATATGTAATATATCTGAGGCTACATAGCAACATGCACTCTACTTAATGTCTAAATATGCAATCCTAGGCTACATAGAAACAAGGAAGAGTGTTATCTTAATGTTCTGATGATGTCTAGATTTACGTAGAAGGGCAGCAGCAACAATAACAACACAACCCTGTTTGGATACTCAACTTAGCTAGAGGTTAGAGTTAGTTTCTAGCTCATGACTAACCCTGAACTAACTCCATCCAAAGAGGTTTTTGGATGACAGGTTTAGATTGACAATAAATGCACTAGGAGAACTAGCTCCAATTAGCACCTCGTGGGTTGGATATTATTTTTGGGTGGGTTAGATGCAACTAGCTCAAACTAGCCCTCATGTTTGGATATACTTTAGGGTTATTTGAGCCCGAACTAGCTCAAACTAACTCTAACCCATGGATACAGTAGCAGTTAATCAACCAATAATATGTAAGAATGCAATAAACTCCTTCTGGCCCATAATATAAGATGTTAATTATCTAATATGTGAGTGTATTGGATGTTATAAGATATTATAAAAGAGTGTTGTACTACATCATTTCACAATTGTTGTTTAGCTTCTAATATTAACTTGGTGCTTTTAGGTACATATGTCATTGGTAAAGATCAGCGCTTTGATCCTTTCTATGTATGGGGCAATGAGATATCGATGAACCAGCATCAAGTGAGGAAGCTGGTAAAGATTGTTAGTAAAATGGGTCAAAAGGTGGCAATTAAACTATTTGTTTACACTTTATCCAAGCAACAGCAAACTGCAGGATGGTAAGTAAGAACTCTACAGCCTTCTTTTTACTGCCCGTAATGAGTTGTGTTAGATGACAATGTCTGAATCTTTTTTCTTTGCAGTGGTTGGCACACTGGTACAACGAGGCACTATACAAATGGTTGTTAACCCCTTTCCGCGACGGCATTTGGAACCGTTGCCTAGTGAGTGTGGGCGATAGGGGATCCTTCCCACACGACCCAGAAACCGCCGGGGATATGCCCTCCTGGCACACACGCTCGGCAAAATGAGGTCGTGTGCGACCGGCGAGCGACCAAATACGGTTATACGTATAGTAGTGCTAAAAAATACAATTATACAGGCGAAATCATTTCTGGTCGTAAGTACATCCCACACAGTTAGTACCCGCTAAACGTTTCCGTTCGTATATACATCCCACATAGTCGCTCCAAGGAAAACGTTTCTGTTCGCAAGTACATCACACACAATTTTCCCTGTTAAATCGTTTGTGATAGCGTTTCCATTGCACACGATATTAACAATTTTATCATTTGCGTTATTAAATGCATCACACATGGTGCGTAGAAGAAATTGTGTGTCATAGGCTGTCCATCACGCACAAATTTTATGTAGTAAACGTTTGCGCCAGGTGGCCTAACACAAACAGTTTTCAAGAGAATGTTGTGTGTGATTGTTTATTAATCTAACACGGTTTATTCCTAGAAACTGTGTGCGTTATTGAATGCATCGCACACGGTGTTTTCTCAATAACCGTTGCAATAGAAAACATCAATTAGCAGGCTAATTATCCGATTATTAATAATAAATTTATTAATCTAATTGACAGTTCATATTAAGCACACAATATATTTCATTTTCATAATTGAAATACATCAGAGTACAACATCATATAGCTTCAGCACTCAGCTACCCCATTACACAACTACATCAGCACCTAGTTTCACATGCAACATCTATAACCTTTCGAAATTAGCATCATAGACGGTACATAGACAAATGTATCTCATCTGGAAAACTGCTGAAGCAGAAGGCGAATATTGAGCCTTCATTGGTGTTGAAGGTCTTTGTAACTTTAGGCCAGTGCCTGTGGATGATTAACCGTCCATCCTTCATCCTCTTCAGGAACACTTCAATATTGAACCGTGGGTGTTGTATGAATACCTTCCTCGCCTCCTGACCATACAGGTGGCTTGAGAGGTAATCATCAGTGAACTACTTTGGAAAGGCTGAAAACAAGAATATGCATAAATATCTTCTCTATATTGGAAATGGGGCAAAGGAATAAAAAAGGCAAGGTATAATAGTTAGTACCATCCTGTAGTGAACTGATGTCTTCTTCATTGTGCAGACAAAGATCTTGTTGTTTTTTGTCGCTAATTTTTTTATCCTAACAATCTTTCTGAGTTTCTTGACTTGACTGATATTCATGGACAACTCATTTCCCATATGCAAAAAGGGTCGAACAGTGGGTCAAAACCTGTGATGGCAGGACCTACATGTGCAAGACCAAACTGTTAAAAACCTAAATATTAGAATGGCTCCTGCAATTACACAATAATGTGCTATTAGACAACGGACCATGCACGTGCTAACCTCGATTGTAAACCTCAGTGTTTCCCATTGTTTCCCTGCAACACATATAAGGTAGTTAGTCATCAGGTTAAGTAAGGATTCGCATGCTATCAGTAAAATATGTTGATGAAAAATAAGCACATTGTAGATTCATCAGATTAATTCAAGCCACATGGAAAACCCATTTATCCAAACCAAGCATGATTAAGAACTAGGAAATATAGCACTTGTATATGTTTCTCATGTATTAAGTGCAGCCAAATTCGATTTATTCCTCACATGCACACCAATACAAAATTCTACCCACGACAATTGGACATCGCATTGCAGAATTGAACCGGGCAGTTAACTAAACACCACAAAAAATGAACCAAACATTAACTGAGCACCACATTGCACAATATAACATACTCCTAATAGAATATCAGACAGTTAACCAAACCAAGCATGCTTAACAACTTGGAAATATAGCAATTGTATTTGTTTCTCATGTATTTAGTACAGCCAAATTCAATTTATTCCTCACATTGTATACCATAACAGAATGCACCCACAACAATTGAACATCGCATTGCAGAATTGAACCAAACAGTTAACTAAACACCACAACAAATGAACCAAACATTAACTGAGCACCACATTGCACAATATAACATACTTCTACTAGAAGATCAGACAGTAACCAAACCAAGCATGCTTAACAACTTGGAACTATAGCAATTGTATTTGTTTCTCATGTATTTAGTACAGCCAAATTCGATTTATGTCTCACATGGTATACAATAACAGAATGCATCCACAACAATTGAACATCGCGTTGTAGAATTGAACCAAACAGCCAACCGCGTCGCGTCGTCGGTGCGCGAGGCGTCGACGGTGGCCTCGACGGCGAGGTGCTCCTCCAAGATCTGGGGGTTGACACGAATGGCATCCATCGCGACTTCATCCGCACGTGCGGTCGCGATTTGCTTCTCCGCTGCCAAATGGTCCTTGAGATCCTGGCTATACTGCGCGCACCATGGCTTAGGGCGGCGCTTATTTGGTGGAGGGGTTGGTGATTTGGGTGGAAGGTGTCGCGCCGGTGGTCGGGGCATGTGGTATGTGGAAGGAGGAGGAGGATGGGGGTCGGGTGTGGATTACCTGCCTGGATAGGCGAGGCCGAGCGGCGTGAAGGAGGGTCGCTGGCGAGGAGGCGGCGCTGCAGGCAAGGAGTGAAGGTTTCAACTAGGAAAGGAAGGCGGAAACAGGGGAAATGTGGCTTTTGGTAAGGGGCGGGGAGGTAGATATTTCTGTGGAAGCCGAAAATTTGAAATCGCTTTAGCGAAAAAACTGGCGCGCAAAGTGTCATCAGACACGGTCCCTTATTCAAAACTGTGTACGATATGTGAACATCACAAATGATTCAGATAGCTTAACCTGTGTGTGATGAGTTTGAACGTCAAAAATTTTGGTTTGAATTTCCCTGGTTATAGTGGTCATCCACGTCATTGCATAATTTGGGTACACAAAGGAGACTATAGCACACCCACACTTCTTAATCGAGCAAGTTCAGTAATTAAACAGAGCTAGCTGACCTAAACATTACTCTAAAAAATTAAATACCGGCGCTCTTAATTAAACAAAACAAAGAGCACTACTACGGCTGGTGCTCATCGATATCCGCCGCTGCCTCCAGGTCTAGCTCGCGCCCGACGGTCTCCTGGGGAAGGGGCTCCATGGCATCAATCGCACCATACTCGGAAAGCATCTCGCCATCCGCGTCTGCCATATCTTTGGAATAGGCTGCCACGGGCTGGGCATGGGCGGCCGTGATCTAGGCTTTGGCGGGCTCCGTCGTGGAAAGGTATGCGGCGCAAGAACGGACGGCTGCTCAAACTCTCTTGGTGATTGCCAACTCTTCGGCCGTGGGTTGCCGACCGTTATCGGAGAAGCTTCGTTCGATTTGTGCGGTGACCGCCACGAGCTGGGCGTGGACGGCCTCGACATGGTCGTGGGCGGCCTCCATCAGGGCTAAGGCCGCCGCCGCGGAACGGACAGCTGATGTGCCGCTCTCGCCAATTGCTATCCCCGAGGCAGATGCTGCCGCCGCCGCCTGAGAAGCAACAGCGGCCATTTGGGATGCCTTGGCCGCCCGGACGCAGATTGCTGTCACCCTCACGAAGTTGTTAGCACGCGCCTGGCGGCTGCGGCCGCGCTCTCGCCGGAGTGGGCCGCCGAAGTTGCACTCACGACGCGGGTCCACGCCCCATCTTTCACGGGCGACGATTGAACAGTGAAATGATATTTGTGGAGCAGGCTAGTGTGCTTGACACTCCGATGGTGCTCCAAGATATTTTGTGTTGCATCTCACACGGTTGGAGAAAATAAACTGTGTGCGATCTACTTGATTTTTTGTCTTGATTTGAATTACATAATGGGATCACAGCAGCAAAGTATGGTGTTTGAATTGCTAGAATTTTTATCTACAGTGAACATGCAACTATAGGTGTGTCATCAAAAAAGTTGGAATTATTCAGGGTTCCTTTGGACGTTTTTATGCATGAACTTGGTTTTGTAGGCATTTCATGTGCATAATTCAAATTTGAACTACATGCACATGCTCCATTGCATATAAATGGGTTGAAAAATCAAATATGTGTCCTTGATTGCATGCTTAGGTGCCATGCAAGAAATGGGAATGAACGTCAAACACCCTGCCACCGTCACTCGGCCGCAAACATTGAGATACCTGTTTTTAAATTCTAGTAAATCCAAAACTCGTCTGAAATTCATGAAACTAGGCATGCTATCATGCAGCGGCATCAACATTTCGTGGTAAAAAAATTCCCATTTGGGGCAGGTTTGGGTATAAGCTTCTCACAAACCAGAGCTTCTCACAACAAGCGTGATGGTTTCGGCAAGGAACGTGCCACCTTTGGGGACGAAACGATATCCGTTGCCTCTAATTGCTTTCAAAAAAATTCTACTGTCAACATAGAACAACAGGAATGTTGTGTTTAATTTTGGAAATTTTTGGGGTTCGTTTGGACATTTTTATAGATTAACTGGGTTTGTTAGGCATTTTATGTGCATAATTCAAATTTGAACTACATGCACATGCTCCAGTGCATATAAATTGGTTGAAAAATCAAATATGTGTCCTTGGTTGCATGCTTAGGTCCCATGCAAGAAATGGGAATGAATTTCAAACACCCTGCCACCGTCACTCGGCCGCAAACATTGAGATACTTGGTTTTTAAATTCTAGTAAATCCAAAACTCGTCTGAAATTCATTAAACTTGGCATGCTCATGGAGCGGCATCAACATGCCATGGTAAAATTTTGTCTCATTTGGGGAAGGTTTGGGTACAAGCTTCTCACAAACTAGAGTTTCTCACAACAAGTGTGATGGTTTCGGTAGGGAACGTGCCACCTTTGTGGATGAAACGATATCCGTTGCCTCTTATTGCTTTCAAAAATTTTCTAGTGTCAACATAGAACAACAGGAGTGTTGTGTTTAATTTTGGAATTTTTCGGGGTTTGTTTGGACATTTTTATACATTAACTGGGTTTTCCAAGCATTTTATGTGCATAGTTCAAATTTGAACTACATGCACATGCTCCAGTGCATATAAATTGGTTGAAAAATCAAATATGTGTCCTTGGTTGCATGCTTAGGTCCCATGCAAGAAATGGGAATGAATTTCAAACACCCTGCCACCGTCACTCGGCCCCAAACATTGAGATACTTGGTTTTTAAATTCTAGTAAATCCAAAACTCGTCTGAAATTCATGAAACTTGGCATGCTATCATGGAGCGGCATCAACATGCCATGGTAAAAAAACTGTCCCATTTGGGACAGGTTTGGGTATAAGCTTCTCACAAACCAGAGCTTCTCACAACAAGCGTGATGGTTTCGGTAGGGAACGTGCCACCTTTGGGGACGAAACGATATCCATTGCCTCTTATTGCTTTCTAAAAATTTCTAGTGTCAACAAATAACAACAGGAGTGTTGTGTTTAATTTTGGAATTTTTTGGGGTTCGTTTGGACATTTTTATACATTAACTGGGTTTTCTAGGCATTTTATGTGCATAATTCAAATTTGAACTACATGCACATGCTCCAGTGCATATAAATTGGTTGAAAATCAAATCTGTGTCCTTGGTTGCATGCTTAGGTCCCATGTAAGTAATGGGAATGAATGTCAAACACCGTGCCACCGTCATCTCGGCCGCAAACATTGAGATACCTGGTTTTAAATTCTAGTAAATACAAAAATCGTGTGAAATTCATGAAACTTGGCATGCTGTCATGGAGCGGCATCAACATGCCATGGTAAAAATTTATCCCATTTGGCGCAGGTTTGGGTATAAGCTTCTCACAACAAGCGTGATGGTTTCGGTAGGGAGCGTGCCACCTTTGGGGACAAAACGATATCCGTTGCCTCTTATTGCTTTCAAAAAATTTCTACTGTCAACATATAACAACAGGAGTATTGTGTTTAATTTGGAATTTTCGGGGTTCGTTTGTACATTTTTATACATTAACTGGGTTTTCTAGGCATTTTATGTGCATAATTCAAATTTGAACTACATGCACATGCTCCAATGCATATAAATTGGTTGAAAAATAAAATATGTGTCCTTCGGTGCATGCTTAGGTCCCATGCAAGAAATGGGAATGAATTTCAAACACCAGGGCACTGTTGATTGCCGACAAAACGTTGAGATACTTTGTTTTTAAATTCTAGTAAATCCAAAACTCGTCTGAAATTCATGAAACTTGGCATGCTATAATGGAATGGCACCCGACATGCTATGGTATTTTTCGTGTCCATTTTGAGAGAAGGCACACTCGAATAACTGCCAACAAAGGCATTTTGAAAAAAAAATAGCTGCCACTGTAACATCTCAAACGTTTGTATAATTTAAATTGTGTGCGTTCTGTTAACCATTGACGTGACGCCACGCCTCGCTCTTTTAATGGCTAGGAGGTGCCGTGCGGACAGGTGCTTGAGTGCTTGACTAAACGGGAGGCGTGCGAGCTGTACTCCAAAGCGGAGGCTAACCGGGAAGCATGCGAGCTATACGCCGTGCATGCTCACCAGGAAGCGAGCCCTTTGACTTCTGTGGCCGCCCGCCTTGCTCGCATCCTCTCCATTAATGGCACCCAAGCCGCAGTTTAATACGGTCTTTAAATATAAAACGCTCATCGCAAATGTTTTAGTTAGAACACCCGTATGCAAAACTGACAACTTCCCCAGGAAGCCAAGGGAAAATGTGCCTAGCAGGATTTGTGCTGCTCTTGATCGCAATCGTTTTAGTTAGAACACACGTATGCAAACCGACTACTTCCCTAGGAAGCCAAGAGAAAATGTGCCGAGCAGGATTTCTGCAGCTCTTGATAGCAAACGTTTTAGATAGAACACCCGTATGCAAAGTGAGAGCTATGGTCTTCCCCCTTAAGTCGAGGGAAAATTCGCAGTGCAGGATTTGTGCATCCCTTCAACGCAAACAGTTGTTTTGGATGAACCGTGTGCAACCATGTGCAAGCAATTTGGTAAGATTTGCATCTGTCATATTGGGTATGTTGCCATTTGTCAAACTGGAAAGATTGACTTTTTTGATCTAGTAACATTGCCATTTTCAATCCTTATAACACTGCGATTTGTCAAAATATGCAGCTAAAAATCACTAGCACTATCTAATTTTTGCAACTAAAATTCAGTAATTAAGCATAGATTTCATTCATAGATTAAGCAGTTGTTCTTAATTTATACAAACAGTTAAACTTGACAGCTGAACCGACCAAACTTTTCCCAATTGTTGCCAACCACGTAGTGAAATAGCTAGTTCAACAATATATACTAACTAATTTTAAGTGCGTTGTACAGTTCCACCACATCTATAGTCGGATGAAGTGAACAAAATAGCCCCTATGTACTACTACTACGGAGGGGCTTTGTGCTACTTCCGGTAGCCTCTCCTCTGTCGAGCATGCTCAGTAAGAGGCGGAGGAGGAGGAGGAGCCTACCGATGAGCTGGACAAATGCAATATGGTGCCTGCCGCTGCTGCACGTTCAGCGACGCTCGCCAGCTCGAACGCCCACTGCCGCTCCAGATGATCCCTCTCGAAGTGGCCGGACTGTTCGTAGATCTCCTGATTCCTTGCCTCTGCATCGGCGTGGGTTGCGGCCATGGATGCAGTAAGGCTCTTTGCGTGCTCGACGAGGTGCTCCTCCTCCTCCCGCAGGAACTCGATGTAGCGCGCAAGGTCGCTGATGCACGTGCGGGCCTCCACCTCTGCCTCCCTCCTTCGGGCGGCGGTGGCGGAGCGGGTGATGATCCCAGTGGTCGACGGTGGGCTGGCGGCCACGGCGGCCAACGATGGGGTGGCGGCCACGACGGCCACCTCCCGCCTTTGGGCCGCGGTGGAGCGGGTGATGGCCGACAGTGGGGTGGCGGCCATGACGGCCAACTCCCGCCTTCGGTCACGGTGGCGGAGCGGGTGACGGCCGGCAGTCGGGTGGCGGCCACGATGGCCACCTCCCGCCTTCGGGCCGCGGCGGCGGAGCGGGCGATGGCCCTGGCTTTCGATGGTTGTGTGGTGGAAACGGCGGCCGACAACAGCTGTCGACGGGCACCGGCGGCAGAGCGTGTGGTGGGTGTTCCGCGCACACCCAACAGGGACGCCATGCGCACAACACTACGCCGGGGACTAAGCCGCCGCCACGGTGTAGCCTCCCAGCTAGAGTTGTCCTCTGATGACGGCGGAGTGACTGAGCGACGACGACGGACCGGTGCCATTGGCGATTGTGGGAGAAGCAGATCAGTTAAGCTACAGGGAGGGAGGGGGAAATGCGACGCAGGACTCACCGGCCATGAGGGTTTATATAGCAGGCCGGTAAGCATTGGGATTTTGGGGGATTTCATCGAGTCGGTCGGGAAGCTTGCGCGGGAACCTGCGAGGTTGCGCGGGAACGGGCTCACTGACAATTCATTGGCGCCACTTCGAGCCACCGTTTCGCCAAAAGAACGCCCCCGCGCGCTGCGCAAGCTTGCGCTGTAAGCCGTCTACGGCAGCGGGGTGACAAGACGTGCGAGAGGAGGATGAAAGGACAGGCACACATACGGTTAATATAAAAAAAAGTTTGCGATTTAATTACCTACCATACCCCTGTCCTGGTTTATAAGTAGGATTTAACTAATAAAATACGGATGCATGTCGCCAAAGATTATATCGTTGGATTCATATTTGAACATAGTTTCCAGTTATACAATTTCTGTAACATGCATTAACACATTTTTGGTTAAATTTAAGGTTATATACCAGCAAGCTTTTGCCGGCAACACACAAGGCTTATTCCATCACAAACAGCTCGGATGGATCAACTGTATGCCACGTATCGCACATGGAACTCTAATCTGATTCGTGCTTGATGCCTCCGACATCGCTCACACAGTTCGTCTTATTTGCCACGTATCATTGTGCTGGCCTTTGCTCGCGTCCCTCAGTAAGCTCTGCTCGCCGTTAGGCGCCGCGGCGTCCTCGGCTTGTGGACAGCATTTCCTTGCGTGGTCAACTGCTATATGCATATATATGGTTGC
The DNA here is from genome assembly GCF_002575655.3 of Aegilops tauschii subsp. strangulata. Taxonomy (NCBI): domain Eukaryota; kingdom Viridiplantae; phylum Streptophyta; class Magnoliopsida; order Poales; family Poaceae; genus Aegilops; species Aegilops tauschii. Next base: position 204,527,562 of record NC_053036.3, on the reverse strand, counting down.
TCGCCGTTGAGGCGACCACTACAAAAAAATACAGTTCCGTGATGATACGTGTTTGTCACAGTAGGTCGCATTTTCTGTCATGCATGTACATCCATGACGATTTTATGACAGAACCAAGATAGTCATACCTGTGATGTCGTAGAAGTGTTCCATGACATTACCAAAATTATCATCACGGAAGTGTCCACTTCCATGACGATAAATCCCGCGTCACAGAAGTGCTTTCGTCAAGGGTGACCGACACGTGGCATCCACCGTAACGGAACGCCGTTAAGCTATCGGGTCGGGTTTTGGATCTGATAACCCGTTAACAGCCCCGACCAATGAGGATTTTCCACGTGTAAAATCATCATTGGCTGGAGGAAACACGTGTCGGCTCATCGTTGGGACAGATGTCATCCACTCATTGGACAGAAGGTGCCTATGATACGTCGACACGTGGCACGACCCAACAGAGGCCCATTCCTGTGAAAAGGCCGGCCTGTTTGACTTGGTCAAAAGGTGGCGGGCCGGCCCATGTAAAGCCTGTTAACGGCCTGTTCGCATATAGGCCATTTACAGCCCGCTAACCCAAGGCCCGTTACGCCCTATCCGAATTAGGCCCAGTAGCGTCATCTGGGCCACCCAATATGATTCCAGCCCATTTTCACTTCTGGCCCATGTATGGCCCATGACGTCTTTCGGCCCATATGAGGCCCTGTGTAACTCTTGGCCTATTAACGACCCGTGGTGAAACTGGCCCGTAATGAACAGCGTATCACTTTACACCCATTAACGGCCCGTGGTGAAACTGGCCCGTAATGAACAGTGTATCACTTTATACCCATTAACGGCTCGTTATTCCGTTGGGCCGCTTCCAGCCCATGTTATCTTTCGACCTTCTCAGGGCCCATTTATTCTTGGGCTCATTTCCAGCATTCGTTTACTTACGGCCCGTTACTGTCATTTTCTGCTTGTGGGCCAAATTCAGCCCGTGGTTACAGTCGGCCCATTTGTGGTCCGTTAATACGTTGGGCCATTTTCATAGTGTCATCAAATACGGCCTATTAACGATGGCCCGTTATGGTCAGCCATGAACGGACGATTTACGGCCATAATGCGGCCTGTTATTGGCCCATGTTTGGCCAATCGATCATACTGCCCGTATAAGGCCCATTGATGATACGGCCCGTAGAAGGCCCATTGTTTCTATGGCCCGTAGAAGGCCCATTGTTTCTACGGCCCGTAGAAGGCCCACTGTTTCTACGGCCCGTAGGAGGCCCAGTGTCACTACAGTAAATATTAGCCCATGGTTATTGTGGCCTGGTTTTAAAAAATAGGTTATTGCAGCCACTAGCAAACCGCGGAAAAAGAACTGCAATGACTACAAGCAAACAAATAAACAAGACAACAAGGAAATAAATAAGCAAGCAACTTACGCTAGGCTATCACGGCTATCACACATATTACATCCACTGGGCATCAAAGTTCGCCACCAGTGCAAATAAACGCGCCGACAAAAGAATATACAAAACTGACAGCACTTCAGAAGGCACTAGGCCTGGCCACGTCGGGCCCTCCAAACAGCTGAAGAAGCTGAGTAGACCTTAGTTGTGTCAACGATAGATGCATCAACACTAGATTTAAGGCATGATGGTGCGCACGGCAGTCCTCTGACATCTTCATTGCATCTTTGACTTCAAGTCGGACCTGAGCTGAAGCAAGCCTTTCCGCTTTAAGTTGAGACTGAAGAAGTCGAACTGATTGAGGCAGCGACTGCACAGAGGTTGTCTCACACCTGCTGGTGAGTAGCTTCAACTCACTGTCTTCATCAAGACAGGACCTTGGGGTCATCTCGCTGTCCTCAAGATGGTTTGGCTCACTATCTTCCCTAAAGTTCTGCATGGCGTAAGAGATACGAGTCTGAAAGAGAAACAAGGAGACACGTAACAGGTTTCACAATTATATAAGCAAATAAATGGATCTGTTCTGCATAAGGAACATGTTTTTACAACTACAATTTGAAACTGGTAGTTGTTGCAAACATCCAATCAGATGTAAACAGCAAAGCAAACAGCAGTGGAGGAAATGATGCCTATCCAAATCTATACTAGAACAAAGTTTGAAGGCTTGAGAAGGATGAACTTACATTACATGTTAACACGGGCTGGACAAAGCCCTTCTCCATGTTGATGGAAGGATAATTCAATAAATTCCCCAAAGAAAATTCTTTATAAGCGTTGCCATTATTCTACATTTTGCAAAGAGTAAATATAGATCAAATAATATTGGAAGAAACAGAGGATAATGAAGCTCAGGTGCAGACTGATGATACATAATCAAATAGCAATTAATTAAATACAGCATTACAAGGCAAAAGGGAGAGAGGTACTGACAAGAGCAATGCAGAGCCCATTATTTTTTTGAGATCGTATGATCCTTTGAGCAAGGAGATTCATCTGAAATTAGTTTTCATACAAGAGAGAAGGTAAGGCACAAGCAGAAATTTAGGAGTTCAAATTTTGAATTGATATCATAGACAGTACCTGACGCTGGGCTCCCAGCAGTTCTAATAGGGGTTTGGCCACTGGAGTAGGGGTAAAGTGTGGTACAGTTGGGCCTGTGTTTTCTGTGGCTGCTGATCTATCTGATTTAACAGGTATCACTACCTTTTCAAAATACCTAGTTTGTACTCCTTGAGGATCTGCACTCACCCTCTTCCTTTTGGACATCTATTACAAAAGAACAACATTTGACTGGAAAAACATAGTGTGACGACACATGGAATAGGTACAGAAAATGGATAGGTATGGCATATACTCATATATGATGCTTAAACTAAGCAGATGGTGTAACAAAGTAGAAGTAATGCAATAGGTCAGATGCAAAATATGTGCGACCAATACAACTTTGCAAAGTTAGAGCAAGCACCTTGATGGGTGAATAAGATAGGCCATCCTCCACCATGCCAAGTTTGTTAGCCAGTGGATCGCTCCGCAATATTCCTCTCGTGCGCCAATTCTCATATTCATTTTGATAATGTTCAATATCTAACATGCATGAAAACATAAAAACAAGTGAGATTTTCTTTGTAATGCAGAAGTGATTTTAATCCAATACTGCCTCCCTGTAAACCCCTTTGTGCTATCTCTGCAATTCTTTTAAAAGATGCCATGCATGCTGTAATTTGTTGTGTGCATTAATATAATGTGGCCTACTACTCAAAATATGAGAGCTCCAGAAGTGATGACACTTCGCAGATGATAGCTTCAACATATAGTAAAGAAGAACAAGTCGACCTGATCTGACAGATTCAAAATATACTAAGGGAGAACAACTCGACCTGACCAGTCGACCGCAAGAGAAGAGTATCATCTTAAAGAAGAGCAGAAGAGCAAGCAGATTGAAGATATTACAAGTCTTTCAATACAATGTCGGTTGGCCACCCATGATGAACCAGAGCGCACAGAGAAATACTATTCTTTCCGGTCTCTCCATATGTGGCTCATATGCATTCCGAAACTAAAGTAGGAACATTTAGCTAACCAATTAAACATCTCTCAGTTTTACTAATATCAGCAATAATATCAGATATGAATTTGTACAACTAAGCTTGTTTAGCTCGATGGGTGGAGCAGTGCTATTACGACACCAACCACGTAGGCTGATTGTGGTCATCATAAAATGGGGAAAACATAAGCATGATGAGTACAGTGTTGACCGTGGCAGTGGGATGGCAGATCTGAAGCTGCAAACCGCGCAAAGGGTAGTTAGCAACCGATGTTTGCTTGGAAATAACAACTAAGATTTGGTATGGACAAGAAAGTACGGTCAACAAGTGACAAAGAAATGCAATTATCCTGTCTCTCTATATGTCGCGACATGCATTTGGAAACTCAAGTGGGACCTTTAGCTAACCAATTAAATGTGTCGGTTAACTAATATCAGTATCATATCACAATCATATTTGAACAACTAAGCTTTCAAATTCTGAGTGTTGTGTTGTTTAGATTGAAGGGTGGAGTAATGCTAGTACGACAGAAAGCACCTACGCAGATCATAGTAGAGTAGATAAAAGGGGAAAACCCTAAGCATCAAGAGAAAAATCAGGAAAGTGGAACTAGCTGGACCAGTGGGTGGCGCACATGCTTTTTGAAATGAATATAGGAACATTAGGTGACCAATTAAATGTTCTCTGTTTTAGTGATATGAGCATCATATCAGATTCGTATTTCAACATGTAAGCTTTGGGTTGAGGTCTTGAGGAGCAGTGCTAGCACGACACGAAGCACCTACGATGATGGTAGTGAATATAAAGGGGGGAAACCATAAGCTTTACGAGTATAGTGCCCGTGCCATGGCGGATCTGAAGGTGCAAACCGGACAAAGCTACTTCGCAACCAATGTTTGCTTTCAACTAGCCACTAAGATTTGGTACGGACAAGAAAAGTACAGTAAACAAATTACGATCTATTTTCTGGGTGAGATCAATAACTTCAGCACATATGGAAGAGTACCACCTCTCTTGCGACGCCGTGTAGGCCTATGCTGATACGTTGAGGGTGCTGCGGGTGCGATGGCTGTCGGCGGCGGGGAAGAAGACTTTAGACGGCAGACGGCCGGGTCGGGGGATATATCCTGTTGTCGTGGACGAGGCGGTCGTAGGAGCGGCAACGGCAAGGTGGACGACGACGCCGATGAAGCGAGAGGAGGAGATGAAAGGATCCTGGTCCAGCGCCGTGGATGAGAGACGTCCATCTCTTGCAGTGGACGACGGGGTAGGGGTAGCGGCTCCGGCAAGGTAGAGGATGGGGTGGCGGACGGAGGAGGCTGGACGCAGTGCGGAGGTTGTCGTGCCGCCGATGGTGTATGAATGGGCAAATGGAGGGGAGGGGGATCTCAAACTTTGGGACGCGCTTCTCTGAAATGGGGGAAAGTTACGAACTTATCCCCCATTTAAAATTTCAGACATCGCGTCGGTTGGGGATAGGACGGTAATCTCGCATCTCCAAAATATTTGCCGGTAACTATTTCAGGCGAGGAGAGGGTGTTTTGCCGCCCACGGTTGGCGCCCACGGTGTATGAACGGGCCTGACAGGTAGGGCGTTTGTGTCACGTCTGATGGAAGTTACACATCTGCCCCTATTTAAAATATTAGCCTACATCGATTTCGGACAAGGAGAGTTTGTTTTGCCGCCCACCGTGTATGAATGGGGAAATGGAGGAAGAGACACATGTCTTTCGGAAGAGCTTGAATCAAATGTGTTTGCCGCCCACGTTTGGTGCCCACTGTGTCTGAATGGGCTCAGAGGCCGTCGTGTCATGTCTGATTGAAGTTACTAGTCTACCCCTATCGACAGCAGTGTAAATCCGGTCGATAAGGATGTCAAGTGTCAGGGGTAGATAGTAATTTCCATCTCGCAAACACTTGCTTCGGGCAGCCCACAAATTATAGTGGGTGTTTAGCCGCTTCGTTCAAAACTTGGGAGAATTAGCATTCACGTTTGCCCTGGGACCTGGCAAACTAAATTCAAATCCAATTTGTATTCGATTACGAATATCCACAGATAATTATACGTTCTGTTATTTATTTCTTCAAAACCACAACAAAGATTTATTCCACCTTTATATATGATTATGATTTAGAAACCACAACAATATGCTCACACGAAAAACAGTTCACCTTATGTCAATCATACAAGTACTGAGGATTACCTCGCCTAAAAAATTCGAATCATTACAACACATGGACAACATAGGGGGTCTTGCAACATAATCCATTCAGAGACATGACACAACATGCAAGTACAATAATCTAATGACAATTTCAACTGGTATCTAAAGAAGAACCGGGATTACCTTGGGCTTCAGATAGCAGAAACAGCAGGACCTCCTCCATCTTCAAATGCAACATTCTTACTTCCTCCAATTCTTGGGTTGCTTGCATAATGTGTGCCGCTAATTCCGTAATTTCCAGCCTCAAGATAAAGATTACCTCATTCATGGCAGCCACACCATCTCTTTCTGCCTCTAGTAGAGCCTCAAGCACTATAATATCTGTGCTCAGACTGCTCTCCGGCGGCGTTGCCTCTGAACTGCTACCATCTGGTAACATGGATGGCGCACTGCTTCCACAAATAGATTCTGGGGTTGTACATTGTGTCCTAGTGTGAACGGCATCCTGAAAGGTTTCTGCCGGACATCAGTAAGGGATAGTTATCGTATGATCCAGGCAGTAAGCTTACATGGTAAACGACGGACGATAATTCCTATTACTTTAGCGGGATTATTCGTGACTGCGTATGATTATTGCCGAGCATGGCAAACTATATTTAAATGGTTCGAAGCAGCATCAGTCGAAAAGAAATTAAAATGGTAAGATGAAACTAGGGATGTAAGTGGCAAATAAACGACATCCGCCAGTCCCATCTAGTTAGTTTTTGCTACCTCCGTAGTTCATTTTCCTCAAAAAAACAAAAACTCTTTTGAACTATCATACCACTAGTGTACTTTAATCGGGATTAAACGGGACCCAGTTGACATCCCTAGTTGAAAGGGAGTGTACAACCGCTATATTTAAGTTGCCAAGGCATCTAAGCAGTTGAAATAATCTGAGAAAGCACTTAACAGTGTGGCCTCATATAAACTACGAAGACAGTCTTGTGATGAAGTTGAGAGGAAAAGTTAAGGACTCAAATGAAATAGGCATGCATTTCTTTACGATAGTACAACAGGCACTGCTGACATATTGGCCAGCTCAGGTATAGCGCAACAACAAATAAGCATTCGAATCAAGCAATACAACAAAGCAGACAACTGAACTATTTGTAATTCGGTAGGATTACACGTTGAGGGCACAAGCCAAGAAAGGAGCCCACTCGCATTACATTTCACATGTACTAAAACACACTGGCTTACCATATGTTGCTGTGAAGCCTAGCTGCTATTGCAATGTTCTTTGAAGATATCGTCAGCATCCCGTGGTTGCAAATCTAGTTGTTGTAGTTTATTCTACACCATCTATTTAGGTAAAATTAATTTTAATCGCATGCACTGGTCCGAATTGATCATCAATGGTTCATCTAAACTAATGAAAGAAGGGTGTGTGCATACACGACAATATATCTGCTTCCCTCTATTTTTATGCTTGTTCGAGGTGCCAGCCCCAAAAGAACAAATATTTTGCTTGATGGGGTTGGCAGCTCCATAATTAATAGAAGCATCAAATTAGTCATGCAACTTGGGAAGATCAAGAACACACAAACAAGTAATGAACAGAGGCTCGGAGCAGTGATGTAATAGCTAGCATCAGAAAATGTAGGGTAAAATGAACAAAAAGCAGCGGAACCACATGCTAGTTTGCTGATGTGTAATTAAGCATAGAGAACATTAAGCAGTCTGATGGAACCAACAGGTGGCATCAGAACAAAACTAAAGCATATTAACTATATGTGCACTGGTATGTAATTTAGCACATGTAACATGTTCACTGCCAGAAGTATGGCCCTACAGGTGCAAGCAGAATAACACGTCTCATGAAAAACTGAATCATGCCCTGAATAAATTCAAAGTTGCGGTGCTTATGCTAGGAAAGTGAACATAGACGCCGGCCGTTGGATAATAGTACCTGATTCTCGGTGGCATATGGGTATCGTTGTCATACTTGATAGCTAAGGATCGTCGATGGTGCTCGTGTTGCGGTTGAGTTTGGGTCGGCTGTCGCCGTCGCTGAAGCGGATCCGGTGCTACGGTTGCGGCGCCTGTCGACATACAAGAAAGCTCATCTGTGGTAAGTGAACAGTTGCACGATAAAGAGAAAAACCGAAGGAGTACAAATCGAAATAACCTCATGAGGCTGCGGCGTCAGTAAAGCAGGGCCGGTGGAGTTGAATATGGCGTCCGTGGAGCGGGTCCGGTGCAGTGGACGAAGGCTTCGGCGGGCGCGTTGTACAGTGCTTTCAGTGAGGCGGCTCTGTTGCGGCGGACGAGGGCTTGTATGAAGGGCCAGCGAAGGGGCGGACGAGGGAGTCAGTGAAGGGCCTACGCTGTGGTGGACGAGGGCGCCGGTTAAGCAGATCCGGTGCGGTGGACCATGATGGAGGTCAAGGAGATCTGGAGCGGTGGACAAGCCAGTCGCTGAAGCGGCTCCGGTGAAGTGGTGAGTTGGCAGTTGGGGGTTCCAAGGTGCGGAAGGTAGATCCGGCGAGGTGTGAGGTCCACCGCTGCGGCGGAGGACTAGATTCGGCGGCTTGCCGTGGTTGGGGGTCGGGGAGGGGAAGGGGAGGGGCTCTGGGGAAGAATGTTGGGGGCAAAGAGGGGAAAACAATGGAGTTACCAAAGCAGCCCTTTTCCGTTCATGTGGCAGGGGTAAAACAGGAATATCGCAGGGCTAAACTTTCGTGCGCGTGATATTTTGATGTGAGCGGGAAGTTTGAAAGCTTTTGGCGCCTAAAATTATAAGTATTCTGCTCTCGTACAGCCGACTATGATATCATGGCCGACAATTTGTTTGTTTTGCACGCAAAAAAATGTGCAATTTTTGAAAATCAATCTCTCCAACTCGAAACTTAGATTGTCCATTCAATTCAAATATGGATCATTGAGCTAATACAAGCAAATACCATCATACGGTCCAATTCAAATGAAATTCCAAATGTGTTTATCCTAAATATGATGACAAAAGCAAAAATGTGTATGTGTATGAATAAAGTGGATGATTATTAAGTTTGAACATGCCCGTATGTGTATATCTCTAGGTTTGATATATGAATTTGAAATCACGAAATCCTGGCTTAAAAAATGTACCTCCGTTTAAATGAATTACAAAAGCTAATGATGGAGTCGAATTCCAAAATTCCAATCTTAGGTTTGTAATTCAGGTACATGAAGGTATATCACGCATGTTCAAAAGTATCGTTATCTCATAGTACAAACTGTGAAACAAATTGATCAACCATGAGTGCACAATATCTCAATTACGCTAAAGTCCCTCAAATATAGACACCTCACTCTTTATCTGAAGTCAACCCCCCCCCCCACCACCACACACACACACACACACACACATAGAGAAGTCGTTCTCTCCCCAAACACCAACACACGAGCACATTAACACCCCTCTCTCTTGTAAAGTCCGGACCCCAACATAGGTCTCTATCACTTTGTCTCTCTGGCATGCACACATCTCTTCCCTCACTCTCTAGGTCTCCCGCTATCGCTCTTACCCAAGCACACGCACTATGTAGAGTGTATATTTCCCATACACACAAAACGTTGCCCCCAAACGTCTATCTCCCTAGTCATGTGGTTCTCGTGCACTCACCTCACACATCACCCCCACTGCAAACAAGCACACTTTGTCTCCTTGTGCACCACTCTCCTCTTTCTATCTCTCCCACATGCAGACCCGCCCCAGCTCCTTCCCTGTATACATATATGTCGTGACTCTTTGCATAGCTCCCTAATGTATAATCGTTCTCGATTTCGCACATTGTTCTCTACACCATCTATTCTAGATCTCTCATGAAGTCCCTATCACACACACGATGACTCGCTTCCCTCGCGTCTCCGTTCATAGGCCAATTTCGGACAACATCAACATTGTCTCCCTATCTATACGCCATTTATGGACACAAACGACCCCTCTCGCCCCCTCTCTTCCTCTCTCTCTCTCTATCCGTCGCTAGCTCTCTCTTTCTCTCGCTCTCACACCCCTCTCCCACACACACACTTGATGTCTCTTCCAAATAGTCTGCTCCCCCGCCCGCACTCGTGCTATCTCGCTACTACACATGTCACACCATTCCCCCTTCCCTTATACTAGGTTTACATCATCAGTGGTCTCTCTACTCCACATACACTCTCTCCCTCCCACACACAAACGTGTGCACAAACACACACAGACACGCAGAAACACCCATTTATCTGGATCCTCATCTCTCCTCATGTCCGCATGTGTATCTCACACACTCACTCTCTAATTATGTATATGTGTCTCCACGTTACACAACACAAAGCCCCATGTACATGTCTCTCTCTATCCTCCACGCACATAGACACAAAGAATCTGTTATCATTGCCTCAGTCTCTAACATATCACACACGCACACTGTCTCTCTCTCTCGCAAACACGCTCAACAAGGGTTTCCCCGTGAATAACTTACCGTCTATTCATCAACAGTCGTGGAAGTACGGCGAACACGAGACGTGAAAAAGAATAAATCTACACGTGCTTAGACCACCTAGTATGACTACTAGGACTAGAGCAAGCCAAAAAGCGCGCCGCCATCACCCCCTCCTTATCGGCGACGGGAAAATCTTTGTTTTACACAGTCGAGAAGTCATTGTGCTAAGGCCCCACATGCCGAGGCGTTGAATAGAATGTAGATGCTAGTTTACGGAAGCAAGTATCGATAATACGTTTATATCTCCATACTTATATTTCTTCTCTTATAAAAAACCGAGTTGGTGATGATGGTACGTGTGCCATCTTGCAATATAGACCGTCCGATCTATATCTGACGGATGGAAATTAAACTAAAAGATACCCGCACCCCTCTCTACATTTGCAGACAAGGCCTTCCCTCGTTCATCCTTATCTCCAACAAACCTCATTGTTGAGCAATTAAGAAAGGAAGCCTCTGGAACAAACTGGCCTGGTAGTCGCTGCCGGCGTCGTCAATCCCCATGCCTCCGCTCAGTCCGACCACCAACCACCACCACACCCCACTCCTCTTCACCTTATCTCATATTTCTCGAGATATCATTAGTTTTTACACATGGGATTAGTCCCGCAAGGGTCAATCACAACAAGTGTTCTATAAAAAAATGCATCTTGATGTTCCGTGCAATGCACGGATCTTGCTAGTACTCCTACACAAGACTAAGTTGGTGATGCTGGTGTGTCTGCCATCCGTCGTTTCTGACCATTAGATCTACATCTAACGATTGTGAGGTAAGTTGTTGCCTTTTCTCACCAACATCCCACTTGCCTACCAATTTGCAGAAAAACCCATAATTAGTATCTTAAAACCAACCACATCCCTCCCTGACCTCACCAAAACAGCCCAAGGAATATATTCTAATTGAAACATAATATATCTCTAGTGACATATGTATATCAAAATTAGAGTGTTTTGTACCAAGTTTGTGAATAAGTATTATTCTAATTATGATTCGTTGCAACGGACATGAACATTGCTAGTATTTCCAACCATGCATTTTTTCCTAGTATTCCATAGTTTCGAGTTTTCCATCAAGATATTAGTCACTCAAGGTTGATATTTACTTTCAATCATGTACACATATGCACTATGTAACTAGCCTTGCTTATTGGCTTCCAAAGCTTAACTTTCACTCCTACTTACAATATGTAGAGTATTTAACAAAAAACTACCACTTTCAACCAGCCCTAGGAAGAATCTATTGTACAAAAAATAGCGAAAACATACCCAAAATTTCTTAATCCATTCCAAAAACTACCTAGTAATCCTACCGATTAGGTTCGTTTAAACCCATTTATGACAGGGTTGGCCCACACGTCCGTGCTGAGAGGCAGCTTAAACCAACACATTTTGTTTGACCGTTGACACGAGGGACCCACATCTGGCCTTCTATCATGTTATTCCCCCTCAAATCATTATTTTTCCTGAACATTACTTCAAACAGTACTGATGCGTGTTCGTCGGTGGCGCCGGTGATGAGTGAGTTGGCCGCCGCTCCGCCGGATGGGCCGGACGCCGCGCTGGCCTCCGCACGGGTTGGCAGGCTGGCCCGAGCATGACTCACGAGCGAGCAAGCCACCGCGCTGGCCTTCGCTCGAGCCAGATGGCTGGCCTTAGCGCGGCGCGCGCGAGCAAGCCGCCGCGCTGCCGTGCCAATCTAGCTAGCAAACCTTGCAGACAAGCAGCTGGACGGAGCTATCTTGGCTAGCTAGCGGCCGCGAGCGCCGGACGGAGCTGACATCCGGGCTGCCACAACATGGGCTCCGCACCGCCGGCGGTTTTGACCTCGCCTTCTGCCGGCGGCGGTAGCTGCGTCCCATGGCCGAGGATGACTAGGTGGACGGGCCGGAGGTAGGAGGTCACTCGAGGATTTTTGTTGGTAAGAGCATGTACAATGGTTGATAAGGTAGTCTTATCTTAAGTCTGCCACGTATGCAAGTGGTAGTAGTTTCTTGGCATCTTAGTGGTTTCTTGCATTATTAGAGCAAGTACAATAGAGCTGAGTCAGCGGGCTAGAAGAAATAAACTAGTATATTTCTGCTTAGTTGGAGGAAAGAGAAGAGGAGAGAGAAGGTAAGCGGGCTGTTCGTGAAGAGCCAGCTCTAGCACGTGCTCCTAGGCACTTTGTGAGAATGAGAAGTGGGCCACATAATAAAAAAGTAGTACACTCTTTTGATCTATTATTGTACATGTTGGCTATAAGATGGGCTATAGATGACATGGCACTAGCTTATAGCCAGTAGCTGGCTATACTATTAACCATTAGGGGTTTCTTGTAAGGAACAATGTACGTACTACTAGCGACAAAAGGTGATTCTAGGTTGCGTTGTACTCCAACGAGTACTACTAGTGGTCGCGGGAGTGTATACCTCGTTTTGTGGGTTCGATCCCGGCCGAACGCACGGCGGCCTTTGTTTTTAAATAGTACTGCTACACTTCGCTGTGAGCCAATATTTTACACGGGTAGTTTGAGTTTTGAAGTCAAACGGACGTGCGGCCCCACAATTTGGGTGCACTGGACAGCCTAGCCACGTGAACGGGTTTTCCTTCCCAGCATCCCGTGGCTCGCGTGCTCGCCCTAGCCGCACCTCGCTTGCAGCTTCCAGCTAGTAGCATATTTAAACTAGCGCCTCCCAATTAAGCCCGAGGAGCCGGAAAAGCCTGGCGGGGCATTGGGAACTGTGCAATATGGCTCTGTACGTAAAGTGCTCTACTACTACTCTGTAGCTTGTGGCGTTGCACGCATGGACTTCACTCCATTATCGGCTCTACTATAAAAGAAATTCCTCTTGACGTGTTTTTTTAAACGGAGGCAAAAGCTTTGCTTCATCTCATTCATAAAGAAGGAACTACTAACAAAGTTCGACAAGATCCATTACACCTCCACAAATGGAAGCGAAAAGCCTAGTCTCGCTGTATCAAATAACTCAAAAGTTCTGCCCCCGCAGTAACCGTCGCTGATAAACAGGCTGCTAGTGTGTGCGTGAGAGGAGCGGCTGAGTAGGCCAGCTACATGAGAGGAGCGGCTGAATAGAGCACCGAGAGTACCCACTAGGCGACTACGCAGGTGTACTTCCCCTGCATTGATAGTACAGCTATGGTTCTAGAGAACAGTAGTACCCTCCACTTCCAACTGTAGCTCCTTGGCCCTGAGATTCAAGAGTTCAAAACTGGTGCACTATACTAGACTAGACTAGAAGTACAGTACATCGCACTACTAGTTGAGAAAAGTAGTACTAGTACTGCTACAGTACAAGTACGTACTCCTCCATCACATAATGTAAGACGTTTTTTGACACTAGTTGGCGTGTACAAAAAATGGCAAAAACATACCCAAAATTTCTTAATCCACGCCAAAAACTACTACCTAGTGCCAAAAATTTCTTACTAGTGCTATTATTTACAGTATAATGCAATCCCATAACATTCCATAATGCTAGTACTAGTAGTAAATAATAGCCTCACCCCTTCGCTGAGGAACGATCTACAGTTGGAAGGGACGAGGCCCTGCGGTTACTATGCTCTTATCTCCTCCTCACCAGTTCCCCTCCCCCCGAAGAGAAGGCAGTTCGTCGCTGCACCCATGGATTCGCCAGGCGGTTCTCCTCCTCGTTGGGGCTGGGAGACTTTGGACGATGATCCTCTGGGAGAAATCGCACGCCGCTCCGACGTCCTCACCGCCGCAAGACTCGGTGCTTCCTGCACCAACTTTTCAAGACGCTGCTTAAACAGGCTTGGGAAAAGGCCATGCTTGTTGGTCTTCCATGCGTCCTCGAGGAGAAGGTTCTTCTATGGGACAATCCTTCGAACAGTCCACCGCTCCCTGGCCATGGTTGCACGTTGACTCCGCTAGAGTTGCCGACGTTGAGAGGTAGTCGGATTTTGTCTGATGAGCAGGTCAGTAATGGAGTTTGATCATGTAGTACTTAGTTATTCCATTTCCATCCGTAATTTCTCCGCTGCCCACCGTCTTATATATAGGTCTAGGTCGGTGCCAACAAAGATTGGCTTGCATACCTCCGGCCGGATACCACCATCATTTTGCACAACATCCACAGCAGTGCGGCCGTTCCGGTAGACCCCTTCTCCACCATTGAGATCGGCCTTTCGGACTGGCTGGGCTTGAATACGTATGATGATGCCTACATGAGATTGAAGAAGATAGCAATTGCGGACCCACTGACAAAGCGACGCGGCTACGACGATTACTATCTCATCGCGGTGTTTGACATAAGGATTGCCATCAATGCAAGAGGCAGTAATGGCAGAGGCTGGCGCATGTTGGCGGCGGCGGATTTGTACCCCTACACGTTCGAAGACGCCGTGAGCCATCTAGGCCGCATCTTCGCAGTGACAAGCCAGGGGACTTGTTTCATCTAGTTGCCATCCTATGGTACGGGAGATTACAAACGGAATGCACAAACCATCATTTGCATCCCTAACGGTACTCCATTATTTTGCAGGGACCAGTCATCCCCCGATCAAAATAAGATCGCCGATCCTGGATGTGCATTTGCATCCGCGATTCTGTCTAACCTGGAACCTTGTAGCTGACTTTGTCATATTGGGATCAACTATCTTAGAAGTCGTTACCCATGGTACCACTGACGTGCAACATGGTCACACAATCTACCACGATCGGACCATCACCATCTACCCTGGTATTCCATTTTTTAACCCTCTCGCCTTCTCTTTCATTGTTGTACTAGTAGTATAGTTTGTAGTACTAGTAGGAGTACTTTTTACCTTGGAGGATACGTATAGCTAGCTAGGCCCTTGAAGACTTGAACCCACTAGCTGCCACCATTTTTGTTTTTCCATGTCTTACTATCTCATCCATGTAGCCAAGAGTGGCTATATATAATAAGCCGGTTATTTTACTTCCTCTATACTGGAGTAGTACTATTTGCTGCATAGTATTACTGACCGCCATATTTGAGCACAACATTATTATGCATGGACCTTGACTATGTACGTCACCATGTGTCCAGATCTGGGATGCCGCGTGTACCAGATGAACGGCGCCGAGTTCGACCACCGTGATGCTACGTGGGTGCCGAGGAACACTCTTGGAGAGTACTCGCTTTTCATCGGGGACAGCTACCCCATTGTGAAGCGGATGCCACCTTCCGTACACGACACGGAAGGCCTGCCGTTCATGAAGCATGGTCGTGTCTTCAGTGCGCACCGCCGGATGAACGTCATGCTGGGACACGCTATCCCTGATTTATGCCGCTTCAGCTTGGATGAGTCTCCATCATGTGGAACCGGACTAGAAAGCTGCGACAATGATTCCCATTGCCCACCACTATGGATCGTGCCATCCATGAAGAACACTTGGGACTGGAACCTGGAGGAGGACATGTAGCCCATCTATAACGTGTAAGTGCAGTACGGTAATTGTGAACGGTAGCGCTGTGAATATATGTAGACTAGTCGTGCACAAATTTATCACATGAATTGGAGATGAACTTGTGTGGCATACTGGCATTTGTCCTTTAGAATTTATTACTAGTAAATGTGTTATGTGTACGTGCAACTTGTGTGGTTGTTGCACGGGCTCCAACACGCTCTTTGAGAAAAAAAGGTGGCACAGCTTTGGATATACGTGACGTGGCGGCATCATACAGTAGCATCGTTCGCTCTAGTTGTAGTACACTCCTACTAGGATGACAACTCCTATAAAACCTTGCGCTTGGCTCTTTGCCTCTTCGGGAGGTTCAACAGTTCGTACTCATGTGAACCTTGCACGTGGCTCTTCGCCTCTTCGGAAGGTCCAACAATGATGATACTACAGTACAATATGCTTCTGGCAATCTGACACCGATTGAACTGCTGCACGTCCACCGCGAGGGCGAGGGCGAGGGCGAGGGAGAGGGAGAGGGAGAGGGTGCTGTAGTCAAAACCCTCTCCTCGTCCTGCGAGCCACCGCGCGCGTGGGCGAGGGAGAGGCATAGTAAGCAAGCTTCTCCTCGTTCGGCGAGTTGATGGGACACATCAAAGCAGTACTAGTACTAGTAGTAGTAGTCCATATTGCGTCCTTTCCGATTAATATGGCTTAATTTGAAACAAGAAATACACTGGCGGTCAACGTATGTAACAATACGCTCTTTACGGTCACTACATATAGTTTTGCGGCGATTATACGATCACTAGCTCATCGTAGAGCACCGTATTGCACCCTACTGACCGGCCACATAGTCGACGTGGCACTTTTTTGACTGGTTAAATTGTCACCCGGTCTCTGGGTCCCACCTGTCAGTTGGCAGAGCAAAGAAATCAGTTAAACAAAACTTTACGCAGGCGCGACACGAGTCCAGCCCTTGCGCGCGAACCGCCCTGGCTGTGTATGCGAGTGCATGCACGTGTCCTCCCTCGGTCTTCCAACAAAGAGTGTACATCGGCTATAAAACAAAGAGTGTAGTACATGATGTACATCTACACTTCCAATGCATTTAGCCTTTAATCTAAATCGATATTGATTGACTAATGCACCAACTTGTGCTGTAGGTATAGGCTACATGTCTATCCTTAATTACAGCATGCAACGGCCTTCATTTAATCTTCTTATCTCAATGGTCGCATGCACACATAAGTCTGCTACTTTTGGGCGTTAATTATGCCCTGGTCAATGTGTAAATCTCTAAATGTACAGTCTTTCACGGACGTAGGGAGTAGGTTGAGCACTTGAGCGTGAGCGTGTGTGTTGCGTCGTGTGCTGTGTGCCGCATGGGTGCGTGAGTGTTGCGTGCGTCCATGTGTACGTGTGAGTGTTGCATGTTGCATGCATGCATGGGGCTTACTCCCTCCCATTGACATGTTCATATTTCAAGCTTCCTCTGTTCCCTCCATATGGTGATACTCCCTCTGTTCCCAAATAGTACGGAGTAAAAGCCTCCCTTTGTTCCCAAATACGGAGTATTTGTCTTTCTGCAGATTTCAACAAGTGACTAGGTACGGAGCAAAATGAGTGAAGTGAGCATAGAGTCATAGGGATACTGTAGAAAGGAAGTCCTCGCGATCCATTATTCCCCATCTCGGTCAGAGAGAACTATTCAACTAGTCTTCGCAGTGAAGTGACAATACACGCTGCAGCAGATGGGACATGTAATTAATAAGCTGAACCAGCATGTTGGTGTTACTAAATCAGCCTTACCCAGTACTGCCATCATGTTTGCCAGTAGAGCACGCTTCCGCAAATATGCCTACGCACCTCTGTCCTCCATTAACTGACATATGGGCCCTGTTGTGGTAGACCCACATGTCATCGGTGTAACTATTTACACTCCGAAGGACGGTATATCCTGGTAGTAGTACTAGTAGAATTGAGATTGAATGCACTTTCTTCCCCGTCTTCCACTCTTCTCCCTCCTCTCTTCCCCATTGTCGGCCGCACACCATTTACCCCCGCTCACTGCTCGCCCGCCTGCGCCATCTTCCTTGGTAGCTCGCGCGTACCATATCCCCCCGCTCATTGCTCGGCAACACGAGGAGAAGCTTCTTCGCTCGCCCGCCCGAATCCACTTCCCCGCTGACTCGCAAGCACCGAAAATCCCAATGGCAGAACCGACTGACACGCAGAGCCGCGATTGGAATTCCCTCCCCGATGTTCTCTTGGAGCAGATCTGTAGTCGTATGGACCTACTCAGCACCGTCCGTCTGGCCGCATGCTCGGTGTCTTTGTACCGTCTACTCGTCTGCAACCGGCCGGCTCTTTTCAAGACACCCTGCTTGCTGATGCCCGATCCTCGCAGGTGGCCCAGACACCGACTTGATGATCCTACAGAGGTTGCCGTGGTTCCCCTCGACATGCTACCACTACCCGTCCACCTATCCTTCATGCGCGGCCACTACTCGGCGGGCATGAAGGCCAACTGGATCGTCCTCATCCACCACACCGGTAGTCCGTGGCGTCTCGTGGATATCTACACCCAGCAAGAGATCACCCTTCCATCGTTGGATACCGCCGCCATCGAGCCTCGCGGCCCGCCAGACACTCCTGCCTACTACGCACGAGACGCGTCAAGCTTTTGGCTCGACCTCTGTTTGCAGAAAGTTGTAATCTGCGAAGTGCCCACACCATCAGAAGACTACATGGATTACAAGCTCATTGCCTTGTTCAACATGGGATTAGTCTATCTGGAATCTGGTCGCCATACATGGTTATGGATCATCATCAATCCTATTGAGGCAACATTTCTGTCTGATGCTATAGTGCACGATGGCATCGTTTACGCGATCGACGCACAGATTGGCTGCCTATACTGGTGGAATCTATTGTCATGTAATTGTTCTATCTCATCTCATCTTTACCTTATGAATACGACTGCCTGTTCATTTGTTACAAATTTAGAATGCATAGCATGTCTATAACCACATCATTGCTATATGTTCCTCTCATTTCCTAGATTTTTATGACCACACATGTTATTGTTAGAGTTGATATGAGAACAATTGGCATCTAATGATTGTTAGAATACATATTATGAGCATAACATCATGATTGCTATATGTTACTCTCATTTACAAGATTTTTATCACAACGCATGTTATTGCTTAGAGTTGATATGAGAACAGTAGTGGTAAGTGCTATGGTAGAATATGAGTAGGCGCTGTCATAGCTGTTTTCCTCTCATTGTTACATGATGTTTGAACCATGACATATTATTAGAATATGAAAGCCATTGGCTTATTTTTTTAACTTGGGGTATGATTATGACCACGGCATTGCAATTCTCTGTCTATGATATGTGTCACTGTTATAATAATCTTAATTCCACACATACTCTGAACATGATTGTTTATTTTTGTCCTTTTGGTCTCCAATTTGAATTGTTGCAGCAGACGCAAATGCGCTGGCCTTCATGATTCCAGGACCTGGAATCATACCAGCCAATGGGTGGTGGTTTATCGCTCGTTCAGCTGACGGCGGTCATTTGATGCTCATTCGCACGTACCAAATTGACCAAACCATTACATCAAACCACATGCAGTACAATGCGTGGGGCGTTCGTGACATTGATGGCTATGGCTGCTTCGTGTTCGAGAAAGATCCCAGCTCCGTTGGGCCAGGCGTATTCAACTAGAGGCGGGTTTACAGCCTCGACAACCACTCCTTGTTCCTCGGGCTCAATTATCCGATCATTCAACCAATTATCGATCATATCACCGGCGATGATTACTGTGCTATGCAACTTCCATTCGCGAGGGGGGCTGTGTTTACACATCATACCATGGGTTTCATGAATCACCATATCCAGAGATTCGTCGATACAGCTTGTTGCCAGATAATCTTCAATGTGTGAAAGGCATCAAGCTTCCATGCGATGGATGGCTTTTGCAAACCCGACATGCGGCGATGTGGTTCATGCCAACAGCAAATATGCACAACTTGATTCGTGCTGATATCTAGACTGAGCCATGTATTCTGCTGCTGTAGCACGACCCTGTTTTGTTGGATATTATGTACTGTTGTTAGTTTGAAGCACTCCTCTGGTTTGAAGGATAGATACCTTCCTGGGATCAAGTGCATCCTAACTCACCTGCATAGGATGTACTAATAATGATGATGGAGATGCTGTGCAGAAGCCATATATATATATATATCAGTTAGGCTTCAAGTGCGTACTTGTTAGTTAAACCTATGTATAAATTGTGACACTAAATACGACTAGTAAGTAGTACAGTACCAGTACTAGTATACGTCGGTCAAATTATTCATCATGTCCACACATTGAATTGACGTGACAACACGCTGTGTGTGAGGTGACACAAGAATCCCGGCGGGGTGTTCGGGTATTCTGGACTTCAGATTTGGAGTACCACTTATCTGTTGAAATCTTTCATCATTCACTTAAAACAGTCGATTGATCATACATTGAGTACCATATAACTGGAATTACCGATGCAAGTCGAAGAAGGATTGGCCGGTGCTGCCGGCTGGCGTCAAGTTCGATCCCACGGATCAGGAGCTGGTCGAGCACCTTGAGGCCAAAGTGAGTGCTAACAGCGCGAGATTTCAGTGTCCCATCGATTTGTTCATACCAACCATCGACAGCGAGCACGGCATATGCTACACCCAACCTGAGAAACTTCCAGGTAAGACACCGATCGGCCGTCTACTTGCACAAACATATTCCTTTGTTTATAGCTCTATTTTTCTTTTTAGACGCAGACCTGGTGAAGCAATTACAATTTGACAGTTAATAAAAAGTGAAATAAGTGACTGCAACATGCCAAAGATGTTATGAAAATGCCAACTAGGTACACTAAAACATGTATTCCACAATACTGCAGGTATCACACTGAGTGGCCTAAGGAAGCATTTCTTCCAGCGCAATTCCAGGGCGTTCAAAAGGGGCACGTGGACGCGTCGCAAGATATAGTCGGAGTGCGGCATGCACGCGATGTGGCACAAGACCGGCAATACCTTGCCGGTGATGGTCAACGGTCGGCAAGACGGGCAGCAAAAAAGGTTCTGGTGCTGCACACCAACAAGAACTTCGACCGGCAGAGGACCAACTAGGTGATGCACCAGTACCACCTCGGGGACTTGGAGCAAGAGAAGGAGCGGGAGCTGGTCCTCTGCAAGATTTTCTACCAGACGAACACTAGGGCCAGGAGTAAAAAGATTATAAGTTAGTTTGGTATTGGTAGTTGTACTACCTTGTCGTCCGCAAGTTGGTATTGTTGTTAACGATCTTTTGGTATGAACTTGCATTTGCTTCCAACCATCATGCCAAGGGTCGACGTGGATATAAAGCTGAATCATTTGTTTCGAAACAAATTTTCAGGCACCTGATTTTTATTTGATGGGTAGCATAAGCACCCGCCATTCGAATTCCCAGTTCTCCCATTTTTTCGAAACAAGTGCATGCACTTGTTATCACGATAAAAAAACAATATCCGTGCTGCATCCCAGTTATCAGTCTGTACTTGCAGAATTCTCTCGTTTATTGAGCACGTATATTGTTTTTTTCAAGTCGAGCAAGTTTCAACTGGGCTGTAGACTGCCCAGGGTTGGTTTTGTTTTTAACAGGCCCAGCCCATGACGACAACGGGGCACAAAGATCCAGCAGGTATCTACTGGCCTCTGGCCCGCCAGCGTTAGTTATATTTTGTCTTACAACATCCACAGGCAGTTTTTTTATTGAATCAAACACACAGCCCAGTTCTATTTGAAACGCATGTCGTACATCCGTTCTCTAATCTCTACCTATAGTTTTACTAGTTCATATACACGTATCATTATATTGAAAACACATAAAATTCCCTTTTCATATTTACATCCTTATTTTTGTTGTTTTTTCCCACCCAGCGCTGATTTTTTTACCACTGGTTTTCCCTTAAACCAACTCAATTGTCCCACGTCTTATTTGCTTACAAAAACAAAACGATTTTTTTGGCAAATCAATAAGATCTTAAAAGAATGTTTATCATTTCGGGATTACAATAGTTCGGACTCCACCGAAATATGCAAAATAAGGTTGAACTTTTTGACCGTGGTCCTGGGCAGAAAATGGGCTGTAATAAATTACTTAAGAATTAGCAAATGGGCTGCAAATTATAAAAAATATCAAATGGGGTTTATGTTGTCTGCCACAGATTTGGAGGCTGACTTGTGGGCCTACTAAGTGCATGCGTACACAAGGTTTCTCAAAAAAGAAACTTAGTCAACAATCGACTCTACCAGCGTCAGACCGTTAGATGTCAATCTAACGGCAATCGTGCTTCTTCAGTCTCTGATCTTCCTGCCCTAGCCGCCCAAACCAGCGCCGTCGGAACCGCCTGCTCCCGCCTCCCGTGGCCGGCAGTGCTGCCTAGCAGGCCTCATGGCCCCATCATACTCGCATCCCTGGCCTGTCTATCCCTCTACTCACCCACACCTCCTGTTATTTTTCGGCGACGGCAGCCGAACCAGTCAACCCTTGTACTCTCCACCGCGTGGGCAACCACTGCCGTGTCTTCCCCGGCTCCGTGTCGGTCCCTTCGTAGGCCTCGCCGTCGTCCACCGCCCTGGTGCTCTCGGCGCGGCATGGTCAACGATGTCCATCCAACGGCCGTAGTGCTTCTTCAACCTCTGGTCTTCTTGCCCCAGCCGCCCAAAGCAGCGCCAGTCGTGCCGCATGCTCCTACCTCCTGTGGCCGGCTGTGCTGCCGCGGAGGCCTCACCGTCCCCATACTACTCCCACCGCTGGCCAGGCCATCCCTCCACTCACCCACTCCCCCTGTTATTCTGCGGCGACGGCAGCCTCACACCGCAGCCGAACCAGTGAACCCTCATACTCCTCTCCGCGTGGGCATCCACTGCCGCGTCTTCCCCGGCTCCGCATCGTCCCCTTCATAGGCCTCGCCGTCGTCCACCGCCGTGGTGCTCTCGGCGCGGCGTGGTCAATGTGGTCAACGACCGACTTCCATCGGAAGAGTATTGTACGTGGAGAGGCTGACAGCTGGGTCCACGGCAGCCGCAAGGAAGTGCCTCCTTATTACGCGCAAAATAATTATTCCTCCACCTGACAGCAGGGACCCACCGGACGGGCCACCAGTATTTCGCGGAAAAAACGTTTCCCCCTGACTGCTGGGACCCACCGGATGGGCCACCGTATTTCGCGAAGAAAACGTTTGCCCCTGACTGCTGGGACCCACCGGACGGACCATCGTATTTTGTGAAAAAAAACGTCCCCCCCCCCTGCTGTCAGCTCGGGCCCATCGGAAGTGCCTCCTTATTACGCACAGAAAAATGAATACTCCCCCTGCTAGCTGGGACCCACCATGGTGGGAGGCTGACTTGTGGGCCTACTAAGTTGATGGGGACGGAGGGCTTTGTCAACTTAGTCAATATGAACGATTCTAGCTCCAGTGACCGTACGATGTCCATCCAACGGCCGTAGTGCTTCTTCAACCTCTGGTCTTCTTGCTCCAGCCGCCCAAAGCAGCGCCGGTCGTGCCGCATGCTCCTGCCTCCCGTGGCCGGCTGTGCTGCCGCGGAGGCCTCACCGCCCCCTAATATTCCCACCGCTGGCCAGGCCCTGCGGCGACGGCAGCCTCACACCGCAGCCGAACCAGTGAACCCTCGTACTCCTCTCCGCGCGGGCTTCCACTGCCGCGTCTTCCCCGGCTCCGCGTCGTCCCCTTCCTAGGCCTCGCCGTCGTCCACCGTCGTGGTGCTCTCCGCGCGGCGTGGTCAACGTGGTCAAGGAACGACTTCCATCGGAAGATTACTGTACGTGGAGAGGCTAACAGCTGGGTCCATGGCCACAGCCCAGTTTTTTTGTGATTTGCCAACTAAGTCGCTTTGTCAGGCTTGTTGGGCTGCAAATCTTTCAAGACGAGGAGAGCTTTCATTCAACTGGCTGAGAAAATGGCCCATCGGTAATGAGAAATGGGCTGTACATTTTTAAAACACATCAAACCGGCAATTAGTTTCAAATATCTTTTTTTTCATTTCGAGATTTTAAATTACATTAATTTTTATGCGTGGAGAATTTGTTGGATTTTATATTGATATACATTTATTTTTAAAATCAGTTTGAATGTGAGTCAAAATTTTGGGATTAAAAACAGTTCGGACCGCACCGAAATATGCAAAATTTCGTATAATTTTTTAACCGTGGCCACAATATGGGCTGTAATGCTAACAAAAATAATATGGGTTCCAAAAAAAACCTTAATAATTAGCAAATGGGCTGTAAATTATTAGAAATAATGGCAGATAGGTTGTATGCAGTTTTCCACAGATTTGAGGCTTTCCTAAAAGAAAGGTTGACGCACAAGCAGTGACTGTTGGATGGCCATCCAACGGCCGTCGTGCTTCTTCAATCTCTGCTCTTCCTGCTCCAGCCGCTCAAACAAGCGCCGGCGGGACTGCCTACTCCCTCCTCCCCACGGCCGGATCTGCTGCCACGCAGGCCTCACCGCCCCACCGTACTCCCATCGCTGGCCTAGCCATCCCTCTACTCACACACAGCTCCTGTTATTCTCCGGCTACGGCAGACGAACCAGTAAACCCTCGTACAGTCGTACTCCCCTCCGCGTGGGAAACAACTGCCGAGTCTTCCCTGCCTCCGTGTCGTTCCCTTCCTAGGCCTCGCCGTCGTCCACCGCCCTGGTGCTCTCGGCGCGGCCTGGTCAACGTGGCCAACGACCAACATGCATCTGAAGTGGACTGTACGTGGAGAGGCCGACAGCTGGGTCCACGGCCGCACGCAAGGAAATGCCTCCTTATTACGCGCAAAATAATGATTCCTCCACCTGACATCAGGGACCCACCGAAAGGGCCTCTGTATTTCGTGAAAAAAAACGTTACCGCCGCTGACAGCTCAGACCCACCAGCTATATCTTCGCACGCAAGGAAGTGCCTCCTTATTATGCACAAAAAAATGAATACTCCCCCTGTTAGCTGGGACCCAGTATAGTGGCAGGCTGACTTGTGGGCCTACTAAGTTGACGGGGACGGAGGGCTTTGTCAACTTAGTCAATATGCACGATTCTAGCTCCAGTGACCGTACGATGTCCATCCAACGGCCGTAGTGCTTCTTCAACCTCTGGTCTTCTTGCTCCAGCCGCCCAAACCAGCGCCGGTCGTGCCTCGTGCTCCTGCCTCCCGTGGCCGGCTGCGATGCGGCGGAGGCCTCACCACCCCCTACTACTCCCACCGCTGGCCAGGCCATCCCTCTACTCACCCACACCCCCTGTTATTCTGCGGCGACGGCAGCCTCACACCGCAGCGAACCAGTGAACCCTCGTACTCCTCTACGCTGGGCATCCACTGTCGCGTCTTCCCCGGCTCCGCGTCATCCCCTTCCTAGGCCTCGCCGTCGTCCACCGCCCTGGTGCTCTCGGCGCGGCGTGGTCAACGTGGTCAAAGAATGGCTTCCATCGGACGTGGACTGTACGTGGAGAGGCTGACAGCTGGGTCCACGGCCAAAGCAAGGAAGTGCCTCCTTATTACGTGCAAAATAATTATTCCTCCACGTGACAGCGGGGACCCACCGGACGGGCCACCGTATTTCGTGAAAAAACCGTTTCCCCCCTGACTGCTGGGACACACCAGCTACACCTTCGCATGCAGGGAAGTGCGTCTGGGCAAAAAAAACGATTCGCCCCCTGACTGCTGGGACCCACCAGCTACATCTTCGCATGCAAGGAAGTGCCTGACAGTCGGGACCCACCTGGTCGAAGCGTACGTAGCATTGTCATTCTGGTCACGAACGTGTACGTACATATATACTGGTGGATGTAGAGGCACGCACGTGTCGTAGTAGAGGCGCGTATGTGTCGTAGTAGTGGCGCGCATGTAGCATGTACACGTACGTACAGCGGCCAGGGTGCAAGAAAGAAAATACGGCCACGTATGTGTACATACGGGCGGGGTCTCGAATGCCTACTCGCGCATACGTACGGCCAGGGCTCGTGTACATGGCTGGGTCGAAACGGAGAAACAGCGTCGTCGTCGTGTTCATGGGGAGGCAACGGAATGCGTCGTGTTCATGGGGAGGCAACGGAATGCGTCGTGTTCATGGGGAGGCAACGGAATGCGTCGTGTTCATCGGGAGGCAACGGAACGCGTGGGAGCCAACCGGCTGGGTCGGAACGGAATGCGTGGTCATGTTCATCGGGAGGGCTTGGACGGAACAGGCGATGGAAACGAGGCCTGGCGTACCGCAGAACGGAGGAAACGGACCTCCTACGGTCAAAACGGAGGTCCTGTTGATCGGGAGGGGTGTGGCGTACCGCAAAACGGAGGAAACGGACCTCCTACGGTCGAAACGGGGGTCCTGTTGATCGGGAGGGGTGTGGCGTACCGCAAAACGGACGAAACGGACCTCCTACGGTCGAAACAGGGGTCCTGTTCATCGGGAGGGGTGTGGCGTACCGCAAAACGGGACTCCACGGGATACTGTTCATCTCCACCATCGACCTCCTCCAGCCTCCACGGGCTACCGTCGACCTCCTCCAGCCTCCACGGGCTCCTGTTCATCCAGCCTCCACCGCGCGCTACTCCACCGGCTACTGTTCAACCACCCCTCCACCGTCTACTGTTCATCCAGCCCTCCACACCACGGGGTCTTGTTCAACCACCCCTCCACGGGCACCCCTCCACCGTCTACTGTTCATCCAGCCCTCCACACCACGGGTTCCTGTTCAGCCACCCCTCCACGGGCACCCCTCCACCGTCTACTGTTCATCCAGCCCTCCACCACACCACGGGGTCCTGTTCATCCAGAGGCAACGCCACCGCTCACTGTTCATCCAACCCCCCCCCCCCCCCCCCCGCAACGCTCACTGTTCATCCCAGAGGCAGCATCGATTGGCTTCAGTTAGTAGCAGTAGCGAAGGAATTGCTCGATCGGGTTCAGTTAACAGCCATCAATCGATCGCTCGGGTTCAGTAACGCGTAGCCTGCAGTGCAATCGCTCGGGTTCAGTTAGAGCCCAACGCCTCGCTCAGGTTCAGTTAGAGCCAACGCCTCGCACACACGCGCGTACGTGTACGAGAGAAACGCACATCGCTCGACCCCCGACCTCCCACCGTAACCGGGAACTCCCCGAAATTTTCCTCACCCTCGCTTCTACCACGGTTTTTTGCGTCATGGACGGCCCAAAGAATGTAATGCAGCTGCGTCTCCGGTCCGCCTAGGACGAAAAGCCCATTTTCTGTCATGATTTTTTGTCATAGAAGTCGGAGCCCACCACATCTATGATGATACCGGGTTTTGTCACAATTATCGTCATAGAAGTGTCATATGTATGATAGAAAAAAAATTCGTTCGGCCCAAAATGTCACGGATGTGTCTTTTTTTTGTAGTGGACTGTGGAGCGCTCTGCTCGCGTCCCTCCGCGCACGCTCTGCCAACGGTTGGGCATGCGCACGACCACATCGGGGCCCTATATGCATGTGGTTGCGCCGCACGCGTTGCCACGCGATGCAGTTACGTGCGGCACGATGGAGTTACGCACTGCAAATTAGAACTGCCATCAGGGCCTGCCGATATTCCTGGCCGTCTAGCTTCCCCTTTAATTCATGCGGCCATTATAACCTTAGTCTCTTCAACCTTTCGATCGCGCCCCACAACACAACAAGCACACCCACGACGACACATAGAGAGGGGATGTCTAGCGGCGCTCCAATGGAGTTCGGTGAGCATAGCATGGAGACCCACGGGAGGGAGACGGATCTCTCGGTGGTGTACACCATCGACCTGGCCGTGGTGGACGACTACATCAACAGCGTTGAGCAGTTGCTTGCTCGAGACAAGTACAAGGTGGTCGGCATCGACCTCCAGTACACCGCCGGTCGTCCCGGCATAGATCAGAAGGTTGTTGTCGCCTAGTTGTGCGTGCGCCATCATGTCCTCATCTACCACTACTGCATGGCCACAGAGCCTTGCGACCGTATCAACAGGTTTGTCAACAGCACCGATTACAAGTTCGCCATGGTGGAAACCACTGATACGTGTCCATTGTATCTACTTTTCCAAACACTTTTGCCCTTGTTTTGGACTCTAACTTGCATGATTTGAATGGAACTAACCCGGACTGACACTGTTTTCAGCAGAATTGCCATGGTATTATTTTTGTGCAGAAATAAAAGTTCTCGGAATGACCTGAAAATCAGCTGAGATTATTTTTGGAAATAATAAAAAATACTAGCGAAAGAATCAAGGCCAGGGGGCCCACACCCTGTCCACGAGGGTGGGGCGCGCCTGCCCCCCTGGGCGCGCCCCCTGCCTCGTGGGCCCCCTGGAGCTCCACCAACCTCAACTCCAACTCTATATATTCACGTTTGGGGAGAAAAAAACAGAGAGAAGGATTCATCGCGTTTTATGATACGGAGCTGCCGCCAAGCCCTAATCTCTCTTGGGAGGGCTGATCTGGAGTCCGTTCGGGGCTTCGGAGAGGGGAATCCGTCGACATCGTCATCATCAACCATCCTCCATCACCAATTTCATGATGCTCACCGTCGTGCTTGAGTAATTCCATCGTAGGCTTGCTGGACGGTGATGGGTTGGATGAGATTTGTCATGTAATCGAGTTAGTTTTGTTAGGGTTTGATCCCTAGTATCCACTATGTTCTGAGATTGATGTTGCTATGACTTTGCTATGCTTAATGCTTGTCACTAGGGTCCGAGTGCCATGATTTCAGATCTGAACCTATTATGTTTTCATGAATATATGTGAGTTCTTGATCCTATCTTGCAAGTCATTAGTCACCTACTATGTGTTATGATCCGGCAACCCCGAAGTGACAGTAATCGGGACCACTCCCTGTGATGACCATAGTTTGAGGAGTTCATGTATTCACTATGTGTTAATGGTTTGGTCCAGTACTCTACTAAAAGGAGGCCTTAATATCGCTTAGTTTCCATTAGGACCCCGCTGCCACGGGAGGGTAGGACAAAAGATGTCATGCAAGTTCTTTTCCATAAGCACGTATGACTATATTCGGAATACATGCCTACATTACATTGATGAATTGGAGCTAGTTCTATGTCACCCTATGTTATAACTGTTGCATGAATAATCGCATCCGGCATAATTCTCCATCACTGATCCAATGCCTACGAGCTTTTCACATATTGTTCTTCCCTTATTTACTTTTCAGTTGCTACTGTTACAATTACTACAAAACTATCACAGTTACTTTTGCCACCGTTACTGTTACTTCCATACTACTTTGCTACTAAATACTTTGCTGCAGATATTAAGTTATCCAGGTGTGGTTGAATTGACAACTCAACTGCGAATACTTGAGAATATTCTATGGCTCCCCTTGTGTTGAATCAATAAATTTGGGTTGAATACTCTACCCTCAAAAACTATTGCGATCCCCTATACTTGTGGGTTATCAAGACTATTTTCTGGCGCCGTTGCCGGGGAGCATAGCTCTATTCTTGGAGTTACTTGGGATTTATATCTGCTGATCACTATGAGGAACTTGAAAGACGAAAAAACCAAGATATATCCCTCAACTACGAGAACAGGTAAGGAACTGCCATCTAGCTCTGCACTTGATTCACCTTTTGTTTTGAGTAAGCTTGCGACACCTAAACCTGCTTCTGCAATTAATTCTGATATGTCGCATGTTATTGATGATGCCACTTCTGCTATGCATGATACTTATGATGAAACTACTTCTATGCCCTATACTACTGTGCCACTAGGTGAATTTCTTGATGAACAACTTGCCAGGGCTAGAGAGAATGAAATTATTAAAACTGGTAATATTGATGAAAGTGATGATGAAGATTCTCCCCCTAAATATGGATTGCCTGTTGTGCCTGAGGGTTATGTTATGGATGAAGAAACTGCTAGAGACTTTCTTGCTTGCAATGATAGAAGTGATCTTAAGAAATTATTAGCTAAGCTGAAAGAAAAATCTCTAAATGCTAGAATGAAATATGATCCTACTTATGCTACTTCACCTATCTTTATCACTGATAAGGATTATGATTCCTCTGTTGATACTGAGATAATTACTTTGGTTGAATCTGATCCTTTCTATGGCTATGAATCTGAAACTGTTGTGGCACATATTACTAAATTAAATGATCTAGCCACCTTGTTCACTAATGATGAGAAAACTCGCTACTATTATATCCTTAAATTATTTCCATTCTCATTAAAGGGTGATGCTAAAACATGGTTTAATTCTCTTGATCCTGGTTGTGTGCGTAGTCCCCAGGATATGATTTATTACTTCTCTGCTAAATATTTCCCTGCTCATAAGAAACAAGCTGCTTTAAGGGAAATATACAATTTTGTGCAAATTGAAGAAGAGAGTCTCCCACAAGCTTGGGGAGGCTTCTCCAATTACTTAATGCTTTGCCTGATCATCCTCTCAAGAAAAATGAAATACTTGATATCTTTTATAATGGACTAACCGATGCTTCTAGAGACCACCTGGATAGTTGTGCTGGTTGTGTTTTCAGGGAAAGAACTGTTGATGAAGTTGAAATTCTATTGAATAATATGTTGACCAATGAAAACAATTGGACACTTCCTGAACCAACTCCTAAGCCAACTCCGAAGAAAAGGGGTATTCTATTTCTCAGTCCTGAAGATATGCAATAGGCAAAGAAATCTATGAAAGAAAAAGGTATAAAAGCTGAAGATGTTAAGAATTTACCTCCTGTTGAAGAAATACATGGTCTTAATTTATCGCGTGTTGAAGAAACACATGGTCTTGATAACCCGACACAGGTAGTAAAGGTAAATTCTCTCTATAGATATGATAAAGCTGAAATCCCTCCTACTAATTTTGTTAGCCAATGTTTGGATGATTTTGATAACTTTATGGTTAAGCAAGAAAACTTCAATGCTTATTTTGGTAGAGAATTAAAACGCAATGCTTATATGATTGAACACTTGGGTGATTATATGTCTAGAGTTAAAGGTGAACTTAAACTCATTAGTAAACATGCTTCTATGGTTACCACTCAAGTAGAACAAGTACTTAAAGCTCGGAATGATTTGCTCAATGAATTGAATAGTAAGAATAATGACTTTGCTGTTGGAGTTGCAACTAGAGGGGGTAAAGTGACTCAGGAACCTTTGTATCCTGAGGGCCATCCTAAGAGAATTGAGCAGGATTCTCAAAGAAATAATGTTGATGCACCTAGTCCTTCTAAAAACAAGAAAAATAAAAAGATAGGACTTTGCATGCTTCTAGTGAACCTGTTGTAGACACACCTGAGAATCCCAATGATATTTCTATCTCTGATGTTGAAACACAATCTGGAAATGAACATGAACCTAGTGATAATGTTAATGATGATGTTCATGTTGATGCTCAACCTAGTAATAACAATGATGTAGAAATTGAACCTGCTGTTGATCTTGATAACCCACAATCAAAGAATCAATGTTATGATAAGAGAGACTTCGTTGCTAGGAAGCACGGTAAAGAAAGAGAACCATGGGTTCAGAAACCCATGCCTTTTCCTCCCAAACCATCCAAGAAAAAGGATGATGAGTTTGAGCGCTTTGCTGAAATGATAGACCTATGTTCTTGCGTATGCGTTTGACTGATATGCTTAAAATGAATCCTTATGCTAAGTATATGAAAGATATTGTTACAAATAAGAGAAAGATACCGGAATCTGAAATTTCTACAATGCTTGCTAATTATACTTTTAAAGGTGGAATACCTAAGAAACGTGGAGATCCAGGAGTACCCACTATACCATGCTCCATTAAAAGAAATTATGTTAGAACTGCTTTATGCGATCTTGGAGCCGGTGTTAGTGTTATGCCTCTCCCTTTATATTGTAGACTTGATTTGAATAAGTTGACACCTACTGAAATATCTTTGCAAATGGCTGATAAATCAACTGCTATACCTGTCGGTATTTGTGAGGATGTGCCTGTTGTGGTTGCAAACGTTACTATTTTAACGGACTTTGTTATTCTTGATATTCCCGAGGATGATAGTATGTCTATTATTCTTGGAAGACCCTTTTTGAATATTGCAGGGGCTGTTATTGATTGCAACAAAGGCAATGTCACTTTTCATGTTAATGGTAATGAGCATACAGTAATCTTTCCGAGGAAACAACCTCAAGTCCACAGTATAAACTCTATTGGGAAAATTCCATCAATTATTATTGGAGGTTTTGAATTTCCTCTTCCTACTGTCAAAAAGAGATATGATATTCTTATTGTTGGGGATGTGCATATCCCCGTTGAGGTAACGTAGTGTTATTCGAAATTTCTCCGGTTGCATGTTATTCCAAATGAGTTTGTTAACAAGACTTGATCAACCTTGTTAGTGGATTCCTTTTGATGAGCATGAGATGGATGAAGTTAGAAAGCACAACCTTCTGTACCCTCCTTTTACTTTCTGATATTTAGATTAAATAAAGCAAAAATAGTATTTTCTGTCAGTTTTCTGATTTATCCGTCAAATTAAAAAGTACCCCGAAAATAAAAGTTCGCCAAATGCCCCGAAAATGAAATATGATTTTTTTCTAGAATATTTGGCACTGAGAACACATCAGGGGGAGCTGGCACCTGGCCACGAGGGTCCAGGGCACGCCCACCCCCCTGGGCGCGCCCCCTGCCTCGTGGGCCCATGGTGGCTCCCCTCCACTTATTCCAGCCACCACACACTCCTTCTTCCTCCCAAAAAAACACCAACCAGCTCAAGCACGAGTTCTAGCTCATTTTGCTGCGATTTTCGATCTCCTAGCTCAAAGCTCTACTCACAAAACTGCTTTGGGGGATTGTTCTTCGGTATGTGACTCCTCCAATGGTCCAATTAGTTTTGTTTTAGTGCTTTATTCATTGCAAATTTTTGCTGCTTAGGTGACCCTGTTCTTGAGCTTGCATGTCAAATTTATGTGGTCAAAAGTAGTTCTAATGCATGATAAGGCCTCTAGGCACTTGTAGGAGTAGTTGCTATCAATTTTGTTGAGTTTGGTTCACTTTTATTTGGAGTTACCAAAAATTTCAGAAATTTTCAAAAAATGATGAAGAGATTTTTGAGGGGCTCTTCGAGCCGAAGCTCGAAGGATAAGCAAAGTGAAGAAGAAGAGAGGCCCAAATATAATCTCCCTCGCACCGCGGAGGTTCGGTCGTGTGAATGGCCTTGTGATGATTTCTTGAGAGCAGTCGGGATTTATAATGATTTTTATGAGTTGGTTGAGAATGCAGGCATCACGGACTTCCTCCACGACCAACGCGAACAGTATCTCTTACTCACTAATATCTTTGTGCAAAATTTTCATTTCCATGCTAGGAGGTCACCACCTTCGGTGGATTTCTATTTATATGATGAGTATAAGGAGATGCCACTCTCTGAATTTTGTGAGGTTTGCAAATTACCCTTTTCGGACAGCGTAGAGGAACCACATCGTAACGATGTGGAGGGGTTTATTAATATAATTGTTGTAGGGGAAACTAGGAAGGTTTCCGATGCAAGAATTACTAGCATACGTTTTCATGTCCTACGTTACTTTGCAATTTTTGCTAGTAGATGCTTGATTGGTCGCGGAAACTGTGGCAACCTAAGTTCCCCTGATATTGTTCTTCTGTGCCATGCCCTGTTTCGTGACGACACGTTTAGTATGGGCGCTATTGTTGCAAAGAGGTTAAATCTTAACCATACTAAGGGCCCCATCTTGGGAGGCATCTTCGCCTCGTGCCTCGCTGCATACTTTAACATACCTATTAGGCATTATGAGAAAGAAGAAAGGTTGTTGCCTCCTATCTTTCTAGATTACAAGAGTATGGTTGCACATGATTTCATTGTTAAGAACAAGAAAAAGGAGCTTAACTATAGACTGATATTTGATAAAAATCACCCTGAGACTATTACTTTGCCTGCTCCTTCCTTGTTTGACTTATCTGCAGGCAAGTACCTGGTTCTGCTGGAGGCCAATCACGCCTACTGAAAGCCCACATCAGCTACAGAGCCAGAGCCGGAACCACAATTTGATCCTTCACGACAGTCTGTTTACTAGTGGTATCCAGAGGAGATTGCCAACCAGTGGCAATCCGAGGCTCAACCTCAGTACGACCCCAACAACAACTTTGGATATCTGCCAGGCCAGCCGTGGCAGTAGACCAACTTAGGCCAAAAGCCTAAGCTTGGGGGAGTACGTATTTCTCACCGACATTACATTTATGTTCACACACTCATGCTAGTTGCCGGTGCTCATACTTTTTCACTGTAATATCCATGCTAGTTTATTTTCTTTTTCTCGCTTTCTTCTTGTGTGTTTGAAAAACCTTAAGAAAACTAAAAAAATTAGTTGTAGCTTTTAGCTAGTTTACTTTCCATGCTTGTAGTAGTAATAATTAAAAGAAAACCCAAAAAGATTTCCTGTTCTTCTTTTGCTTGTTGGGAGCTTTCCCGTGTAAATAGTTTTATTTCTTTTATTTTCTTTGGGGGTCGAGAGGAGAAGACCTTAATGAAAATGTTGAAGTGGCTCTTATATGCATTATTGTTGATTTAACCAAGAGCCCATATTATCTTGTCTTCTCCTTTGTATTGAATGCTTGCAGATTCCAGCTTAGTCCAATGCACGTGCACTATTATTATTATTCACATCGTTCGGTCGTGCAAGTGAAAGGCAATTATGATGATATATGATGGACTGATTGAGATGAGAGAAGCTGGTATGAACTCGACCTCTCTTGTTTTTGTAAATATGATTAGTTCATCGTTCCTGATTAAGCCTATTATGAATGAACATGTTTGCAATGACAATTAGAGATTATAGTTGCTTATGTCATGCTTAATTAGCTAGGAGTTTATAATGGTTTACCTTGCGTGCCAACATGCTATTAAAATGGTTGTGATGTGGTATAGTAGGGTGGTATCCTCCGTTGAATGATTCAAGTGACTGGACTTGGCACATGTTCACGCATGTAGTTGAAACAAAATCAACATAGCCTCCACGATATTTATGTTCATGGTGGATTATATCCTACTTATGCTTGCACTCAATGTTTATTAATTTTAATGCATGTTCATGACTGTTGTCGCTCTCTAGTTGGTCGCTTCCCAGTGTTTTTCTAGCCTTCACTTGTACTAAGCGGGAATACTGCTTGTGCATCCACTTCCATAAACCCCAAAGTTATACCATATGAGTCCAATATACCTTCCTATTTGCGGTATCTACCTGCCGTTCCAAGTAAATTTGTATGTGCCAAACTCTAAACCTTCAAATGAAATTCTGTTTTGTATGCTCGAATAGCTCATGTATCAACTAGAGTTGTCTGTATCTTGCATGCTAGGCGGGTTACTCTCAAGAGGAGTGGACTCCGCTCCTCACTCACAAGAAAATGGCTGGTCACCGGGATGCCCAGTCCCATGCTTTATGCAAATCAAATCGAAATAATTGCAAACAAAACTCCCCCGGGACTCTTGTTAGTTGGAGGCACCCGTTGCTTCGAGCAAGCCATGGATTGATGCTTGTTGGTGGAGGGGGAGTATAAAACTTACCATTCTGTTTGGGAACCGCCTATAATGTGAGTAGCATGGAAGATATCGAGATCTCTCGGTTGTTATGTTGACAATGAAAGTATGCCGCTCAAAATATTATTTATCTCTGCTTTAAAATCGAGCTCTGGCACTTCTACAAATCCCTGCTTCCCTGTGCGAAGGGCCTATCTATTTACTTTTATGTTGAGTCATCACCCTCTTATTAAAAAGCACCAGCTGGAGAGCACCGTTGTCATTTGCATCCATTACTATTAATTTATATTGAGTATGACTATGACTGGGTCTCTTTTACCATGAATTACAATGTTTAGTCAGTCCTTGATATTTAAAGGTGCTCTGCAATTATGTTTTGCGGTCTTAGAAAGGGCTAGCGAGATACCATCTTGTTATATCATATCATGATTGTTTTGAGAAAGTGTTGTCATCCGAGATTTATTATTATTGCTCGCTAGTTGATTAGGCCATTGACATGAGTAAACATGAGACCTAAGTGTTATTGTGAATATGGTTAGTCATAATCTTTGCTGAGAACTTGAATGCTGGCTTTACATATTTACAACAACAAGAGCAAACCGAGTTTGTAAAAGTTTTTCTTTATCACTTTCAGTTTATCAACTGAATTGCTTGAGGACAAGCAAAGGTTTAAGCTTGGGGGAGTTGATACGTCTCCATCGTATCTACTTTTCCAAACACTTTTGCCCTTGTTTTGGACTCTAACTTGCATGATTTGAATGGAACTAACCCGGACTGACGCTGTTTTCAGCAGAATTGCCATGGTGTTATTTTTGTGCAGAAATAAAAGTTCTTGGAATGACCTGAAAATCAACGGAGATTATTTTTGGAAATAATAAAAAATACTGGCGAAAGAATCGAGGCCAGGGGGCCCACACCCTGTCCACGAGGGTGGGGGCGCGCCTCCCCCCTGGGCGCGCCCCCTGCCTCGTGGGCCCCCTGGAGCTCCACCGACCTCAACTCCAACTATATATATTCACGTTCGGGGAGAAAAAATCAGAGAGAAGGATTCATCACGTTTTATGATACGGAGCCACCGCCAAGCCCTAATCTCTCTTGGGAGGGCTGATCTGGAGTCCGTTCGGGGCTCCGGAGAGGGGAATCCATCGCCATCGTCATCATCAATCATCCTCCATCACCAATTTCATGATGATCACCGCCGTGCATGAGTAATTCCATCGTAGGCTTGCTGGACGGTCATGGGTTGGATGATATTTATCATGTAATCGAGTTAGTTTTGTTAGGGTTTGATCCCTAGTATCCACTATGTTCTGAGATTGATGTTGCTATGACTTTGCTATGCTTAATGCTTGTCACTAGGGCCCGAGTGCCATGATTTCAGATCTGAACCTATTATGTTTTCATGAATATATGTGAGTTCTTGATCCTATCTTGCAAGTCATTAGTCACCTACTATGTGTTATGATCCGGCAACCCCGAAGTGACAATAATCGGGACCACTCCCGGTGATGACCATAGTTTGAGGAGTTCATGTATTCACTATGTGTTAATGCTTTGGTCCGGTACTCTATTAAAAGGTGGCCTTAATATCCCTTAGTTTCCATTTGGACTCCACTGCCACGGGAGGGTAGGACAAAAGATGTCATGCAAGTTCTTTTCCATAAGCATGTATGACTATATTTGGAATACATGCCTACATTACATTGATGAATTGGAGCTAGTTCTATGTCACCCTATGTTATAACTGTTGCATGAATAATCGCATCCGGCATAATTCTCCATCACCGATCCAATGCCTACGAGCTTTTCACATATTGTTCTTCGCTTATTTACTTTTCCGTTGCTACTATTACAATTACTACAAAACTATCACCGTTACTTTTGCCACCGTTACTATTACTTCCATACTACTTTGCTACTAAATACTTTGCTGCAGATATTAAGTTATCTAGGTGTGGTTGAATTGACAACTCAACTGCGAATACTTGAGAATATTCTTTGGCTCCCCTTGTGTCGAATCAATAAATTTGGGTTGAATACTCTACCCTCGAAAACTGTTGCAATCCCCTATACTTGTGGGTTATCAACCACCAACGATATAAAAGCGCTCATTGTTATGGGCTTGGCGTACAAGAACCTTGTCAAAATAAATGAGGACTACAGGGTCTGGGGTAGCACAAAGAAGGACTCCCTGGTTGAACTCGCCTCGGCCATCATCGACCCCTACTACGAAAAGATGAAGCAGGATGCCCAGAGAACAAGTCCCATATCCTGGCACAGGGCCTGGATGCGACAACTGGATGAACGTCACCTCAGGTTCGTGGCCAAGAGCGTGTACACATGCTACGAGATGCACAGGAGGATCATTGACATGAGGAAGTGCCTCGTTACCCAAATCGACGAGCCCGGATCGAGCCACAAGCAGAGCAAGCATCACAAGAAGTAGATGATGATCAGATGATCGTTTATGCTAGTTAATCATGCATGTAATATATAGTTTATGTTGGGGAACATAGTAATTTCAAAAAAATTCCTATGCACACGCAAGATCATGGTGATGCATAGCAACGAGAGGGGAGAGTGTTGTCCACGTACCCTCGTAGACCGAAAGCGGAAGCGTTAACACAACGCTGTTGATGTAGTCGTACGTCTTCACGATCCGACCGATCAAGTACCAAACGCACGGCACCTCCGAGTTCAGCACACGTTCAGCTCGATGATGTCCCTCGAACTCAGATCCAGCCGAGTGTTGAGGGAGAGTTTCGTCAGCACGACGGCGTGGTGACAATGATGATGTTCTACCGACGCAGGG
Source organism: Aegilops tauschii subsp. strangulata (assembly GCF_002575655.3). Taxonomy (NCBI): domain Eukaryota; kingdom Viridiplantae; phylum Streptophyta; class Magnoliopsida; order Poales; family Poaceae; genus Aegilops; species Aegilops tauschii. The sequence goes on along the minus strand of NC_053036.3, from coordinate 204,489,627 downwards.
CTTCGCCTAAGCACCGCTACGATATTATCGAGGTGTAATATGGTGGAGGGGGGCACCGCACACGGCTAAGAGATCAATGATCAATTGTGTGTCCAGAGGTGCCCCCCTGCCCCCGTATATAAAGGAGCAAGGGGGGGGGTTCGGCCGGCCAAAGGGGAGAGGCGCGCCAGGAGGAGTCCTACTCCTACCGGGAGTAGGACTCCCCCCTTTTCCATGTTGGACTAGGAGAGAGAGGGGGAAGAGGTGGAGGGGAGGAAGGAAGGGGGGCGCCACCCCCCTCTCCTTGTCCTATTCGGACTGGGGGGAGGGGCGTGCGGCCCTGCCCTGGCCTCCTCTCCTCTCTTCCACCTAGGCCCACTAAGTCCCATTAAGTTACCGGGGGGTTCCGGTAACCTCCCGGTACTCCGGAAAAATCCCGATTTCACCCGGAACACTTCCGATATCCAAACATAGGCTTCCAATATATCAATCTTTATGTCTCGACCATTTCGAGACTCCTCGTTATGTCCGTGATCACATCCGGGACTCCGAACAACCTTCGGTAGATCAAAACATATAAACTCATAATATAACTGTCATCGTAACGTTAAGCGTGCGGACCCTACGGGTTCGAGAACTATGTAGACATGACCGAGACACCTCTCCGGTCAATAACCAATAGTGGAACCTAGATGCCCATATTGTCCCACATATTCTATGAAGATCTTTATCGGTCAGACCGCATAACAACATACGTTGTTCCCTTTGTCATCGGTATGATACTTGCCCGAGATTCGATCATCGGTATCTCGATACCTAGTTCAATCTCGTTACCGGCAAGTCTCTTTACTCGTTCCGTAATACATCATCCCGCAACTAACTCATTAGTTACAATGCTTGCAAGGCTTATAGTGATGTGTATTACTGAGTGGGCCCAGAGATACCTCTCCGACAATCGGAGTGACAAATCCTAATCTCGAAATACGCCAACCCAACAATTACCTTTGGAGACACCTGTAGAGCACCTTTATAATCACCCAGTTACGTTGTGACGTTTGGTAGCACACAAAGTGTTCCTCCGGTAAACGGGAGTTGCATAATCTCATAGTCATAGGAACATGTATAAGTCATGAAGAAAGCAATAGTAACATACTAAACGATCGAGTGCTAAGCTAACGGAATGGGTCAAGTCAATCACATCATTCTCCTAATGATGTGATCCCGTTAATCAAATGACAACTCATGTCTATGGCTAGGAAACATAACCATCTTTGATCAACGAGCTAGTCAAGTAGAGGCATACTAGTGACACTCTGTTTGTCTATGTATTCACACAAGTATTATGTTTCCGGATAATACAATTCTAGCATGAATAATAAACATTTATCATGACATAAGGAAATAAATAATAACTTTATTATTGCCTCTAGGGCATATTTCCTTCAGTCTCCCACTTGCACTAGAGTCAATAATCTAGATTACACAGTAATGATTCTTACACCCATGGAGTCTTGGTGCTGATCATGTTTTGCTCGTGGAAGAGGCTTAGTCAACGGGTCTACAACATTCAGATCCGTATGTATCTTGCAAATTTCTATGTCTCCCACCTGGACTAAATCCCGGATGGAATTGAAGCGTCTTTTGATGTGCTTGGTTCTCTTGTGAAATCTGGATTCCTTTGCAAAGGCAATGGCACCAGTATTGTCACAAAAGATTTTCATTGGACCCGATGCACTAGGTATGACACCTAGATCGGATATGAACTCCTTCATCTAGACTCCTTCATTTGCTGCTTCCAAAGCAGCTATGTACTCCGCTTCACACGTAGATCCCGCCACGACACTTTGCTTAGAACTGCACCAACTGACAGCTCCACCGTTCAATGTAAACACGTATCCGGTTTGCGATTTAGAATCGTCCGGATCAGTGTCAAAGCTTGCATCAACGTAACCATTTACGATGAGCTCTTTGTCACCTCCATAAACGAGAAACATATCCTTAGTCCTTTTCAGGTATTTCAGGATGTTCTTGACCGCTGTCCAGTGATCCACTCCTGGATTACTTTGGTACCTCCCTGCTAAACTTATAGCAAGGCACACATCAGGTCTGGTACACAGCATTGCATACATGATAGAGCCTATGGCTGAAGCATAGGGAACATCTTTCATCTTCTCTCTATCTTCTGCAGTGGCCGGGCATTGAGTCTTACTCAATCTCACACCTTGTAATACAGGCAAGAACCCTTTCTTTGCTTGATCCATTTTGAACTTCTTCAAAACTTTGTCAAGGTATGTGCTTTGTGAAAGTCCAATTAAGTGTCTTGATCTATCTCTATAGATCTTGATGCCCAATATATATGCAGCTTCACCGAGGTCTTTCATTGAAAAACTCTTATTCAAGTATCCCTTTATGCTATCCAGAAATTCTATATCATTTCCAATTAGTAATATGTCATCCACATATAATATCAGAAATGCTACTGAGCTCCCACTCACTTTCTTGTAAATACAGGCTTCTCCAAAAGTCTGTATAAAACCAAATGCTTTGATCACACTATCAAAGCGTTTATTCCAACTCCGAGAGGCTTGCACCAGTCCATAAATGGATCGCTGGAGCTTGCACACTTTGTTAGCTCCCTTTGGATCGACAAAACCTTCTGGTTGCATCATATACAACTCTTCTTCCAGAAATCCATTCAGGAATGCAGTTTTGACATCCATTTGCCAAATTTCATAATCATAAAATGCGGCAATTGCTAACATGATTCGGACAGACTTGAGCATCGCTACGGGTGAGAAGGTCTCATCGTAGTCAATCCCTTGAACTTGTCGAAAACCTTTCACAACAAGTCGAGCTTTATAGACAGTAACATTACCGTCAGCGTCAGTCTTCTTCTTGAAGATCCATTTATTTTCAATGGCTTGCCGATCATCGGGCAAGTCAACCAAAGTCCATACTTTGTTCTCATACATGGATCCCATCTCGGATTTCATGGCCTCAAGCCATTTTGCGGAATCTGGGCTCACCATCGCTTCTTCATAGTTCGTAGGTTCGTCATGGTCTAGTAACATAACCTCCAGAACAGGATTACCGTACCACTCTGGTGCGGATCTTAATCTGGTTGACCTACGAGGTTCAGTAATAACTTGATCTGAAGTTTCATGATCATTATCATTAACTTCCTCACTAATTGGTGTAGGTGTCGCAGAAACTGGTTTCTGTGATGATCTACTTTCCAATAAGGGAGCAGGTACAGTTACCTCATCAAGTTCTACTTTCCTCCCACTCACTTCTTTCGAGAGAAACTCCTTCTCCAGAAAGGATCCATTCTTAGCAAAGAATGTCTTGCCTTCGGATCTGTGATAGAAGGTGTACCCAACAGTCTCCTTTGGGTATCCTATGAAGACACTTTTCTCCGATTTAGGTTCGAGCTTATCAGGTTGAAGTTTCTTCACATAAGCATCGCAACCCCAAACTTTAAGAAACGACAACTTTGGTTTCTTGCCAAACCATAGTTCCTAAGGCGTCGTCTCAACGGATTTCGATGGTGCCCTATTTAGAGTGAATGCAGCCGTCTCTAAAGCATAACCCCAAAACGATAGTGGTAAATCAGTAAGAGAGATCATAGATCGAACCATATCTAGTAAAGTACGATTATGACGTTCGGACACACCATTACGTTGTGGTGTTCCGGGTGGCGTGAGTTGCGAAACTATTCCGCATTGTTTCAAATGTAGGCCAAACTCGTAACTCAAATATTCTCCTCCACGATCTGATCGTAGAAACTTTATTTTCTTGTTACGATGATTTTCAACTTCGCTCTGAAATTCTTTGAACTTTTCAAATGTTTCAGACTTATGTTTCATTAAGTAGATATACCCATATCTGCTCAAATCATCTGTGGAGGTGAGAAAATAACGATATCCGCCACGAGCCTCAATATTCATCAGACCACATACATCTGTATGTATGATTTCCAACAAATTAGTTGCTCTCTCCATAGTTCCGGAGAACGGTGTTTTAGTCATCTTGCCCATGAGACACGGTTCGCAAGTACCAAGTGATTCCAAAAGTCCATCATTATGGAGTTTCTTCATGCGCTTTACACCGATATGACCTAAACGGCAGTGCCACAAATAAGTTGCACTATCATTATCAACTCTGCATCTTTTGGCTTCGACATTAGGAATATGTGTGTCACTACTACCGAGATTCATTAAAAATAGACCACTCTTCAAGGGTGCATGACCATAAAAGATATTACTCATATAAATAGAACAACCATTATTCTCTGATTTAAATGAATAACCGTCTCGCATCAAACAAGATCCAGATATAATGTTCATGCTCAACGCTGGCACCAAATAACAATTATTTAGGTCTAATACTAATCCCGAAGGTAGATGTAGAGGTAGCGTGCCGACGGCGATCACATCGACTTTGGAACCGTTTCCCACGCGCATCGTCACCTCGTCCTTGGCCAGTGTTCGCTTAATCCGTAGTCCCTGTTTCGAGTTGCAAATATTAGCAACAGAACCAGTATCAAATACCCAGGTGCTACTGCGAGCTCTGGTAAGGTACACATCAATAACATGTATATCACATATACCTTTGTTCACCTTGCCATCCTTCTTATCCGCCAAATACTTGGGGCAGTTCCGCTTCCAGTGACCAGTCTGCTTGCAGTAGAAGCACTCAGTCTCAGGCTTAGGTCCAGATTTGGGTTTCTTCTCCTGAACAGCAACTTGCTTGTTGTTCTTCTTGAAGTTCCCCTTCTTCTTCCCTTTGCCCTTTTTCTTGAAACTAGTGGTCTTATTGACCATCAACACTTGATGCTCCTTTTTGATTTCTACCTCCGCTGCCTTTAGCATTGCGAAGAGCTCGGGAACTGTCTTATTCATCCCTTGCATGTTATAGTTCATCATGAAGCTCTTGTAGCTTGGTGGCAGTGATTGAAGAATTCTGTCAATGACGCTATCATCCGGAAGATTAACTCCCAGTTGAATCAAGTGATTGTTATACCCAGACATTTTGAGTATATGCTCACTGATAGAACTATTCTCTTCCATCTTGCAGCTGTAGAACTTATTGGAGACTTCATATCTCTCAATCCGGGCATTTCCTTGAAATATTAACTTCAACTCCTGGAACATCTCATATGCTCCATGACGTTCAAAACGTCGTTGAAGACCCGGTTCTAAGCCGTAAAGCATGGCACACTGAACTATCGAGTAGTCATCAGCTTTGCTCTGCCAGATGTTCATAACCTCTGGTGTTGCTCTTGCAGCAGGCCTGGCACCCAGCGGTGCTTCCAGGACGTAATTCTTCTGTGCAGCAATGAGGATAATCCTCAAGTTACGGACCCAGTCCGTATAATTGCTACCATCATCTTTCAACTTTGCTTTCTCAAGGAACGCATTAAAATTCAACGGAACAACAGCACGGGCCATCTATCTACAATTAACATAGACAAGCAAGATACTATCAGGTACTAAGTTCATGATAAATTTAAGTTCTATTAATCATATTACTTAAGAACTCCCACTTAGATAGACATCCCTCTAATCATCTAAGTGATTACGTGATCCAAATCAACTAAACCATAACCGATCATCACGTGAAATGGAGTAGTTTTCAATGGTGAACATCACTATTTTGATCATATCTACTGTATGATTCACGCTCGACCTTTCGGTCTCAGTGTTCCGAGGCCATATCTACATATGCTAGGCTCGTCAAGTTTAACCTGAGTATTCTGCGTGTGCAAAACTGGCTTGCACCCGTTGTAGATGGACGTAGAGCTTATCACACCCGATCATCATGTGGTGTCTGGGCACGACGAACTTTGGCAACGGTGCATACTCAGGGAGAACACTTTTATCTTGAAATTTAGTGAGAGATCATCTTATAATGCTACCGTCAATCAAAGCAAGATAAGATGCATAAAAGATAAACATCACATGCAATCAATATAAGTGATATGATATGGCCATCATCATCTTGTGCTTGTGATCTCCATCTCCGAAGCACCGTCATGATCACCATCGTCACCGGCGCGACACCTTGATCTCCATCGTAGCATCGTTGTCGTCTCGCCAACTATTGCTTCTACGACTATCGCTACCTCTTAGTGATAAAGTAAAACAATTACATGGCGATTGCATTGCATACAATAAAGCGACAACCATATGGCTCCTGCCAGTTGCCGATAACTCGGTTACAAAACATGATCATCTCATACAATAAAATTCAGCATCATGTCTTGACCATATCACATCACAACATGCCCTGCAAAAACAAGTTAGACGTCCTCTACTTTGTTGTTGCAAGTTTTACGTGGCTGCTACGGGCTTAGCAAGAACCGTTCTTACCTACGCATCAAAACCACAATGATAGTTTGTCAAGTTGGTGCTGTTTTAACCTTCGCAAGGACCGGGCGTAGCCACACTCGGTTCAACTAAAGTGAGAGAGACAGACACCCGCCAGTCACCTTTAAGCAACGAGTGCTCGCAACGGTGAAACCAGTCTCGCGTAAGCGTATGCGTAATGTCGGTCCGGGCCGCTTCATCTCACAATACCGCTGAACCAAAATATGACATGCTGGTAAGCAGTATGACTTATATCGCCCACAACTCACTTGTGTTCTACTCGTGCATATAACATCAACGCATAAAACCAGGCTCGGATGCCACTGTTGGGGAACGTAGTAATTTCAAAAAAATTCCTACGCACACACAAGATCATGGTGATGCATAGCAACGAGAGGGGAGAGTGTTGTCCACGTACCCTCGTAGACTGAAAGCGGAAGCGTTAACACAACGCGGTTGATGTAGTCGTACGTCTTCACGATCCGACCAATCAAGTACCGAACGCACGGCACCTCCGAGTTCAGCACACGTTCAGCTCGATGACGTCCCTCGAACTCAGATCCAGCCGAGTGTTGAGGGAGATTTTCGTCAGCACGACGGCGTGGTGACAATGATGATGTTCTACCGACGCAGGGCTTCGCCTAAGCACCGCTACAATATTATCGAGGTGTAATATGGTGGAGGGGGGCACCGCACATGGCTAAGAGATCAATGATCAATTGTGTGTCCAGAGGTGCCCCCCTGCCCCCGTATATAAAGGAGCAAGGGGGGTTCGGCCGGCCAAAGGGGAGAGGCGCCAGGAGGAGTCCTACTCCTACCGGGAGTAGGACTCCCCCCTTTTCCATGTTGGACTAGGAGAGAGAGGGGGAAGAGGTGGAGGGGAGGAAGGAAGGGGAGGCGCCGCCCCCCTCTCCTTGTCCTATTCGGACTGGGGGGAGGGGTGTGCGGCCCTGCCCTGGCCTCCTCTCCTCTCTTCCACCTAGGCCCACTAAGGCCCATTAAGTTACCGGGGGGTTCCGGTAACCTCCCGGTACTCCGGAAAAATCCCGATTTCACCCGGAACACTTCCGATATCCAAACATAGGCTTCCAATATATCAATCTTTATGTCTCGACCATTTCGAGACTCCTCGTTATGTCCGTGATCACATCCGGGACTCCGAACAACCTTCGGTAGATCAAAATATATAAACTCATAATATAACTGTCATCGTAACGTTAAGCGTGCGGACCCTACGGGTTCGAGAACTATGTAGACATGACCGAGACACCTCTCCGGTCAATAACCTATAGCGGAACATGGATGCTCATATTGGCTCCCACATATTCAACGAAGATCTTTATCGGTCAGACCGCATAACAACATACGTTGTTCCCTTTGTCATCGGTATGTTACTTGCCCGAGATTCGATCGTCGGTATCTCGATACCTAGTTCAATCTCGTTACCGGCAAGTCTCTTTACTCGTTCCGTAATACATCATCCCGCAACTAACTCATTAGTTACAATGCTTGCAAGGCTTATAGTGATGTGTATTACTGAGTGGGCCCAGAGATACCTCTCCGACAATCGGAGTGACAAATCCTAATCTCGAAATACGCCAACCCAACAAGTACCTTTGGAGACACCTGTAGAGCACCTTTATAATCACCCAGTTACGTTCTGACGTTTGGTAGCACACAAAGTGTTCCTCCGGTAAACGGGAGTTGCATAATCTCATAGTCATAGGAACATGTATAAGTCATGAAGAAAGCAATAGGAACACACTAAACGATTGAGTGCTAAGCTAACGGAATGGTCAAGTCAATCACATCATTCTCCTAATGGTGTGATCCCGTTAATCAAATGACAACTCATGTCTATGGCTAGGAAACATAACCATCTTTGATCAACGAGCTAGTCAAGTAGAGGCATACTAGTGACACTCTGTTTGTCTATGTATTCACACAAGTATTATGTTTCCGGTTAATACAATTCTAGCATGAATAATAAACATTTGTCATGATATAAGGAAATAAATAATAACTTTATTATTGCCTCTGGGGCATATTTCCTTCAGTTTACTTTATTGGTGTGTATATTGGTGTGTGGAAATATCATGTGTGTAGTAGCCACCTATGTAATTATGCATGTAATAGTTTACTTTGGTGTGTGCAAGTGCCATGGTTGTAGTAGCCACCTATGTAAGTGGATGTTTAATTTGGTTATGCAACCATGTCCTTATAAGTGTGTGTGTGTGTGTGTATGTTGTTGTTCTGTATGCAATCCCATCGCACAACACACACGTCTTATTAGCAGCAACCATCTATGTTATTGTCGGTCTTCTCACACATTTCTGATTACAGACCTGTTTGCCGCGTATCACACACATCTTGTTATATTGAACCGTTTCTGTTCTCTTTTCTCAACACAAACAGTTCATCCGAGTGAACCGCATGCCGTATATCGCACACACCTTGATCTGGCTAACCATTTCTTTTGTGTTGCCTAATCACAAACAGTTCATCTGAGTGAACTGTCTGATGTATATTGCATACACCTTCATCTGGTTGCCCATTTCTTTTGTTCCTCCTCATCACAAACAGTTAATTGAACTGACGTATGCCCTGCATTGCACACGCAACTAAAATCTGAACCGTGTTTGATGCATCCGTCATCGCAAATGTTTTGCACCTTTTTGACGGGGTTTTTACACCATCGTTTGCGATTATTGCATCGCACACAATTTCGTCGAAGGGTCTCTAATCATAGTGTCGCGTTAGCAGCATCCTGCAGTAGTGCCAAAGCAGTTTACTCAAGATTACCTCTCAAACTACATGATTGGTGGGCATGCAAAGGTTAAAGTATTTCTACCAGGACACGATGATTATCTAGATGTTTTCATGAAGACTGTGAAGGATGGGCAGTCGGCCATCACAAGGGGTTGGACTAGAGTCGTGCGTGCCTTCTGCATGGAGGAGGGTACAATATGGGCATTCCGCTTCACCTTGTTCAGCAACCAGAATGTATTTTGCCTCTTTCTATACCGTCTTTAATAGTACAAGTATACAACTGTGGTTCATCATTCTTTATTTGGTTCTTATGTAATTCTTGAACATATGTACCTATGAATCGAATGATGGATTGGTTGTTTGAACCTGATGGATATGAATAAAGCTACATCATACATTCAAATTCAAATCCAAATCCGGTATAATTTGAAATAGCAGCAATTAAATCACGGTGAAATTACGCCCTCTAGGTCGTTACGGCACACAGTTGGTAAAATACAAACGTTTGCGATATACACCATAATCCGACACGGTTCACAAAGAGGAAACGTGTGCAAGCATGCACACAGTTGCCGTTTGCAAAGCATGTGCGATGTCAGACAATATCATAAACGGTGCGGGCAAACTAAACGTTTGTGTTAGTTGCCTTATCGTACACGATCCGCAACCATGAACTATTTCTGATGAAGTATGCATCGTACACGTTGCACCACAGAATAGTGTGTGCGATAGTTGTCGTGTACGACGATGTTACGATGGTCCGACATTTCGTAATCCTGTCCGACACTCGTATGACGATTAGCTAATCTTCTTAATTAGTTATCGCATACAATTTGGGAAAAGCAAGTGTGTGTGATTGTATGCTTATCATACACGTTCTATAATAGTGAACCGTTTGTGATGGACCGCGCATCGTAAACATAGCACCACAGAATACCGACTAGGATGGCAATGCGAGCACAAACGAGTAGGAGTACTGTACATGGATCTTGGCTCCCCATCCACGACAGTTTCTGGGTCATTTGGGAAGGACCCCCTATCACCCACACTCACTTGGCGACAGTGATACGTCTTCAACGTATCTACAATTTTTTATTGTTCCATGCTATTATATTATCTGTTTTGGATGTTTTATATGCATTAATATGCTATTTTATATGATTTTTGGGACTAACCTATTAACCTAGAGCCTAGTGCCAGTTCCTGTTTTTTTCCTTGTTTTAGAGTGTCGCGGAAAAGGAATACCAAACAGAGTCCAAACGGAATGAATCTTTCGTGGTGATTTTTCTTGGACCATAAGACATCCAGAGGGCTTGGAGTGCATGTCAGGAAAGCCACGAGGCGGCCACAAGGTCGAGAGGCGCGCCCAGGAGGGTAGGGCGCGCCCCCACCCTTGTGGGCCCCTCGTGACTCCGCCGACCTATTTCTTCCACCTATATGTTCACAAATATCCCAAAACCTTCCAGGGGAGCCACGAAACCACTTTTCCACCGCCGCAACCTTCTGTACCCGTGAGATCCCATCTAGGGGCCTTTTCCAGCGTCCTGCCGGAGGGGGATTCGATCATGGAGGGCTTCTACATCAACACCATTTCCTGTCCGATGAAGCGTGAGTAGTTTACCACAGACCTACGGGTCTGTAGCTAGTAGCTAGATGGCTTCTTCTCTCTCTTTGATTCTCAATACAAAGTTCTCCTCGATGTTCTTGGAGATTTATTTGATGTAATACTCTTTTGCGGTGTGTTTGCCGAGATTCGATGAATTGTGGATTTATGATCAGCTTATCTATGAATATTATTTGAATCTCCTCTGAATTCTTATATGCATGATTTGATATCTTTGCAAGTCTCTTCGAACTATCGATTTGGTTTGGCCAACTAGATTGGTTTTTCTTGCAATGGGAGAAGTGCTTAGCTTTGGGTTCAATCTTGCAGTGCTCGATCCTAGTGACAGAAGGGGAACCGACACGTATTCTATTGTTGCCATCGAGGATAAAAATATGTGGTTTTCATCGTATTGCTTGAGTTAATTCCTCTACATCATGTCATCTTTCTTAATTTGTTACTCCATTCTTTATGAACTTAATACTCTAGATGCATGCTGGATAGCGGCCGATGTGTGGAGTAATAGTAGTAGATGCAGGCTGGAGTCGGTCCACTTGACACGGACGTGATGCCTATATTCATGATCGTTGCCTTAGATATCGTCATAACTTTGCACTTTTCTATCAATTGCTCGGCAGTAATTTGTTCACCCACCGTAATATTTTCTATCTTGAGCGAAGCCTCTAGTGAAACTATGGCCCCCGGGTCTACTTTCCATCATATAAGTTTCCGATCTACAATTTTAGTTTCCTATTTACTTTCTTTGCAATCTTTTACTTTCCGTTCCATAAACCAAAAATACTGAAAATATTACTTTACTGTTTATCCATCTATATCATATCTCACTTTGCAAATAACCATGAAGGGATTGACAACCCCTTTATCGCGTTGGGTGCAAGTTGGTGTTTGTTTGTGCTGGTATTCGGTGGCTTGTGCGTTGTCTCCTACTGGATTGATACCTTGGTTCTCAAAACTGAGGGAAATACTTACTCTACTTTGCTGCATCACCCTTTCCTCTTCAAGGAAAAAACCAACGCAAGCTCAAGAGGTAGCAGATGGTTCCAAATGTTGTCGCGGAAAGGGGTTAAAAACTGTTTGTATAGCACTGACGCGTACCAGTGCTATCCTATCACACCTACAAAGTACTTTTAGTTTCATACTTGTTCTAGATAAAGTGAACGTTAAGCGTGCATAGAGTTGTATCAGTGGTTGATAGAACTTGAGGGAATATTTCTTCTACCTTTAGCTCCTCGTTGGGTTCGACACTCTTACTTATCTAGAAAGGCTACAACTGATCCCCTATACTTGTGGGTTATCAATCACCGCAAGATTGAACCCATCACAAAGCACCTCTCCCATTGCAAGATAAATCAATCTAGTTGGCCAAACCAAATTACTGTTGGGAAATTGATAGAAAAGCGAATAATCATGACTATATCCAAGGCAATGACCATGTATATAGGCATCATGTCTGAGACAAGTAGACCGAATCCTGCCTGCATCTACTACTATTACTCCACACATCGACCGCTATCCAGCATGCATATAGAGTATTATAAGTTCATAAAGAACGGAGTCACGCCTTAAGCAAGATGACATGATCTAGACAAAGTAAAGTCAAGCAATACGAATAAACCCCATCGTTTTATCCTTAATGGCAACAATACAAATACGTGTCTTGTCCCCTTCTGTCACTAGGATATAGATCACCACAAGATTGAACCCATCACAAAGCACCTCTCCCATTGCAAGATAAATCAATCTAGTTGGCCAAACCAAATCAATTGAATGGAGAGAAATACAAATCTATAATAATCATTCATAAAAGAGTTCAGAGAAAACTCAAATAATATTCATGAATAATCTGATCATAAACTCACAATTCATCGGATCCCAACAAACATACCGCAAAAAGATTACATCGAATAGATCTCCATGAACATCAAGGAGAACATTGTATTGAAGATCAAAGAGAGAGAAGAAGCCATCTAGCTACTAGCTATGGACCCGTAGGTCTGTGGTAAACTACTCACACATCAACAGAGGGGCAGCAAGGTTGATGTAGAAGCCCTTCGTGATTGATTCCCCCTCCGGCAGAGTGCCAGAAAAGGCCTCTAGATAGGATATCGCGAGAACAGAAACTTGCGGCGACGGAAAAAGTTTTTGGGTGGCTCTCTGTTGGTTTCCCAATTTTAGAGAATTTATAGAGGCAAAATTAGGTCAAACAGAGCAAAGGAGGGGCACGGAGCACTAGGGCACGCCTACCCCCCTAGGCGCTGCTACTTGTGATCCGCGTTGGTATTTCCCCGAAGATGAGGGGATGATGCAGCACAACAGAGGTAAGTATTTCCCTCAGTTATGAAACCAAGGTTATCAATCTAGTAGGAGAACCAAGCAACACTTTGTAGACATCACCTGCACACAAACAACAAATTGAGATAGTTTAAATACTCGCAATCCATCACAAATTGAGATAGTTTAAATACTCGCAACCCATCACAATATCGAACCCATCACAAATTGAGATAGTTTAAATACTCATAACCCATCACAAATTGAGATTATTATGTCTATTTGTGTCACTGAGATTGAGCACTGCAAGATCGAACCCAAAACAAAGCAGCTCTTCCCATGGCAAGATAAATCAATCTAGTTGGCGAAACCAAACCAATAAATCGGAGAAGAAATGCGAAGCTATAACAATCATGCATAAAAGAGTTCAGAGAAGACTCAAATAATATTCGCGGATAAATCTGATCATAAACTCACAATTCATCGGGTCCCAACAAACACACCGCAAAAAAGAGTTACATCAAATAAATCTCCAAGAATATCGAGGAGAACATTGTATTGAGGATCAAAAAGAGAGAAGAAGCCATCTAGCTACTAATTGCGGGCCCGTATGTCCGAGGTAAACTACTCACGCATCATCGAAGGGGCAATAACGATGATGAAGAACCCCTCCGTGATCGTTACCCCCTTTGGCAGAGTGCCGAAAAATGTCTCTAGATTGGATCTCGTGGTTCTGGAACTTGCGGCAGCTGGAAAAGTATTTCATCGACTCCCCTAGGGTTTTGGGGATTTTAGAGTATTTATAGAGGTGGAAGTAGGTCAAGGCAGAGCTCATGGGCCCCACTACCCACCAGGGCACGCCGGAGTAGCGCGCCCTGGTGCCTAGTGGGCCCCATGAGCCTCTTCTGGTTCCCTCACGAAGCTTCCAGGGTCTCTTATTGCTAGAAAAAAAATCTCCAAAAAGTTTCGTGGCATTTGGACTTCGTTTGGTATTGATATTCTACAAAGTAAAAAACAAGCAAAAAATAGCAACTCACACTGGGCACTATGTCAATAGGTTAGTCCCAAAAAATGATATAAAGTTGCTAGTAAATGTATATAAAACATCCAAGATTGCTACTTTGATAACATGGAACAATAAAAAATTATAGGTACGTTGGAGACATATCAAGCATCCCCAAGCTTAATTCCTGCTCGTCCTCGAGTAGGTAAATGTAAAAACAGAATTTTTGATGTGGAATGCTGCCTATCATATTCATCACATATTCTTTTCTTTGTAGCATGGACATTTGGACTTTAAGTGATTCAAAGCAATAGTCTATAATTTGACATGAATACATCAATACTCAAGCATATCAACAAGCAACCATTTCTTTCAAAATATCAACGCTAAACAAAGCTATCCCTAGCCCATTATGTTGAATCATTGATCCATTCATGAAGCACACTCAAATAATAGCTGCATCTAATGCACAAGTATGATAATAGTGTTTCCTAGTTGGTGCTTTATAAGAGAAGATGGAGACTCAATAAAAATAAAAATTGCATAAAATTAAATAGATAGGCCCTTCGCAGAGGGAAGCAGAGATATGTAGAGGTGCCAGAGCTCATAGCTTAAATTGAGAGATAAAATTGTTTTGAGAGGGATGTTTTTCCTGTCAACGAAAACGACCGAGAATTCCCAATATCTTCCATGCTAGATAAATCATAGGCAGTTCCCAAACATAAAATAAATTTTATTTCCTTTCCACCATTCTTTAACAATCCATGGCTAGTCATATCCATGAGTACCTTCCATACCAACACTTTCCAAGGAATTTATTATTGACAACATATAAATAATTTTTTATTTCGGGACTAGGCATCCCTATTACCTGCCACACTCTTGTGTGATGACAAGTGAATAAAAACTCATCTTGAGAATAACATACCTAGCATGGAAAATATTGGCCACCCCCTGCCGCTTCATGAGCGGTACGGGCACACAAAAAGAAAATTCATTTTGAAAATTAGAGTTGGCACATACAAATTTACTTGGAACGGCATGGAAATACCGCATATAGGTAGGTATGGCGGACTCATTTGGCACGGATTTGGGTTTAAGGAGTTGGATGCACAAGCAGTATTCCCGCTTAGTACACATGAAGGCTAGCAAATAGATTGGGAAGTGACCAACCAAGAAACGAAAACAATCATAAACGAGCATTACACATAACTAACATTGAATAATGCACCACAAGTAGGATGTAACTTTGTTGCATAACTATTGACTTTCGTGCTTGCATAGGGAATCACAAACCTTAACACCAATATTCTTACTAAAGTATAATTATTTACCAACATGACTCACATATTACTATCTCCATATCGCAAAACTATTGCAAGGAATCATCTATTATTTACCAACATGACTCACATATTAATATCCAATGATCTTCATGAAAGTTTTTATTATATCCCTCTTGAATATCTATCACTTTGGGACCAATTCCATATCTTAAGAAAATTAC
This sequence comes from Aegilops tauschii subsp. strangulata, assembly GCF_002575655.3. Classification (NCBI taxonomy): domain Eukaryota; kingdom Viridiplantae; phylum Streptophyta; class Magnoliopsida; order Poales; family Poaceae; genus Aegilops; species Aegilops tauschii. The sequence goes on along the minus strand of NC_053036.3, from coordinate 204,474,106 downwards.
CATTGCTAATAACAAGCTCTCAAACAAATTTAAGTGAAGCACGACAGCATAAATATTTCTTCAAAATTTTCATCTCTCAAAATAATATAAGTGAAGCATGATCGGATATTTCTTCAAAATTTTACTAACTCTCAGATTAATATAAGTGAAGCATGAGAGCATTTCTTCAAAAAATATTGAACTCCAAAAATAATCTAAGTAAACTATGAGAGCATTTCTTCAAAAATTAAACCACCACCGTGCTCAAAAAGATATAAGTGAAGTACTAGAGAAATTCCATAGCTCAAAAATTTATGTGAAGCACATAGAGCAATTATAACAAATCATAGCATCGTTATGGCTCTCTCAAATAGGTGTGTCCAGCAAGGATGATTATGACAAACTAAAAAGCAAACAAGCAAAGACTCATATAATACAAGACGCTCCAAGCAAAACTCATGATATGTGACGAATAAAAATATAGCTCCAAGTAAAATTACCAATGGTCATTAGAAGAAAGAGGGGATGCCTTCTGGGGCATCCCCAAGCTTAGGCTCATTTCACTCCTTATTCCTTCATCCATCATGATCTCACCCAAAACTTGAAAACTTCAATCACACAAAACTTAACAAAACCTTCGTGAGATCCCTTAGTATAAGAAATCAAATCACACTTTGGCTACTGTTACAAACCCATTCATATTTTATTATTGCATTATACCTACTGTATTCTAACTTTACCATCGCTTATTATACCCCCCCCGATACAATCCATAGATTCATCAAAACAAGCACACAATGCAATGAAAACAGAGTCTGTCAAAAACAGAATAGTCTGTAGTAATCTGAACTTTAACCATACTTCTGTAACTCCAAAAATTCTAAAAAATTAGGACAATGTGGGAAATTTTATATCAATCATGTGTAAAAAATTTAGAGCAAAATCATGTTTCTGTGAAATTCCAAAATTCCAGAACTGGGCGCAAAAGTTTCTGTTTTTCAACATAATCGAGTCAACTATCACCCAAACCATCCGAAAGGCTTTACTTGGCACAAACACTATTTAAAATACTAAAACAAAATCATAACAGTTGCATAATTCTATATCTATTAAAAACAGAAAAGAAAAATATTGGGTTTTCTCCCAACAAGCGCTTTTCTTTAGAGCCTTCTAGCTAGGCATCGATAATTTTAATGATGCTCACATGAAACAGAAGAATTGAAACACAAAGTGAGCATCATAAAGCATGTGAAAATAACTTTTAATTCTAACATACTTCCTATGCATAGGAATTTTATAGGCAAACAAATTATCAACACAAGAAATATCTAGCATATGCATAGGAGAGAAGTAAAATTGACAATTTTAACATAATGAGAGGTAATCTAGTAACATGAAAATTTCTACAACCATATTTTCCTCTCTCTACATATAAGATCATAATCAAATTCAACAATATAGCTATCATATAAAATTTTCTCTTCATGATCCACATGCATGCAAAGTTGACACTCTCCCAATATAGTGGGATTATCATCAAATAAAGTCATGACCTCTCCGAACCCACTTTTATCAAAAAATTCATAAGGTTGAACACTCTCCAAATTTATGAGATTATTTTTACCTAAAGTTGGCGCTCTTCCAATCCCACTTTCAATATTATTGCAAACATTATTATCAATGACATATTCATCATGAGGCTTAAATAAATTTTCAAGATCATAAGAGGAATCCTAATCATGATTATTGCAATAAGTAGTGGATAGCAAAATTAGCATCCCCAAGCTTAGGGTTTTGCATATTATTAGCACAATTGACATTAATAGCGTTTATAATAACATCATTGCAATCATCCTTTTCATTCAAGGAGATATCATGAACCACTTTATAAATTTCTTCTTTAACACTTCATCAAATTTTTCAGATTCACGAATCTCAAGCAAAACTTCATAAAGATAATCTAGTGAACTCAATTCACTAGCAATTGGTTCATCATAATTGGATCTTTTAAAAAGATTAGCAAGTGGGTGAGGATCCATAAAAATAGATTTTTAGCAAGCGAAGATGCAAGCAAATAGAAGGCACATGGCAACACAAGCAAAGATAACAAACAAGCAAAAGGCAAACGAAAAATATTTTTGTATTTTTGTAAAAACTTTTTAGAAGTGGGGGAGATGAAAACGAGAGGCAAGTGGAAAATAAAGTAATTGCAAGGATCCCAAACGTCAGATTAATAATGTTAAGCGTGTATCTAAATCGAAATGCATAGTTGGATGGTCGTTGACAGAAAATATGTTTTGTGTAGTAGTTTGTTGTTGATTACATAGCGCACGACAACGACAGGTAAAACTATACTCCCTCCACAGCCAAATATATAGAAGAAAATATCAACAACTATAATATTGAATAAATACATTACGAAAATATATCTAATGATGAATATATTTATGTTGATTTGGTATATTTATCTTAATATTGTTTGTATGCATATATCTCTCTAAAAAAACATACTGCATATAGATATGTAAAAAAGTTAAACCTCACGAACATTGATTTGTGAAGAAAACATTTACATCTAGAGTGTCAAATATATATTATTAAAACTATCATAGGCGTAGTTTCATGTTTTATATATGTGACATTGTACATATAAATAGTTTTCTCTATAAATTGGTCATAGTTTGTAAACTTTGAGATTTCAAAAAGTATGTACGCACTCAGGACTGTTTGCTTTGTGACTATGGTTTCCACATATAAGGTAAGGTAAGTTTCACCAACTTAGCTAGTAGTGTGGTTCAAGCCTCATCTTAGGCAAGATGCTTTTTGCCACACTAGGATCCTACAACACATACACTCAAAAGTGTGAGAAGATTCCTTTAGATTTGTCAACTTGTGGCTTCTATTCTGTTGAACTAATCTTACACAAGTTTGGCAAAGAATGTGTGATAAAATGTGGCATTGTAAGGCCTAAAACCAAACAGTCCCTACATTATGGAACAGAGGAAGCACCACTTAGAGAAACTCTAACCTATCTCAACATTCTTCTCAACTAAGGCAGATGATAAGTGGATGTCACGAATTTCACGGGTTTAAAATTGCCTAATTAGCATGGATATCTATGCAAACTTCGCAAAAAACATGGATAGTTATGCCATATCATCTCAACTAGAAGCGTATGCCAACCGGAAAAAAAACTAGAAGCATATGTGTGCTTTGCCACACCGCTTGCCTTCAAGCATTATTGCACATGTTTTTCATGTGTTCAGTTAATGTTGTTGCCATTGTTATTAGGTGGAGCTCATCCTATGGTTGCATCAGTGTTCCTTATATTGGAAACTTACGGCTAGCCACATACACAATAAGAAGGCCTAGACAATAGAGAAGCCGAGGGACTACAAACAAATACAAAGAAAACAACAACAGTAGAAAAAAAATCGTAATACACCACCCCTAGTTACTCATGTAAAGGATGCTAGAAACTGCAAAGTTGAAAAAAAAACACTTGACATGGTGCCATGAATTGGTCATGGTAGTCCATGAAGAAAAATTAGAGTCATTTCACAAATGTCAAAAAAATGACATGCTCACAAACGATCCTTTTGGCCTACCTAGACACCGTCTGTTGAACATGTTTTTTTAATCTGATGAATGGCCTCAACTTTGACCACCAAGGGGGGAATGCTCATGGTAGGCATCCATGCCTAGTTTTAACGAGTTCTGACACCATCTCCATGTAGCGACACATGTTGGCATTTTATTGGACTATTTTACCAAAAAAATCGACAAAATGCAAAACTTGTTGAAAACCAAAACCACTTGGCATGGTGCCATGAATTGGTCATGGTACTCCATGGGAAAAATTGGGACCATTTCGCGGATGTCAGAAAACGACGTGCTCACAAATGGACCCTTCTGGACGACCGGACACTGTGTGTTGAACATGGTGTTTTTTGGACATGTGAGTAATGACCCCAACTTTTGCCACCAAGGGGGCATACGCCCATGGTAGGCATCAATGCCTGGTTTGAACGAATGCTGACATAGTTTGCACACTGTGACCCGTGTGTGCATTTTATCCAAGTATTTTCACCAAAATAATTCTAGAAAATGCAAAAGTAAAAAAACACTTGGCATGGTGCCATGAATTGGTCATGGTAGTCCATGAAAAAAGTTGGGCCATTTTGGAGAGGTCGAAAAACGACGTGCTCACAAACGGATCCTTCTAGTCTATCCGGACACCGTCTGTTGAACATGATCTTTTTTGGACATCTAAGGAATGACCCCTACTTTTGCCATCAAAGGCATGCCCATGATAGGCATGCATGTCTGGTTTGAACGAGTTCTGAGACCGTTTCCACATTGCGACACATGTGGGCATTATATCAAACTATTTTCTCTGAAAAAATTCTAGAAAAATGCAAATGTGAAAAAAACGCTTGTCATGGTGCCATGAGTTGGTCATGGTAGTCCATGGAAAATTTTGGGGCCATTTTAGGATGTTGGGAAACGACGTGCTCACAAATGAACCCTTCTGCCCTACCCGAACACTGTCTTTTGAACATGTTTTTTACCTATGAGGAAAGACCCCAAAATTTTCCACCAAGGGGCAATCCCATAGTATGCACCCCATGCCTGGTTTGAACAACTTTTGAGACCATTTACACGTTGCAACACGTGTGTCCTTTATCGGCCTTTTTCCATGGAGATAATTCTAGAAAATGTAAAACTTGAAAACCAAAACCACCTGGCATGGATTCTTGTTTTGGTCATAAAAGCACATTGGGAAAAAAGTAGGTCCATTTCACGGATGTCAAAAAGGATGTGCTCCCAAACGCACCATTCTTGCCTACCCGGACATTGTCTTCTGAACATAATTTGTTTTACTTATGAGAAATGACCCAAACTTTTGTCAAAGGGGGTAATGCCCATGGTAGGCCCCCATGTGTACTCTGAACGACCTTCAACATCGTTTGCACGTTATGACACATGCGTCCATTTATCGACCTTTCTTCGTCGAGATAATTCCAGAAAATGCAAAAGTTGACGAAAACCAAACCATTTTGGCATAATGCCATGAATTGGTCATCTTAGGTCAAAAAAAATGGGGCCATTTCACTAATGTCCAAAAACAAGTAACTTGAAACTGTTATTTTAAGTTATTAATAGAAGTAATAAAGTCAAAAGTTAAAGAAATATTTAATGAAAAATATATTTAAGATGACAATTTAAAACAGGACTTAACATTGTTCTTTTAAGTTAATTATAACACAAATATGAAGACAAAAGGAAAAGGTTTAAAATAGTAAATGACTTTTCTTAAAGGAAAAATACCAACGGCATCAGGCCCAACCACGTGTCGCCCCGGCGCCAGCCCAGCGAGCGTTGCCCCAAAGCTAACACCTCGGGCACTTACTGGGCCGGCCCAGGGCGCGTCGCCTTAGTGCACCCTGCATACCCCCGAGGATTAATACCACCTCGTCATGCGAGGGGTGCGTCGACCGCCTTAAATAGCCGGTCGCACCCCACCACATTGATCTACTCTAAATATTACCCCTCGTGTTCTGACATGGCCGCCCTATGGGGCCCAGCCATCAGGACACTTTTTGTGAAGGACTAGAAACATCGTGATAGACAAGGCGGGGCCGGCGGATCCCAATGTTGATGCCTTCGGTGCTTACTGGTCGGCCCAACGCGCATCGCCTTAGGGCATCCATAATGTGTGACCAAATGGTAGTGTCGAATGCTAAAATAGCTTTTGGCAAAGGTTGTCAACATTGTGGAGGTATTGCCAAACCAAAGAAAAGAAAGCCAAATCAGACAAAAGAGGGAGCCGGAGACGCTAGGAGCGCCGATGCCAAATCCAAAGTGACAATAAACAAATACTTCCTCCGTTCCAAAATAGATGACTCAACTTTGTACTAAGTTGAGTCATCTATTTTGGAACGGATGGAGTATTTGCTTTGCATGCTACCTCCACTTCATGGCTGAGAAGGCTCACGCTTCATGTGCATGCTGAAGAGAGAACATTTTAAAGAGAGAAAAGACATTTTTTTACTCCGAAGTGGATCCCATTTTAAAAGTAAATTTAGAATCAATGTCATATGTGGTTGTGTGTCAGATTTGGCTATGGCATACATTGTGTATGCTCTTAGCGTGCCCCGCATACCCCTGAGGTTTAGTACCACCTCGCTGATAACCCACAAGTATAGCGGATCGCAACAGTTTACGAGGGTAGAGTATTCAACCCAAATTTATTGATTCGACACAAGGGGACCAAAGAATATTCACAAGTATTAGCAGTTGAGTTGTCAATTCAACCACACCTGGAAAACTTAATATCTGCAGCAAAGTATTTAGTAGCAAAGTAGTATGGAAGTAACGGTAACGGTGGCAAAAGTAACAGTAGCAGCTTTGTAGTAATTGTAACAGTGGCAACGGAAAAGTAACTAAGCAAAGATCAATATGTGAAAAGCTCGTAGGCAATGGATTAGTGATGGATAATTATGTTGGATGCGATTCCTCATGCAACAGTTATAACATAGGGCGACACAGAACTAGCTCTAGTTCATCAATGTAATGTAGGCATGTATTCCGAATATAGTCATACGTGCTTACGGAAAAGAACTTGCATGACATCTTTAGTCCTACCCTCCCGTGGCAGCGGGGTCCTATTGGAAACTAAGGGATATTAAGGCCTCCTTTTAATAGAGTACCGGACCAAAGCATTAACACTTAGTGAATACATGAACTCCTCAAACTACGGTCATCACCGGGAGTGGTCCCGATTATTGTCTTCAGGGTTACGGGATCATAACACATAGTAGGTGACTATTGACTTGCAAGATAGGATCAAGAACTCACATATATTCATGAAAACATAATAGGTTCAGATCTGAAATCATGGCACTCGGGCCCTAGTGACAACCATTAAGCATAGCAAAGTCATAGCAACATCAATCTCATAAGTCATAGCAACATCAATCTCAGAAAATAATGGATACGAGGGATAACACCATAACAAAACTAACTCGATTACATGATAAATCTCATCCAACCCATCACCGTCCAGCAAGCCTATGATGGAATTACTCACGCACAGCGGTGAGCATCATGAAATTGGTGATGGGGGATGGTTGACGATGACGACGGCGACGGATTCCCCTCTCCGGAGCCCCGAACGGACTCCAGATCAGCCCTCCCGAGAGAGATTAGGGCTTGGCGGCGGCTCCGTATCATAAAACGCGATGAATCCTTCTCTCTGATTTTTTCTCCCTGAACGTGAATATATAGAGTTGGAGTTGATGTCGGTGGAGCCTCAGGGGGCCCACGAGGCAGGGGGCACCCCAGGGGGGTGGGCGTGCCCTCCACCCTTGTGGACAGGGTGTGGGCCCCCTGGTGTTGATTCTTTCGCCAATATTTTTTATTTATTCCACAAATATTCTGTGTGAAGTTTCAGGTCATTCCGAGAACTTTTATTTCTGCACAAAAATAACACCATGGCAATTCTGCTGAAAACAGCGTCAGTCTGGGTTAGTTCCATTCAAATCATGCAAGTTAGAGTCCAAAACAAGGGCAAAAGTGTTTGTAAAAGTACATACGTTGGAGACGTATCAACTCCCCCAAGCTTAAACCTTTGCTTGTCCTCAAGCAATTCAGTTGACAAACTGAAAGTGATAAAGAAAAACTTTTACAAACTCGGTTTGCTCTTGTTGTTGTAAATATGTAAAGCCAGCATTCAAGTTTTCAGCAAAGAGAACTAACCATATTCACAATAACACTTAGGTCTCATGTTTACTCATATCAATGGCATAATCTACTAGCGAGCGATAATGGTGAATCTCGGATGACAACACTTTCTCAAAACAATCATAATATGATATAACACGATGGTATCTCGCTAGCCCTTTCTGAGACCGCAAAACATAAATGCAGAGCACCCTTGAAGATCAAGGACTGACTGGACATTGTAATTCATGGTAAAAGAGATACAGTCACAGTCATACTCAATGTAAACTAATAGTAATGCATGCAAATGATAGCAGTGCTCTCCAACTGGTGCTTTTTAATAAGAGGGTGATGACTCAACATAAAAGTAAATAGATAGGCCCTTCGCAGAGGGAAGCAGGGATTTGTAGAGGTGCGAGAGCTCGAGTTTTGAAATAGATATAAATAATATTTTGAGTGGTATACTTTCATTGTCAACATAACAACCGAGAGATCTCGATATCTTCCATGCTATACACATTATAGGCGGTTCCCAAACAGAATGGTAAAGTTTATACTCCCCCACCACCAACAAGCATCAATCCATGGCTTGCCCGAAACAACGGGTGCCTCCAACTAACAACAGTCCTGGGGGAGTTTTGTTTGCAATTATTTTGATTTGGTTTGAGCATGGGACTGGGCATCCCGGTTACCGGCCATTTTCTTTTGAATGAGGAGCAGAGTCCACTCCTTGTGAGAATAACCCACCTAGCATGGAAGATATAGATAGCCCTAGTTGATACATGAGCTATTTGAGCATACAAAGCAGAATTTCATTTGAAGGTTTAGAGTTTGGCACATACAAATTTACTTGGAACGGCAGGTAGATACCGCATATAGGAAGGTATGGTGGACTCATATGGAATAACTTTGGGGTTTATGGAAGTGGATGCACAAGCAGTATTCCCGCTTAGTACAAGTGAAGGCTAGAAAAAGACTGGGAAGCGACCAACTAGAGAGCGACAACAGTCATGAACATGCATTAAAATTAATCAACACTGAGTGCAAGCGTGAGTAGGATATAATTCACCATGAACACAAATATCGTGGAGGCTATGTTGATTTTGTTTCAACTACATGCGTGAACATGTGCCAAGTCAAGCCACTTGAATCATTCAAAAGAGGATAGCACCCTATCATACCACATCACAACCATTTTAATAGCATGTTGGCACGCAAGGTAAACCATTATAAACTCCTAGCTAATTAAGCATGGCATGAGCAACTATAATCTCTAATTGTCATTGCAAACATGTTTCATTAATAATAGGCTAAATCAGGAACAATGAACTAATCATATTTACAAAAACAAGATAGGTCGAGTTCATACCAGCTTTTCTCATCTCAATCACTCCATCATATATCGTCATTATTGCCTTTTACTCGCACGACCGAACAGTGTGGATAATAAATAGTGCATGTGCATTGGACTAAGCTGGAATCTGCAAGCATTTAATACACAGGAGAAGACAAGGTAACATGGACTCTTTGCTAAATCAACAATAATGCATATGAGAGCCACTCAACATTTTCATCATGGTCTTCTCCTCTCGACCCCCAAAGAAAAGGAATAAAACTATTTACAGGGGAAAGCTCCCAACAAGCAAAAGAAGAACGAGAAATCTTTTTGGGTTTTCTTTTAATTATTACTACTACAGGCATGGAATGTAAACTAGCTAAAAACTACAACTAATTTTTTTGGTTTTTCTTAAGGTTATTCAAACACACAAGAAGAAGCTTAGAAAAGAAAATAAACTAGCATGGATAGTACAATGATAAAGTATGAGCACGGACAACTGGCATGAGTGTGTGAACATGAATGTAATATCGGTGAGAAATACGTACTCCCCCAAGCTTAGGCTTTTGGCCTAAGTTGGTCTAAGGCCACGGCTGGCCTGGCGGATATCCAAAGTTGTAGCTGGGGTTGTACTGAGATGCAGCGGCTACTGCCTAACGAGCTGCAGCTTGCAGGCGAGATGCCTCCGTCCTCCTCTCATACTCGTTCGCCTCCTCCCTGGTTATAACATATCTCCTTTTTGCCTGAAAAGTCAAAGAAAGTAGGAGCAGGGACAGCAACATGGACAGTGCGACGTCTGTCGAAGATTAGTCGGTACTGAAGGAACTGTTCATTCCTCTCAACAAACTGATGGCGGACCATAGCGTTATAATCTAGATAAGCAGGAGGTAACAGCAAATCATTTCTATGTATGGGTACATCAAGATAATTAGCTACACGAGTTGCATAAATTCCACCAAACAAATATCCACTTGTACCGTTATGATGCAACCTTCGTGCGACAATAGCTCCCAAGTTATATTGTTTATCACTTAATACCGCACTTGAAGACACAAAGATCTGGAACGCACATGTGACAAGCTTCATCTTTACCGTTAATGCATCTACCTATAAAGAGAGCAAAATAGTGTATGGAAGGAAAATGAATGCTCCCTATGGTAGCTTGTGTCATTTCTCTAGATTCCCCCACAGTGATACTAGCAAGAAAATCTTTATATTCAGATTTGCGAGGTTCGCTAACATTGCCCCACTACGGGAGTTTACAAGCAATATTAAAATCTTCTAAATCCATGGTATATGATTTATCATAAAGATCAAATAAAAATGTGTGAGAATTGTGCAAGGATGTAAATTTAAACCTTCTCACAAAGGAATCAGTTAGGTAACGGTATTGCGGGCATTTATCTGACACGAAGCCCTCAAGATCAGCATTACGCACATACGCGTCAAATTCATCCTTGATACCTGCTCCGACCATAAACTCCTCTGATGGCCATTCGCAAGGCCGCACTTGAGCTTCCCTTGGTAGTTCATTGTCCGGCTCACGTATCACGAGCCTTTGTCCTTGCTTCCTTGAGGAACCACCTTGGTACATTTTCCTAAACATATTTCTTCCTCTGAAAAATTTCTGAAATTTTTAGTGACTCAAAATAAAAGTGAAGCAAACTCAACAAGATTAATAGCAACTACTCCCACAAGTGCCTAGAGGCTATATCATGCATTAGAACTACTTGGGACCATATAAATTTGACATGCAAGCTCAAGAACAGGGTCACCTAAGCAGCAAAAATTTGCAATAAATAAAGCACTAGAACAAAAACTAATTGGACCATTGGAGGAGTCACATACCGAAGAACAAGCCGCCAAAACAGTTTTGTGAATGAAGCTTTGAGCAAGGAGATCGAAAATGGCAGCAAGAAGAGCTAGAACATGAGTTTGAGCTATGGGAGGATTTTTTCTGGAGGAAGAAGTGTGTGGGTGCTGGAATAAGTGGAAGGGGCCACATGGGGCCCATGAGGCAGAGGGGCGCGCCCTGGACCCTCGTGGCCATATGGTGGGTCCCCCTGGTGTGTTCTCAGTGCCAGATATTCTTAAATATTCTACAAAAAATCATATTTCATTTTCGGGACATTTGGAGAACTTTTATTTTCGGGGTATTTTTTAGTGCAAGGATAATTCAAAAAACAGACAGAAAATACTATTTTTTCTTTATTTAATCTAAATAACAGAAAGTAAAAGGATGGTACAAAGAGTTGTGCTTTCTAACTTCATCCACCTCATGCTCATCAAAAGGAATCCACTAACAAGGTCGATCAAGTCTTGTTAACAAACTCTTTTCGAATAACATGAAACTGGAGAATTTTCGAATAGCACTAGGTTACCTCAGCGGGGATATGCACATCCCCAACAATAAGAATATCATATTTCTTTTTGACAGTAGGAAGAGGGAATTCAAAACCTCCAATAGTAATCGTTGAAGTTTTTCCAATAGAATTGATACTGTGGACTTGAGGTTGTTTCCTCGAAAAGTGTACCGTATGCTCATTACCATTAACATGAAAAGTGACATTGCCTTTGTTGCAATCAATAACAGCCCCTGCAGTATTCAAAAAGGGTCTACCAAGGATAATCAACATACTATCGTCCTCGGGAATATCAAGAATAACAAAGTCCGTTAAAATAGTAACGTTTGCAACCACAACAGGCACATCCTCACAAATACCGACAGGTATAGCAGTTGATTTATCGGCCATTTGCAAAGATATTTCAGTAGGTGTCAACTTATTCAAATCAAGAATACGATATAAAGAGAGAGGCATAACACTAACACCGGCTCCAAGATCACATAAAGCAATTTTAACATAGTTTCTTTTAATGGAGCATGGTATAGTTGGTACTCCTGTGTCGGTGTACAAAAGAAGGGACGCACCTTTGTACCCCTTTACCTGTGCACGGAGAGTCGGAGCTGCGCCCACGGCCGCACCAAGCAAAACAGGGGAGGTGAACCGAGGTAAAACCGAAGCCCAAGACAGCCAGAGCAACGCCAAGGCCAAGAACACAAAAGAGCAGAGAGGGGAAGCAGGTTCCCCGGGCAAGACCCTTGCCGGGGGCAGCCTCAGCGGCCCCGGCAAGACCCTTGCCGGGACGGCTCGCCCACACCAGCGGAGTGAGCCACCCTCGAGCCCACGGGTTCCAACTCAACCAACCACGTTGGAACTAGGGCTCGGGAGGCACCTCCATGGTGGCATGCAGATCTTTGTCAAGACCAAGGAATATTCAAGATCAAATGAGGATTAAGACAATGAACCTCGGCAAGATCCTTGCCGAGGAGAGCCACAAGACCCCCGGCAAGATCCTTGCCGGGGATGACAGCACGCCACAGCAAGACCCTTGCCGGGCCACCTGGCAAAGCCCTCACCAAGGACACCAGCAGGGCCACTTCCACGCCCGCACCAGCCAAGTCTCCATCGCCATTCGCATGCAGCTGCCAGCCCAACCAGCTGGGCAGGCACCTGCGTGGCAACACGCAGCTTCCAGGCCAACTCAGTAGGCACCTGCGTGGCGGCATGCAGATCTTCGTGAAGGCCCTACCACCGCGCCACCTCAGCTTCCTGCCTGCCTACATGGCGCCGCATGCATCGCTGGCCAGGGCGCGTGTCGAAGCGAGGAGGAGCGGCGACGGACGGGACGGGCCTCGTTCCCGTCCCCGATAAAGCAAGGGGACACCTAAGCGATGCATTAAATGCGTCTTGTCCTATAATACGAGCGATAAGCTCGTAGCACTGTGCGTCTTTCCACCTCCTGTGTGCCGCTGTGGCAGCCCCTTTCGACTATAAAAGGAGGCCCATGGCGTACTGGAGAAGGATTCGGCTCTCTGAAACGGCTCAGCCACCATAGCTAGTTGGAGGGCTCAAGAACACTCAATACATCCACCAAAGCAGGACTAGGGTTTTACGCATCCTCACGGCCCGAACCTGGGTAAACGATCCTTGTGCTGATTACTAATCCTGCTCTTCTTGCAACCCTGTGCTCCGGCAATCGTAGTAGGGATTCTTGTGATCCCATAGGTGTCGTTTCCCACTGACATCTTTGGCGCGCCAGGTAGGGGCGCAATTGTGAGAATCTGGTCTAGTAGTTAGCCTAACGCTTCTTCATCGCCATGGCTCCCAAGAAGAAGACGGCCATGGCGATCGGCTCGTTGGGGGTCGAACGGCCCGTGCCAGTACGGGCGAGCAGCGGCCCGGTCGCGGACAAAACCCGAGCCACGGTCCGCGAGCACCAGCATCGGCCTGGCGGTCAGAGCCCGGCGAGCGGCGCTGTTCGCGCGCTAGGCAACGGGCCGAACGTCACCAAGTCTAAAGATGGGGCTGGGGCCCCCGCAGGCGGCACGGGGCCCTCCGGGAGTGTCGTTGTGCCACCCACGGGCGGCGCAGCAACCTCCAAGACACCCACGCCGGCGACCACTGCGCGCTCTTCCCATGGTGTGCGCGACGAGCAGCGTCACCACGCCGGTGACCCTAGACACCGCCGTGGGAAGAGCCCTGTGCGTCCTCCGTGGGACGAAGGAGTTCAGCATGCCCGCCGAAGTGCTAGCGAAAATGGCGCGCAGCCACTGGGTCATGATAGAGCTCCTTCTAACGTGGTTAGAAGTCGAAGCGCGCCACAGTCCATGCAGTTGTCGCCGCCACCCACGCCAGCAGAAGCTTTGGCGTGCGCGCAGCTGCTCCTCGACTTCCCTCCTGCTGCGGAGAAGCTCGACGAGTGGACGGCCACCATCCGGTGCCTCATCGCCGTCGCCAACAAAGATGATCCACGACCGGCGGGACCCTCGGGCCGGCGCTCCACCGAGCCACCACATGCCAGCGCTGGGAGGACCGGGGGTTCTGCGGTCACGGTGCACTCTCCTCCTCCTCGCCAGCCGCCGCGGGCGTCGGCTCGTCGTGACGGTGCTTGTGATAACATCTCTATAGCGTCATCCGACCCGCGGACCCACCGCGACCAGCGCCAAGTTCTTCGAGAACGAGCTCACGAAGATGCTCGAACCACTATCGAGCACCGGCGTGATACACGCCACCAGTCGGACAAGCGGGCGGGACCTGCTATGGACCACCCAGCGTCGGGGGGCTCCGGCGGCCTACCTTACGAGGTGGGCTACCCAGCTTTTACCCGCGAGCTGTGGCAGTTCCAGTGGCCATCCCACCGCACGTTCAAGCCCGACGTCGGCGAGAAGTACACTGGCAAGACCCATCCATCCAAGTTCCTCAGCATCTACACCATCACGATGCAGGCTGCCGGAGCTCGCGATGACAAGGTGCTTGCCAATTACTTCCCGTTGGCACTGAAGCCCAATGTTATGTCTTGGTTGATGCACTTGCCGACGGATTCCATTTCTTCTTGGTCGGATCTGTGCCATGAGTTCGTTGGCACCTTCACTGGAGGCCACCAAGCTCATGGACAGGCTAGTGATCTGCATATCATTCCCCAGAAGGAAGGGGAAACCCTGCGTAAGTACATCCAGAGATTCAGCCGGGTGCAGTACAACATCCCCGACGTTCATCCCGCCGCTGTGATCAGCGCGTTCCATCAGAACGTGTGCAACCGCAAGATGCGTGAAGAGCTGGCGATGACCAAGGTTAAGGATGTGGCCGAAATCTATGTTCTGGCCGATAGGTGCGCCCGGGCTGAAGAGGGAAGGAAGTACCCCGGCGAAGACGCCGGCGCGGAAACCGACTCTACTGATGAAGACACCGCCGCCCCGACAAAGAAGGGCCGGCGTCGCAACAGGAAACGCAAGGGCAAGGCCGTGCTTGCCGTTGAAGGGTCTGACGACACCGGCGCTGCCAAGAAGGTCAAGGCAGACGACCCCGGCAAGTAGATTGCCAGGTGCGTCGCCTGCCGGGCCTTAGCAGCTGCCGACAAGCCAGGGGGCTCCGGCAAGAAATACTGCAAGATCCACCGCACCAAGCGCCACGACCTCCAGAACTGCCGGCAAGTCGAGCTGCTTGCTGAAAAGCAAAAGGCCGAGTATGAGAGGCAGGACAAGGAGAAGGGCCAGGACGGTGCCGGGGGATCCGGTAAGAAGCGTGGCGGCCAAGGAGGCCGCCGCGACAAGGATAGCCAGCAAGAGAGGCCCGCCCGGGGCCGTGACAAGAAGCAAGAAGACGATGATCATGATGAGGATGACGAGTCCGGTGAGCAAGAGTTCCAGAAGGCTACAGAGGCCATGTGCGTCGACGGTGGCGCCTCGCTGCATACTTCTCACCGCCAGCTCAAGCAGTGGGCGCGTGAGATTACAGCAGCAGAGCCATCGTTCGACGCTCAGAAGCCGCTGAAGTGGTCCAGCACGCCCCTCATCTTTGACGCCGAGGACCACCCTAACCGCACAACTGCGGTTGGGTGTTTGCCGTTGTTGGTCTCGCCAACGATACGCAACCTCAAGGTGAACAAGATGTTGGTCGACGGCGGGGCCGGCCTGAACTTGATCTCGCCCGTCGTGATCAAAACGCTGCAAATCCCTGATGGAGACCTTGAGGAAACGGGCACGTTTCAAGGGGTCAATCCGGGGAGGAGCCAGCCCAAGGGGAAGGTCACGCTGCCCATGACGTTTGGAGGGGATTTGAACCACAGGACGGAGAGGATCGTCTTCGACGTGGCCGAGATCCCCTTGCCCTACAACGGGATCCTCGGCCGCCCGGCACTAGCCAAGTTCATGGCGGCGTCGCACTACGCCTACAACATGCTGAAGATGCCCGGGCCGTTGACCATCATCTTCGTCCCCTCCGACAAGAAGGATGCGCTGATTTGCGCCGACCAACTCTACCGGGAAGCAGTTGCAGCAGCTACCGCCAAGGCACTTGCTCCTGCCGCTGAAGCCCCGGGAGGGAAGAAGAAGTCCGGCAATACCTCTCGCACCCACTCCGGCAAGCGCACCTCCTCGGAGTGTTGTGCTACCATCAAGGACGTACCAGAGAGCTCTACCGGCAAGAGCAAGAAATCCAGAGCTAAGCCGCCGCAGACCAAGAAGGTGTCCGTCAGGGAGGATGTCACGGGAGGGGCTTTCACCATAGGCTCCACCCTCAACAGCAAATAGGAAGGCGCGCTCGTCACCTTCCTGCGGGCGAATGTCGACGTGTTTGCGTGGCAAGCATCCGACATCCCCGGTGTTCCCATGGAGGTGATTGAGCACCACCTAGCTGTCTGTCCTCATGCGCGGCCCGTCAAGCAGAAGGTCAGAAAGCAGGCTCTGGAGAGGCAGGAGTTCATCACAGAGGAGATCAGGAAGTTGGAAGCGGCGGGTTTGGTGAGAGGAGTGCTCCATCCGACGTGGTTGGCCAATCCGGTAGTGGTGCGCAAGGCAAATGGGAAGTGGAGGTTGTGTATTGACTACACAGATATCAATAAGGCTTGTCCTAAGGACCCCTTCCCGTTGCCGCGCATCGACCAGATTGTCGACTCCACGGCCGGGGGTGATCTACTATCATTCCTCGATGCCTACTCGGGCTACCACCTTCATGACAAGAGAAGATGAAGAGAAGACAACATTCATCACCCCATGTGGTACGTATTGCTTTTTACGGATGCCTTTCGGGTTGAAGAGTGCTGGCTCGACGTTTGCAAGAGCAGTCCAAATTGGTTTTGAACCCCAGCTCCATAGAAATATGGAGGCATACATGGATGACATAGTGGTCAAAACCAAGGACGGGGCAACTCTTGTGCAAGATCTAGAAGAGACATTTGCCAACCTGCGCAAGATCAACCTTAAGCTGAACCCTGAGAAGTGTGTCTTCGGCGTTCCGTCCGGCAAGCTTCTCTGATTCTTTGTGTCGCAGCGCGGGATCGAGGCAAACCCAGACAAAATCAAGGCTATTGAACACACTGAGGCGCCCAAGCGGATCAAGGATGTGCGTCGGCTCACCGGCTGCATCACCGCCATGAGCCGATTCATCTCCAAGCCGTCGAGCACGCCCTTCCCTTCTTCAAAATCTTGAAGAAGGCAGGCCCGATGGAGTGGACCCCAGAAGCCGAGGCGGCGTTGCAGGTTCTGAAGAAATACCTTTCCTCTGTGCCAATACTGGTTGCGCCTAAACCACAAGAACCGTTGCTGCTGTATCTAGCGGCAACGAATCAAGTGGTCAGCGCTGCACTGGTGGCACAGAGGGAGGTCGACGAGGAGGCAGTGGCGACGACAGAACCAGCGGACGGCGAGCCAAGGATTCCCCCGGCAGGACCTGGTGCCGGCAAGGCAAGGCCCCCGGCAGAGTCTGACGCCATCAGGGCAACGCCCGCACAGTCAAGCGAAGTGGTGCAGAAGAAGAAGATGATGCAGCACCCAGTTTACTTTGTCAGCTCCCTCTTGCAGGGGGCTAGGTCGAGGTACTCCGGTGTGCAGAAATTGCTCTTCGGCCTCCTTATGGCCTCGAGGAAGCTGCGTCATTACTTCCAAGCCCACGAGATCACTGTCGTCACCCGCCTCCCTCTACAATGGATACTGCACAACCCAGATGCAACCGGAAGGATTGTGGAATGGGCCTTGGAGTTGTCGAGCTTTGGGTTGAAGTTTGAAAGTACCTCAACAATCCAGAGCAGAATCTTGGCAGAGTTCATTGCGGAATGGACCTCAACACCTGACGAAGAAATCCAAGAGACCGCTCTCCCCGGCAAGGAAGCGGACCGCGACTGGATCATGTACTTTGACGGGGCTTTCTCGCTGCAAGGCGCCGGTGCCGGTGTGCTGCTTGTCGCACCCACCGGATAGCACCTCAAGTACGTGATCCAGATGCACTTTCCCAGGGAGATGTCCACAAACAACACTACTGAGTACGAGGGGCTGCTTGCCGGTCTCAGGATCGCGGCAGACCTCGGGGTGAAGAAGCTCATCGTCAGGGGTGACTCGCCGCTTTTCATCAGACAAGTCAACAAGGATTACCAGAGCCCATTGATGGAAGCCTACGTAGATGAAGTGAGGAAGCTGGAGGAGCGCTTTGACGGTATCCAAGCGGAGCACGTTCCCCGAGTGGAGAACGGCATCGCCGATTACCTGTCGAAGCGTGCTGCATTCAAGCTACCTGTGGAACCAGGTACCTTTTTGCTCCGGTTAACTCAGCCATCCGTCGAACCGTTAACGGGGCAGAACAAGCGGAGGAAATCAGGTCCCGGCAAGTAGTTTCCTGCCGAGCCCCCTG
The DNA here is from genome assembly GCF_002575655.3 of Aegilops tauschii subsp. strangulata. NCBI lineage: Eukaryota > Viridiplantae > Streptophyta > Magnoliopsida > Poales > Poaceae > Aegilops > Aegilops tauschii. The sequence continues at coordinate 204,455,884 of NC_053036.3, read as the reverse complement.
GGGCTGCCGGCAAGGATGCTGCCGTGGACGCTGAGCCTGCCAAAGAGCAACTGGCTCCGGCGGGGCGTCAAGCCCTGGCCGTGGAGACAACCGCTCCCGTGGCAGACGAAATGCCTTTGGTCCTTGCCGTCGAGCCCCAGGCTCCGGCGTGGGCGCAGCATACCGTCTGATTCCTCCAAACAGGGGAGCTTCCTAAGGAGCAGGAAGAAGCGGAAAAAGTAGCCTGTCGGTCTGCCTTGTACCAGTTCGTCGATGATGTCCTGTACAGGAGAAGGCCGAACGGTGTGAAATTGAAGTGCATCCCCCGGGAGGAAGGACTGGAGCTGTTGGCGGAGATACATGGAGGCATATGTGGCTCCCACATAGGGTCAAGGGCCCTTGCCGGCAAGGCGTTCAGGCAAGGTTTCTTCTGGCCCACCGCCCTCCAGGATGCGACGACACTAGTAACCAAGTGTGAACCGTGTCAGTTCCATTCAAAGAAGCTTCATCAACCAGCTCAAGCCCTTCAAATGATCCCTCTCTCCTGGCCATTCTCGGTCTGGGGGCTCGACATACTGGGCCCTTTCCCCCGTGCTGTCGGGGGCTTTGAGTACTTGTACGTTGCAATCGACAAGTTCACAAAGTGGCCAAAGGTGGAACCAGTGAGGAAGGTGACAGCGCAGTCAGCCGTCAAGTTCTTCAAGGGACTAGTCTGCCGTTTTGGTGTGCCAAACAGAGTCATCACCGACAACGGCACGCAGTTCACAAGCCACACCTTCATGCAGTACATTCAAGACCTCGGCAGCCAGGTCTGTTTTGCTTCCGTGGCACACCCCCGGAGCAACAGCCAAGAAAAGAGGGCGAATGCTGAAGTGTTGCGAGGCCTGAGAACGAAGACCTTTGACAGGCTACACAAGAGCAGAAGGCACTGGATTGATGAGTTGCCGGTGGTTCTTTGGTCGATCAGGACGACGCCAAATCGAGCCACCGGTCAGACACCCTTTGCCCTAGTATATGGGGCGGAGGCAGTTCTCCCCACGGAACTCATATACGGGTCACCTTGAGTGATCGCTTATGATGAGCTTGAGCAAGAGCAATTGCGGCAAGATGACGCAACGCTCCTTGAGGAAGATCGTCTTCGGGCGGCTGTGAGAGCAGCACGCTACCAGCAAGCCTTGCGCCGCTACCATAGCCGCAAGGTTCATGCCCGAAGCTTTGAGGAAGGCGACCTTGTTCTTCGGCGCGTTCAGTCGGCCAACAATTCCAACAAGTTGACGCCAAAGTGGGAAGGCCCTTATCGGTTAATACGAGTCACCAGGCCTGGCGCAGTCCGCCTGGAGACCGAAGATGTTGTTCCAGTGAGCAACTCCTGGAACATCGAGCATCTTCGCAAGTTTTACCCATAAGGCGCGGCTTGCCAGGCCCCCCGACAAGCCACCTTTTGTACAAGCCTTGCCGGCAAGGCATGTAACCCTTTGTACAAAGCCAGGCGCAGACCCTGAGCACAAATAAATGAAGCGCTGGTGCCCTAAGTTATAGCATGCATGCTAGGTCGAGTCTCTTCCTTGGTTAGGGTTGATAGTGCTTAGCAGCGACTAACCCCTAGCCTAGAGGTCGAGTGCGCATCTCTTTGTTTCTTTTCTGCCCTCCTTTGGTTCGCAGGGCACATGGGCACTTCTGCTGAGCTACTTGGAAGAAAGGGAACGGACCGGCGTCCCGACCCTGGCAAACCAGAGTTGCCGGGGGCTGCAAGTACAAGGATCCAACCGTGGCAAGACAAGGTTTTCGGGGGCTGCAGATCCAGATAAGTCTTTCATCCTCTGTCATGCATTTTGGTATGGAACTGGGACATGTGAAACCTTGTTTTATCTCCAGGCTACCGTGCTCCCCTTTTTCCTATACCTAAGGATTATCTCCTGGGTCCGGATTTGGATGTAGCCGCGGCAGCAAGGAGATAGAATGAGGAGCCTAAGCCAACTTCATCCCTGCCTCCGCCAAGGGCGCGAGAATGGTCGAGCGAAGTGAGGGGGGCGGCAAGGCCTTTGCCGGGTGAAAAACGTTTATCTTAAATAATAACAAGGATTCGCTCCTTGTCGCGGGGTCCACCCACGAACGAAAAACCCGGCAAACATCCCTTTTTCATTAAAAACATCCCACACAGGTACAGTTCATATGGAATAAAAACATGAGCAAGGGGATTACAAGTTCTAAATTTAACGAAGGCCCGAAGGCTTACAAACTAAAAAAGAGATGAGATGCCCGTAATCGCTTTCTTGTCCCTCTCCTCAGAAGATGGAACAGGACAGCGGGCGGGCAAAAAGAGCACCTAGGCGAAGTGCGAGGAGCAGAGAGCTGGAAGATGAGGCAGCGGCTCGCCAATACGCGACGAAGGTGTCGGTGCCCGCGTACTCCGAGTTAACGGCCGCCACCCGCCTTCTCCGGCCCTCCTACGCCAGCCGCCCAAGGAGACGACGGGGAGCACCCCGAAGGAGAGCTTGGCGAGGATGGCCCTCGGCAGGGCGCGGGACCGAGGGAGGAGTGGCGTGGTCAGTCGAAGTCGGAGTCGGCATCCTGCCGCTCGACTCCCTCGTCGCCACTGTCACTGTCCTCCTCGTCACTCCCGCTCGAGGAAGAGTCTTCATCGTCAAAAGAGCTCTCCACGCAGCACTTCAGGCGAGTCCCAAGATCTCCAAAGACCTTGACAGAGAGCAGGCTGCCCTCCATTAATTTGAAGTAGAGGACGAGCCCCACCGTTAGGCTATGGATGTGGGCGAACGTCTTCCACCCGCGACGGAGATACATGACGTGAGGGGCGGGGAAGTCAACGTCGACTCGTGTACCGCCGGTCCCGCAGCCCCTCATGTGCAGCCTGAGGGTCTGGGGCAGATCGAGCTCCATCTCCGATGCGAAGGGGGTGGGGAGACAGAGACGACGACGCAGTGGCCGGCGCAGCTTGATGAAGAACTCACGGGGCCGGTCCCTGATGTGACCCTCCATCGCGGGAGGCACCGCTGGCAGAGGCACGACCGCCGCGCCACCTCGTGCCCCTCTTCCCCGACCACCGCGGCGACCTCGGCCACGCCCCCTCCCCCTTCCTCTTGTGGCTGGCTCCGTCGCCACAGGCTCAAGGGAGGGAGGGACGCGCTGACGAGCAGCGACCCTCGCTGCCACCGTCGAAGGCCTAGAACCTCCTCTCGCCCTGGCAGATGGAAGAAAGAAGCAAAGATGAAGAGGGGTGGATACTAAAGAATGTGGGGTGGCGCTCTCTCCCTTCCCCTCTTTATAAAGGGGTGGGGTCGAGACCGGGCCGCCCCACTCAACCAATCCAGCCGGCGGAGGCACAGGGAATCAGGACCGACCCGCTGCTCCAACCAGCGACGGCCCGGTTTCCCGCCTCCATAGCTCGCCACCTGCATGAAGGACGCGTGGCGGGCGTGCAGGGTCGAAAAGACGGGTGAGGCGACCATTCCCCGCCCCGTGATCAGGGGGCGTGGGTGCCTTAAAGGCTGTGACCCAAGTCCATCCAGTAAATGAGCCGTGCCTCCATGCCTTCCTCTTTTTACGGGGAAGGCGCGAGCTGCCTCTTTACCATGATGTGATGCATGCATGCGGAAACCGCCCCACGCATGCCGCCCACGTCACGTACGCACCCCTCCACGTCGCGCATTCAACGCGGGTCGTGGGGAAGAGCAGCAGACAGAAAATTACCACGGTAAAAACCGCCCCTCCTGCCCGCGCACCGTTTTGGGCCTGGCCCAACAACGTGTCGCGCTTATGTGCGGCCCAGGCCTGGGGGCTCCTGTCGGTGTACAAAAGAAGGAGCGCACCTTTGTACCCCTTTACCTGTGCACGGACAGTCGGAGCCGTGCCCACGGCCGCACCAAGCAGAATAGGGGAGGTGAACCGAGGTAAAACCGAAGCCCAAGACAGCCAGAGCAATGCCAAGGCCAAGAACACAAAAGAGCAGAGAGGTGAAGCAGGTTCCCCCGGCAAGACCCTTGCCGGGGCCAGCCTCAGCGGCCCCGGCAAGACCCTTGCCGGGACGGCTCTCCCACACCAGCGGAGTGAGCCACCCTCGAGCCCACGGGTTCCAACTCAACCAACCACGTTGGAACTAGGGCTCGGGAGGCACCTCCATGGTGGCATGCAGATCTTTGTCAAGACCAAGGAATATTCAAGAGCAGATGAGGATTAAAAGACAACGATCATCGGCAAGATCCTTACCGAGGAGAGCCACAAGACCCCCGGCAAGTTCCTTGCCGGGGACGACAGCACGCCACGGCAAGACCCTTGCCGGGCCACCCGGCAAAGCCCTCACCAAGGACACCAGCAGGGCCACTTCCAGGCCCGCACCAGCCAAGTCTCCACCGCCGTTCGCATGCAGCTGCCAGCCCAACCAGCTGGGCAGGCACCTGTGTGGCAACACGCAGCTTCCAGGCCAACTCAACACGCGCCTGCGTGGCGGCATGCAGATCTTCATGAAGGCCCTACCACCGCGCCACCTCAGCTGCCTGCCTGCCTCCATCGCGCCGCATGCATCGCTGGCTAGGGCGCGTGTCGAAGCGAGGAGGAGCGGCGACGGACGGGACGGGCCTCGTTCCCGTCCCCAATAAAGCAAGGGGACACCTAAGCGATGCATTAAATGTGTCTTGTCCTGTAATACGAGCGATAAGCTCGTAGCACTGTGCGCCTTTCCACCTCCTGTGTGCCACTGTGGCAGCCCCTTTCGACTATAAAAGGAGGCCCATGGCGTACTAGAGAAGGATTCGGCTCTCTGAAATGGCTAAGCCACCATAGCTAGTTGGAGGGCTCAAGAACACTCAATATATCCACCAAAGCAGGACTAGGGTTTTACGCATCCTCGCGGCCCGAACCTGGGTAAACTATCCTTGTGTTGATTACTAATCCTGCTCTTCTTGCAATCCTGCGCCCCGGCAACCGTAGTAGGGATTCTTGTGATCCCATAGGTGTCGTTTCCCACCGACATCCTGGATCTCCAAGTTTCATAGGTATTCCACCTATAAAAGTATAATTGGCAAGCATGGTGGAAATTTCGGCTTCCGGTATCTTTCTTTTATTTGTAACAATATCTTTCATATACTTAACATAAGGATTCATTTTAAGCATATCAGTCAAATGCATACGCAAAAAGATAGTTCTAATCATTTCAGCAAAGCGCTCAAAATCCTCGTCATCCTTTTTCTTGGATGGTTTAGGAGGAAAAGGCTGCTACCTCTTGAGCACTGCATTGGTTTTCCCTTGAAGAGGAAAGGGTGATGCAGCAAAGTAGCGTAAGTATTTCCCTCAGTTTTTGAGAACCAAGGTATCAATCCAGTAGGAGGCCACGCACGAGTCCCTCGCACCTACACAAACAAATAAATCCTCGCAACCAACGCGATAAGGGGTTGTCAATCCCTACACGGTCACTTACGAGAGTGAGATCTGATAGATTTGATAAGATAATATTTTTGGTATTTTTATGATAAAGATGCAAAGTAAAGAAAGTAAAATAAAAACGGCGCCAGAAATAGCTTGTTGTCGGGAGATTAATATGATGGAAAATAGACCCGGGGGCCATAGGTTTCACTAGTGGCTTCTCTCAAGAGCATAAGTATTACGGTGGGTGAACAAATTACTGTTGAGCAATTGACAGAATTGAGCATAGTTATGAGAATATCTAGGTATGATCATGTATATAGGCATCACGTCTGAGACAAGTAGACCGACTCCTGCCTGCATCTACTACTATTACTCCACACATCGACCGCTATCCAGCATGCATCTAGAGTATTAAGTTCATAAGAACAGAGTAACGCTTTAAGCAAGATGACATGATGTAGAGGGATAAACTCATGCAATGTGATATAAACCCCATCTTGTTATCCTCGATGGCAACAATACAATACATGCCTTGCTGCCCCTACTGTCACTGGGAAAGGACACCGCAAGATTGAACCCAAAGCTAAGCACTTCTCCCATTGCAAGAAAGATCAATCTAGTAGGCCAAACCAAACTGATAATTCGAAGAGACTTGCAAAGATAACCAATCATACATAAAAGAATTCAGAGAAGATTCAAATATTGGACCCGAAGGTCTGAGGTAAACTACTCACACATCATCGGAGAGGCTATTGTGTTGATGTAGAAGCCCTCCGTGATCGATGCCCCCTCCGGCGGAGCTCCGGAAAAGGCCCCAAGATGGGATCTCACGGGTACAGAAGGTTGCGGCGGTGGAATTAGGTTTTTGGCTCCGTCTCTGGTAGTTTGGGGGTACGTAGGTATATATAGGAGGAAGAAGTACGTCGGTGGAGCAACATGGGCCCCACGAGGGTGGAGGGCGCGCCCCCCTACATCATGCCCTCCTGGTTGCTTTCTTGACGTAGGGTCCAAGTCCTCTGGATCACGTTCGTTCCAAAAATCACGTTCCCGAAGGTTTCATTCCGTTTGGACTCCGTTTGATATTCTTTTTCTACGAAACTCTGAAATAGGCAAAAAACAGCAATTCTGGGCTGGGCCTCCGGTTAATAGGTTAGTCCCAAAAATAATATAAAAGTGTATAATAAAGCCCAATAATGTCCAAAACAGAATATAATATAGCATGGAGCAATCAAAAAATATAGATACGTTGGAGACGTATCAAAGGCATGGGTTTGTGAACCCATGGTTCTCTTTCTTTACCGTGCTTCCTAGCAACGAAGTCTCTCTTATCATAACATTGATTCTTTGATTGTGGGTTATCAAGATCAACAGTAGGTTCAATCTCTACATCATTGTTATTGCTAGGTTGAGCATCAACATGAACATAATCATTAATACTACCACTAGGTTCATGTTCATTACCAGATTGTGTTTCAGCATCAGAAATAGAAATATCATTGGGATTCTCGGGTGTGTCAACAACAGGTTCACTAGAAGCATGCAAAGTACTATCTTTTTCTTTTTCTTCTTCTTAGAAGGACTAGGTGCATCAACATTAGTCCTCTGAGAATCTTGCTCAATTCTCTTAGGGTAGCCCTCAGGATACAAAGGTTCCTGAGTCATTCTACCCCCTCTCGTCACAACTCTAACAACATTATCATTTTTCTTATTATTTAATTCACTGAGCAAATCATCTTGAGCCTTAAGCACCTGTTCTACTTGAGTGGTAACCATAGAAGCATGTTTACTAATAAGTTTAAGTTCACCTTTAACTCTAGACATATAATCACTCAAGTGTTCAATCATATAAGCATTACGTTTCAATTGTCTACCAACATAAGCATTGAAGTTTTCTTGTTTAACAATAAAATTATCAAACTCATCTAAGCATTGGCTAGCAGACTTATAACGAGGAATATCACCTTCATCAAATCAATAGAGAGAATTTACCTTTACTACATGTGTCGGGTTATCAAGACCATGTATTTCTTCAATAGGTGGTAAATTCTTGACATCTTCAGCTTTTTCCCCTTTTCTTTCATAGATTTCTTTGCCGCTTGCATATCTTCGGGACTGAGAAATAGAATACCCCTTTTCTTCGGAGTTGGATTAGGAGTTGGTTCAGGAAGTGTCCAATTATTATCATTACTCAACATATTATTGAATAGCAATTCAGCTTGATCAACAGTTCTTTCCCTGAAAACACAACCAGCACAACTATCCAGGCGGTCTCTGGAAGCATCGGTTAGTCCATTATAAAAGATATCAAGTATTTCATTTTTCTTGAGAGGATGATCAGGCAAAGCATTAAGTAATCGGAGAAGCCTCCCCCAAGCTTGTGGGAGGCTCTCTTCTTCAATTGCACAAAATTATATATTTCCCTTAAGGCAGCTTGTTTCTTATGAGCGGGAAAATATTTAGCAAAGAAGTAATAAATCATATCCTGGGGACTACGCACACAACCAGGAGTAAGAGAATTAAACCATGTTTTAGCATCACCCTTTAATGAGAACGAGAATAACTTAAGGATATAGTAGTAACGAACTTTTTCATCATGAGTAAATAGGGTGGCTATATCATTTAATTTAGTAAGATGCGCCACAACAGTTTCAGATTCATAGCCATAAAAAGGATCGGATTCAACCAAAGTAATCAACTCAGGATCAAAAGATAAATCATAATCCTTATCAGAAATACAGATAGCTGAAGTAGCAAAAGCAGGGTCATATTTCATTCTAGCATTCAAAGACTTTTCTTTCAGTTTAGCTAACAGTTTCTTAAGATCATATCTATCTTTGCAAGCAGAAAAAGTCTCTAGCAGTTTCTTCATCCATAACATAACCCTCAGGTACATCAGGCAATTCATATCTAGGGGGAGAATCTTCATCATCACTTTCATCAATATTATCAGTTTCAATAATTTCATTCTCTCTTACCCTAGCAAGTTGTTCATCAAGAAATTCACCTAATGGCACAGTATTATCAAGCATAGAAGTAGTTTCATCATAAGTGTCACGCATAGCAGAAGTGGCATCATCAATAACATGCGACATATCAGAATCAATAGCAGGAGTAGGTTTAGGGGTCGCAAGTTTACTCAAAATAGAAGGTGAATCAAGTGCAGAGCTAGATGGCAGTTCCTTACCTCCCCTCGTAGTTGAGGGATAAATCTTGGTTTTTTCGTCTTTCAAGTTCCTCATAGTGATCAACATATATAAATCCCAAGTGACTCAAAGAATAGAGCTATGCTCCCCGGCAACGGCGCCAGAAAATAGTCTTGATAACCCACAAGTATAGGGGATCGCAGCAGTTTTCGAGGGTAGAGTATTCAACCCAAATTTATTGATTCGACACAAGGGGAGCCAAAGAATATTCTCAAGTATTAGCAGTTGAGTTGTCAATTCAACCACACCTGGAAAACTTAATATCTGCAGCAAAGTATTTAGTAGCAAAGTAGTATGGAAGTAACGGTAACGGTGGCAAAAGTAACAGTAGCAGCTTTGTATTAATTGTAACAATGGCAACGGAAAAGTAACTAAGCAAAGATCAATATGTGAAAAGCTCGTAGGCAATGGATCAGTGATGGATAATTATGTCGGATGCGATTCCTCATGCAACAGTTATAACATAGGGTGACACAGAACTAGCTCCAGTTCATCAATGTAATGTAAGCATGTATTCCGGATATAGTCATACGTGCTTATGGAAAAGAACTTGCATGACATCTTTTGTCCTACCCTCCCGTGGCAGCGAGGTCCTATTGGAAACTAAGGGATATTAAGGCCTCCTTTTAATAGAGTACCGGACCAAAGCATTAACACTTAGTGAATACATGAACTCCTCAAACTACGGTCATCACCGGGAGTGGTCCCGATTATTGTCACTTCGGGGTTACCAAATCATAACACATAGTAGGTGACTATTTACTTGCAAGCTAGGATCAAGAACTCACATATATTCATGAAAACATAATAGGTTCAGATCTGAAATCATGGCACTCGGGCCCTAGTGACAAGCATTAAGCATAACAAAGTCATAGCAACATCAATCTCAGAACATAATGGATACTAGGGATCAAACCCTAACAAAACTAACTCGATTACATGATAAATATCATCCAACCCATCACCGTCCAGCAAGCCTACGATGGAATTAGTCATGCACGGCGGTGAGCATCACGAAATTGGTGATGGAGGATGGTTGATGATGACGACGGCGACGGATTCCCCTCTCCGGAGCCCGAACGGACTCTAGATCAGCCCTCCCGAGAGAGATTAGGGCTTGGCGGCGGCTTCGTATCATAAAACGCGATGAATCCTTCTCTCTGATTTTTTTTCTCCCCGAACATGAATATATAGAGTTGGAGTTGACGTCGGTGGAGCCTCAGGGGGCCCACGAGGCAGGGGGGCGCGCCCCAGGGGGGTGGGCGCGCCCTCCACCCTCGTGGACAGGGTGTGGTCCCCCTGGTGTTGATTCTTTCGCCAGTATTTTTTATTTATTCCAAAAATATTCTCCGTGAAGTTTCAGGTCATTCTGAGAACTTTTTATTTCTGCACCAAAATAACACCATGGCAATTCTGCTGAAAACAGCGTCAGTCCGGGTTAGTTCCATTCAAATCATGCAAGTTAGAGTCCAAAAAGGGGCAAAAGTGTTTAGAAAAGTAGATACGTTGGAGATGTATCACTCCCCATGCTAGGGACGTGTCAACCGCCTTAAATAGCCAGCCGCACCCCACCACGTCGAGCTACTCTAAATATTCGAGCAACTCCAACGGGCCGACCTAAACGGACGGCGCATTTGTCCGCTTTTTGTCCATTTGGGTCGGCCGCCCGCCCGGCGTCCGCCCAGTTTTGCATTTGGGTTGGCAGTGCGCCCAACGCGCCGACCCATTTCATGTCCGCATCAACTGTAAAAAAAAGGCCCGCGGCTGATCATGCCGGCACCATGCCAGCGCCAGCATACAATGCCGGCTTCAGAAAATATCACCACAGTTCATGTTGGCGCACTCGCCAGCCGGCCGGCACACATGCCAACACACAAAAAAGGGTGGGACTTGAGTTCGACCACGCCATCACAGCCCCCGTGGTCATGCCAGCACACCTGCCGACATACAAAAAAGACGGCGCTCGCCGCCATAGATCACTTGTCGTCGAACTTGAGCATGTCGGCCTGCATCTTCTCGAACCACGGCCTCTTCCTTGGCGACACGATGTTGAGATCCACCTTCATGATCTCCACCCCGGTCATCATGCTCGTGAGAGCCACTTCTTTGGCCTTGGTCTTGGCGTTGGCGGCCTCGATCTCTAGCATCTTGGCTTGCTTTTCTGCCTCGAGCTCGAACATCTTGGGTTGCTTCTCCGCGTCCATCTCAAGCCTCCTCCTTTGGATCTCCATGAAAGCATCCATTTGCTCCGCCTTGAAATGCCGGCGCTCCTCCTCCCTTGAGTCCTTCTTGTTCATCATGCCCTCCATGCTTGCTATCAAGGCGTTGGATGTTGCATCCCGCTTGTCCTCCTTCTTGGAGTTGGTCTTCCCCCGCGGCCGTGCCGGCTCGCCCTCCCCAACCTCCTCCACGGCTTGCTTCCCCCACGCGACTTGAGGGTGGCATATTGCGCCTTAAACTTCTCCTCATCCTTGATGACCCGAAAGCAATGGGAGAGGTTGAAGCACTTGCCATTGTGTTGAACCTTGAATGCCTCCAAAGCTTGAAATGCCTACAAAATGTTTCCATGCAAGCATATGGGCAAATGATATGCAAATGAACACGCAAGCATGAACTTGATGACACAAAAGAGGGTGGCTTGCTAGCATACCATGTCTTGCATGCTGACGCTGCTCACGGGGCGGGCCTTGACGCTCTCAAGAGTGGCGCAAAACTTGTTACACTCTTGTTGGATCACCCTCCATCGCTTGGAAATGGACACCCACCCGCGCGTGCTCACAAGTTGGTAAGGCGGAAACTTCTTGCGCTCATGAAACTCTCGGTGGACACGAATCCAAAAGGTTGAATGCTTTTGTTCAGCGCCCGTCTTGGGGTCTTGTCCAATGTCTCGCTAACACTTGCAAAGAAGCTTGTCCTCGGCCGTCGTGTATGCCTTCGTGCGCTTGCTCTTGCGCTTCGGCTTAGGACCGGCAGCTTGGTTGGCAAGCTCGTCCTCGAACAAGGAATCCACTTCAATGTCGCACTCGTCCTCTTCCTCTAGCCCGTAGTCGTCCGAGAACTCGTGGTCGAGTGGGAAGTCGTCCAGGTCGATGCTGACCTGATCACGCATGAAGGCCCCCTGATCGGGATCATAGCCAGCGGCCAGCGTGACCGCCCCATGGCCGTCCTGGCTTTGTGTCTCGTCGGGATCGTAGCCAGCGGCCGGCGCACCGCCCTCGAAGATGAGGTTCTGCATGTAGTCCTCGTCGACGGCGGCCGGCATTCTCTCGAACAGGTTGCGGGCCTCCGGGAGCATGCCAGTCAGCGTCTGCCGTGCGCACTTCCTTGTGCTACCTCTTGAGCATGCGTTGGTTTCCTTGAAGAGGAAAGGATGATGCGGCAAAGTAGCATAAGTATTTCCCTCAGTTTTGAGAACCAAGGTAACAATCCAGTAGGAGACAACGCACAATTCACCTAGTACATGCACAAAAAATCAAAAACCTTGCAACCAACGCGATAAAGGGGTTGTCAATCCGTTCACGGTCACTTGCAAAAGTGAGATCTAATAGAGATAGTAAAGTAAATATTTTTGGTATTTTTGTTGTATAGATTGGAAAGTAAAGATTGCAAAATAGTAAACGAGATGCGATGTAAATAAAAGAGATGTAATATAATAGGAAAGAGACTCGGGGGCCATAGGTTTCACTAGTGGCTTCTCTCAAGATAGCATGTATTACGGTGGGTGAACAAATTACTGCCGAGCAATTGATAGAAAAGCGCATAGTTATGAAGATATCTAAGGCAATGATCATGAATATAGGCATCACGTATGTGTCAAGTAGACCGAAATGATTCTGCATCTACTACTATTACTCCACACATCGACCGCTATCCAGCATGCATCTAGAGTATTAAGTTCATAAGAACGGAGTAACGCATTAAGCAAGATGACATGATGTAGAGGGATAAACTCAAGCAATATGATATAAACCCCATCTTTTTATCCTCGATGGCAACAATACAATACGTGCCTTGCTGCCCCTACTGTCACTGGGAAAGGACACCACAAGATTGAACCCAAAGCTAAGCACTTCTCCCATTGCAAGAAAGATCAATCTAGTAGGCCAAACTAAGCCGATAATTCGAAGAGACTTGCAAAGATATCAAATCATGCATATAAGAATTCAGAGAAGAACCAAATAATATTCATAGATAATCTTGTTCATAAATCCACAATTCATCGGATCTCGGCAAACACACCACAAAAGAGTATTACATCGAATAGATATCCAAGAACATCGAGGAGAACTTTGTATTGAGAATCAAAGAGAGAGAAGAATCCATCTAGCTAATAACTATGGACCCGAAGGTCTGTGGTAAACTACTCACGCTTCATCGGGGAGGCAATGGTGTTGATGTAGAAGCCCTCCGTGATCGATCCCCCCTCTGGCAGATCACCGGAAAAGGCCCCAAGATGGGATCTCACGGGTACACAAGGTTGCGGCAGTGGAAAAGTGGTTTCGTGGCACTCCCTGATGTTTCTAGGGTATAAGAGTATATAGGCGAAAGAAGTACGTCGGTGGAGCTACGAGGGGCCCACGAGGGTGGAGGCGCGCCTACCCCCTGGGCGCGCCCTCCTGCCTCGTGGCTTCCTCGTGGAGTTCCAGACTTCGACTCCAAGTCTTCTGGATTGCTTTCGGTCCAAGAAAGATCCTCGCGAAGGTTTCATTCCGTTTGGACTCCGTTTGGTATTCCTTCTCTGCAAAACTCTAAAATAGGCAAAAAAAACTGAAACTGGCACTGGGCCTCCGGTTAATAGGTTAGTCCCAAAAATAATATAAAAGAGCATATTAAAGCCCATTAAACATCCAAAACATGTAATATAATAGCATGGAACAATAAAAAATTATAGATACATTGGAGACGTATCAAGCATCCCCAAGCTTAATTCCTGCTCGTCCTCGAGTAGGTAAATGATAAAAACAGAATTTTTGATGTGGAATGCTACCTAACATAATTATCAATGTAATTTTATTTATTGTGGCATGAATGTTCAGATCCGAAAGATTCAAGACAAAAGTTTAATATTGACATAAAAATAATAATACTTCAAGCATACTAACAAAGTAATCATGTCTTCTCAAAATAACATGGCCAAAGAAAGTTCATCCCTACAAAATCATATAGTTTGGCTATGCTCCATCTTCGTCACACAAAATATTCAAATCATGCACAACCCCGGTTTCAGCCAAGCAATTGTTTCATACTTTAGTATTCTCAAACTTTTTCAACTTTCACGCAATACATGAGTGTGAGCCATGGACATAGCACTATAGGTGGAACAGAATGGTGGTTGTGGAGAAGACAAAAAGGAGGAAGATGGTCTCACATCAACTAGGCATATTAATGGGCTATGGAGATGCCCATCAATAGATATCAATGTGAGTGAGTAGGGATTACCATGCAACAGATGCACTAGAGATATAAATGTATGAAAGCTCAACAAAAGAAACTAAGTGAGTGTGCATCCAACTTGCTTGCTCACGAAGACCTAGGGCATTTTGAGGAAGCCCATCATTGGAATATACAAGCCAAGTTCTATAATAAAAATTCCCACTAGTATATGAAAGTGACAAAATAAGAGACTCTCTATCATGAATATCATGGTGCTACTTTGAAGCACAAGTGTGGAAAAAGGATAGTAGCATTGTCCCTTCTCCCTTTTTCTCTCTTTTTTTTGTTGGGCTTCTTTGGCCTCTTTTTTTTCATTGGCTTCTTTGGCCTCTTTTTTTTATTTCCTCACACGGAACAATGCTCTAATAATGATAATCATCACACTTCTATTTATTTACACCTCAAGGATTACAACTCGATACTTAGAACAAAATATGACTCTATATGAATGCCTCCGGCGGTGTACAGGGATGTGCAATGAATCAAGAGTGACATGTATGAAAAAATTATGAATGGTGGCTTTGCCACAAATACGATGTCAACTACATGATCATGCAAGGCAATATGACAATGATGGAGCGTGTCATAATAAACGGAACGGTGGAAAGTTGCATGGCAATATATCTCGGAATGGCTATGGAAATGCCATAATAGGTAGGTATGGTGGCCATTTTTAGGAAGGTAAATGGTGGGTTTATGGTACCGGCGAAAGTTGCGCGGTACTAGAGAGGCTAGCAACGGTGGAAGGGTGAGAGTGCGTATAATCCATGGACGCAACATTAGTCATAAAGAACTCACATACTTATTGCAAAAATCTACAAGTCATCAAAACCAAGCACTACGCACATGCTCCTAGGGGAAGGGTTGGTAGGAGTTAACCATCGCGCGATCCCAACCTCCACACATAAGGAAGACAATCAAAGAAACACCTCATGCTTCAAATTTGTTACACAATGGTTACCATGCGTGTATGCTACGGGACTTGCAAACCTCAACATAAGTATTTCTCAAATTCACAATTACTCTACTAGCATGACTCTAATATCACCATCCTCATATCTCAAAACAATCATCAAGCATCAAACTTCTCATAGTATTCAACGCACTTTATATGAAAGTTTTTATTATACCCATCTTGGATGCCCATCATATTAGGACTAGTTTTATAGCCAAAGCAAATTACCATGCTGTTCTAAAAGACTCTCAAAATAATATAAGTGAAGCATGAGAGATCAATAATTTCTATAAAATAAAACCACCACCGTGCTCTAAGAATATATAAGCGAAGCACTAGAGCAAAATTATCTAGCTCAAAAGATATAAGTGAAGCACATAGAGTATTCTAATAGATTCCGATTCATGCGTGTCTCTCCCAAAATGTGTGTACAACAAGCATGATTGTGGTAAACTAAAAATCAAAGACTCAAATCATACAAGGCGCTCCAAGCAAAACACATATCATGTGGTGAATAAAAATATAGCCTCAAGTAAAGTTACCGATAGACGAAGACGAAAGAGGGGATGCCTTCCGGGGCGTCCCCAAGCTTAGGATTTTGGTTGTCCTTGAATTTTACCTTGGGGTGCCTTGGGAATTCCCAAGCTTAGGCTCTTGCCACTTCTTATTCAAAAATCCATCAAATCTTTACCCAAAAACTTGAAAACTTCACAACACAAAAGTTCAACAGAAAATCTCATGAGCTCCGTTAGTATAAGAAAATAAATCACCACTTTAAGGTACTGTAATGAACTCATTCTTTGTTTATATTGGTGTTAAACCTACTGTATTCCAACTTATCTATGGTTCATACCCCCCGATACTACTCATAGATTCATATAAATAAGCAAACAACACACGAAAAACAGAATCTGTCAAAAACAGAACAGTCTGTAGCAATCTGTAAATTTCGAATACTTCTGTAACTCCAAAAATTCTGAAATAAATTGGTGGACGTGAGGAATTTTTCTATTAACTGCAAAAAGAATCAACCTAAAAGCACTTTCCAGTAAAAATGACAGCTAATCTCGTGAGTGCAAAAGTTTCTGTTTTTTACAGCAAGATCGCAAAGACTTCACCCAAGTCTTCCCAAAGGTTCTACTTGGCACAAACACTAATTAAAACAGAAAAACACATCTAAACAAAAGCTAGATGAATTATTTATTACTAAACAGGAGCAAAAAGCAAAGAACAAAAATAAAATTGGGTTGCCTCCCAACAAGCGCTATCGTTTAACGCCCCTAGCTAGGCATAAAAACAAGAATAGATCTAGGTATTGCCATCTTTGGTATGCAATTCTTCAATTGAACACACATAACCCTTAGGAGGTTCTTTGGTTTTGTTAATGATCATACTCCTAGGTAAGAAATCAAGAAATTCATTTGTAGCAAAAGGTTCCTTAATGATATCAAAAAAGTTGGGGTGAACACTTATTGATTTGAGGTCTTCATTTTCCTTACTAGAAGATTCACCCTTATTTTTAGGAACATAGATAAACTTGGCAACTTTGGTAGGAGGAGGATTTGAGGTATTTTTAACGGCAGAAAAAGCGGACCCCAAGTTGGTAATAATATCTTCGAGTTTATCAATTCTAGTGGAATCTTGATCTATCTTCTCATTAACTATGGGTTCCTTCTCCCTAAGATTTTTCAGAGTAACTCCTACCTTAGATCCATATTGGGTAATTTGGTTGTGGATCTTTTTATCCAAATTTTTGATTAAATCTATAGTGGCAGTTTAATTTCAATAATATCAAGCCTTTGCATCACATGTTCCAAAGTTAACATAGTTCCATTGACCAAAAGAGGTGGTGGGCCTAACAAATCTATCATAGTATTATAAGAATCAAAAGTATGGCTTCCCAAGAAATTCCCTCCGGTAATGGTGTCAAGAACATATCTATTCCAAGGAGTGATGCCTACGTAAAAATTGCAAAGAAGAACGGAAGTGGATTGCTTTCTACTAGATCTATTTTGAGCATTGCAAATTCTATACCAAGCATCTTTTAGATTTTCTCCCTCCCTTTGTTTAAAATTGAGAACTTCATTATCGGGAGTATTAACAATGATAGGAGGACTAGCCATGAAGGCAAAACAAATGATCTAACACACGGACGCACAAGAAGCAAGCGAAAAGAGGCGAACAGAAGAGGGGCGAAGAAAAGGCAAAGGTTTTCGAAAATCATTTTAGAAGTGGGGGAGAGGAAAACGAGAGGCGAATGGCAAATAATGTAATGCGAGGGAGAAGAGATTATGATGGGTACTTGGTATGTCTTGACTTGGCGTAGATCTCCCCGGCAACGGCGCCAGAAATCCTTCTTGCTACCTCTTTAGCATGTGGTTTTCCCTTGAAGAGGAAAGGGTGATGCAGCAAAGTAGAGTAAGTATTTCCCTCAGTTTTGAGAACCAAGGTATCAATCCAGTAGGAGACAACGCACAAGTCACCTAGTACCTGCACAAACAATCAAGAACCTTGCAACCAATGCGATAAAGGGGTTGTCAATCTGTTCACGGTCGCTCGCAAAAGTGAGATCTAATAGAGATAGTAAAGTAAATATTTTTGGTATTTTTGTTGTATAGATTGGAAAGTAAAGATTGCAAAATAGTAAACAAGATGCGATGTAAATAAAAGAGGTGTAATATAATAGGAAAGAGACCCGGGGGCCATAGGTTTCACTAGTGGCTTCTCTCAAGATAGCATGTATTACGATGGGTGAACAAATTACTGCCGAGCAATTGATAGAAAAGCGCATAGTTATGAAGATATCTAAGGCAATGATCATGAATATAGGCATCACGTCCGTGTCAAGTAGACCGAAACGTTCTGCATCTACTAATATTACTCCACACATCGACCGCTATCCAGCATGCATCTAGAGTATTAAGTTCATAAGAACGGAGTAACGCATTAAGCAAGATGACATGATGTAGAGGGATAAACTCAAGCAATATGATATAAACCCCATCTTTTTATCCTTGATGGCAACAATACAATGCGTGCCTTGCTGCTCCTACTGTCACTGGGAAAGGACACCGCAAGATTGAACTCAAAGCTAAGCACTTCTCCCATTACAAGAAAGATCAATCTAGTAGGCCAAACTAAACCGATAATTCTAAGAGACTTTGCAAAGATATCAAATCATGCATATAAGAATTCAGAGAAGAACCAAATAATATTCATAGATAATCTTGTTCATAAATCCACAATTCATCGGATCTCGGCAAACACACCACAAAAGAGTATTACATCGAATAGATCTCCAAGAACAACGAGGAGAACTTTGTATTGAGAATCAAAGAGGGAGAAGAAGCCATCTAGCTAATAACTATGGACCCGAAGCTCTGTGGTAAACCACTCACGCTTAATCGGAGAGGCAATGGTGTTGATGTAGAAGCCCTACGTGATCGATTCCCCCTCGGCAGATCACCGGAAAAGGCCCCAAGATGGGATCTCACGGGTACAGAAGGTTGCGGCGGTGGAAAAGTGGTTTCGTGGCACTCCCTGATGTTTCTAGGGTATAAGAGAATATATAGGCGAAAGAAGTACGTCGGCGGAGCTACAGGGGCCCACGAGGGTGGGGGCGCGCCTACCCCCCTGGGCGCGCCCTCCTGCCTCATGGCTTCCTCATGGAGTTCCAGACTTCGACTCCAAGTCTTCTGGATTGCATTCGGTCCAAGAAAGATCCTCGCGAAGGTTTCATTCCGTTTGGTATTCCTTTTCTGCAAAACTCTAAAATAGGCAAAAAAACAGAAACTGGCACTATGCCTCCGGTTAATAGGTTAGTCCCAAAAATAATATAAAAGAGCATATTAAAGCCCATTAAACATCCAAAACAGATAATATAATAGCATGGAACAATCAAAAATTATAGATACATTGGAGACGTATCACCTCGCGCCACCGGATGACGAGCCACCGGCCACCGGGGTGGCGTTGAGGTCGATGGGCGCGGGCGTGGAAGGCGCGACCACGCTCACGTCGGGCGAGCACTCCCCGGAGAGGCGGGAGGCCTGCGCGTACACGTGGAAGCCGGGCACCGGGTTGCAAGCCGACGCGCGGGGCGAGTCGGGCAGCATCATCCGAGGAAACGCGGATGAGCTGGTGCTGGCCGCAGTGACGGCGGCGTTGAGGAGGTTGTGCTGGCCAAGGTTTAACCCTAGCATGTAGAGCGCCTCCCTCGTTGCCGCCGCGACGCGGGCGTTGGTGACCTCCTGCTGCGCGGCGGCCTCATCCCTCGCGTCCGCGGCGTGCCTCCGGTCCTTCCTCTTGGCCGACTCCCTTGCCCACTATGCGGGCGTCAGCGGCTTCTTTGGCTTGGTCGCGGCAGCGGTCTTGCGCAGGGCACGAGGCTTGCCTTTCCCGGCGGGGGCGGGGGCGCCGGCCGAGGCGAGGGAGGCGAGGCCGGCGGCGGCGTCGAGGTCGTGTGCGTCCTTCATGGCGGGGTGTGGGGCGGGAGCGCGCGGGCGGGAGGGTTTTTGGGAAAAAGGGGGGAAATGATAGTGGCCGCCACCGACCGACGGGCCTGGGATGAGGAGTAGGCGCACGCGTCCATCTCGTGTCCGCGCCGACGCAAATCTGGCTCAAAAATGGGCCGAAAATGGGTCGGCAGGCGAACACCAAACGGACGCGCGTTCGTTTGGGTCGACGCGTTGGACCGACTTTTGTGTCCGCACCGATCCAAACGGACGCCAGCGGACGAAATGAGTCGCCCCATCGGAGTTGCTCTTACCCCTTGTGTTCTGGCACGGCCGCCCTATGGGGCCCAGCCACCGGGACACTTTTTTTTGTGAACGAATAGAAACATCTTAAGGCGGTGCCGGCGGATCAGGTGGGCAAACTTCTACATGTACATACCCCTCGTCCCGGAAGACCATACAGAAGTGGGTATGCGTTTTTCCTTCTCAAAAAAAAATAAAGAGAAGTGGGTATACGTTCTTGTGGAAAGGCCATACTGCCCTTATTATACGTGTTTAGTGAGGGGGTGTACCGAAAAGGAGCTCAATAAGTTTTGTGAGAGAGAAGTAAAGTGAGCACTAAAGGGTCATTTAGGACAAATATATGCAATGAGATACGATCACTCGCCGAGGGGATCCAGACCCAGCAGGGGTAAAGTGAAATGATGAGGGAAATTTATGCCGTGCAATCGATATGCAATGCAAGACAATGTGATAAGATGTTGAACTGCAACATTTAGCCACTGCAAATACGCAATTTGCGTCTCAGATTACAGCAGACCCTGAAAGGAGCCAACAAATAACAATAACTTCAGACTCTCGATGATCCAAGTGCCCCTTGTGTCAAATGTAGACCCTACTTCATCAGGTAGATAAAGAGGCAAAAACTCTTGAAGCCCCAATGACAAGATCTAACAAATAGAACTTCGCTTCACTACACACACAACCTGGAATGAAGTTTGCTGCCAAGAGGATTAAACATGCAGCCGATCAGCAAAAAGAAAAAAGGATGAGAAACAAAAAGGAGTGAATGTTTAACCATATGGACCAACCTTCTAAACTTTCTGCACTTTATTATTAGTAGTAGTAGTAGTAGTAGTAGTAAGCTCCTTTGGCTTCCCAGCTTTGCCATATTCCACTTCCTGCAGCGACATCAGAAAGATGCAACATGTAACCTTTGTCCATTGAAATAAGCATCTCACTGATTTGGTCCAAGTAATAAATGATCAGATTTTACTGAATGGAGCAACAAGTGGGTCAAAAAATACAACTCCACAGCCACAGGGCGTCTGAGTGACACCCCTTGAGAAATTGCTTCCGCATATGCATGGAGGTATGATTTGGAGACACAAGGGCTGATAACCCTGAAGAACACATTCATCAAGTCGATAAAAAAAAGAATCCTAGATGGGAAACTAGTAACACTATTCTTATATCAAATAATATTTACACTGTAAATCATATCCAGCATTCTTCTAAATTGCAGCTACAGAACCCAAGTTCAATGGGGCAGATAGAACCGTGGGGCATGGGGTGTGTGACAGTGGAAGTTAGACCGGATCACTGGAACTGAATGCACACATGCATTCATCACTAGATATAGCTAATCCAGTTGCAGAAGCCATAAGAATGTGTTAGCATACCATGCCTTACAATGCTCTAAGTGCCAAGAGATACAATAAAGGGCACCATTGAATATATTTTCATATACCCATTTCCGCTAATCTAAGCAACAATTTTCTTTAAGCCTTAACAATATTAAAATAGCTAGGTTTGAGGATGATTTTATTTTTGAAACAGAAATGCTGCACCATATTCCCTCCCATCCACAGAAATAAATAGTTTACAGCATCTACAACCGCAACTCACAAATGTGACCCCCCCCCCCATACGTCACAAGTGCCCGGATGCGTCCGCGGACAGCGCCCGGTCACCCCTCAAATGTGTCCGCGTCCACAGCCGTCTCCCTCATACGAAAACCCCCAATTCCAACAATCTTCATGCAAAGTTCAAACCAGCATACGCATTTCATCTAGATTAACACACATAGCATTGGAGAGTTCTCATACATGCCATCGGACTACCAAAAATTGGCATGTTCTACTAGCTATAAACTATGGCTATGGAGGAAGTTCACCCACGGCCGCCCTTGCCCTTGCCCTTGCCCTCTTCGTTGCATAAGTAGCGATCGAAGATGCACTATGGGTCAAGTTAGATCTACTCTTTGGGGGGGAAGGCCGCCGAGGGCACGGAGTGCCCGGGTTTGCTCCAGTGCGAGAGCACGCCGTCTGGGCTTGCCGCTTTGCCAGGATGCGGGCATGGAGGGCATCAGCGCTCTTGTCCTTTGCAGCATGGCGCAACTTCTCCCTCGTACGGCGGGCACGCCGCTCCTTGACGCATCAGTGGTCGTGCCGTATGACGGCGTTGACCTTGGACTCAGAGCCCGACGTCACGGGGGCGAGGCTCCACCACAAGGGTTGTGTTGCCAGCCCGGAGCCGTCCGGTTAGGCGCGCCGGTACCTCCAGCCGCTGCTCGTCGCCTCCGGTTCTGCCGCGGTCATGCGCCCCAAGCTGCCGGATACAAGCCCCACTTGCGCGGATGCAATGGATTCCCACCAAGTGACTCTGATGGCGGAGCACGGGTTTCCTCCCGAGAACAGCGGACAGCCAGCTGGACAGCCAACTCCTCTTCCTTGCATGGGACGAGGTCCCAGTCGACGGATCCGGAGTTGCCAGACTCAGATCCGTTACCCGTCGGATCCAGAGTTGCCGGACTCAGATCCGCTGCCCACCATGCTGGAGAGGAGCTGGGGGAAGCGGATTGGAAGTGGAGTCGAGTGGCTAGGGTTTGGTCTGGGATGCGGCTAGGGGCGCATATTTGTGGGTTTAGGGTGGGCTAGTCTGACGTGGCCAACGCGACCGGGTCTCCCCATATCCGTCCCACATACGGGCTGGGTTTGGGGGGTGCCGGACAGCCTGGGCGTATAGGGGGTTTTGAGGGGTCCAGTTGGGTGGCAATTTCGTGACCGGGTAGTGACAGGGCCGTCCACCCGGACCTATAGGGGAATTTGAGGGATCCGGATGTAGATGCTCTTAGATTATGTGCAGTCAAATGTTACAGACTCTGGCTATCGATATCTTTTTAAACATTTATATCGTGTCTTGCCTTCAAAGTATTATAGTAACGGAGACTTTAAGTATATTACATTACAACTTACCCTTTTGAACTGGAGGGCATAGTAACACTATCTCCATGGTAAAAGGTTCAACAAATCCTTTCTGAATATTATATTTGTAACAACCTAAGGCTTCTACCAATTCGCTACATCACTATTGTAACATGATGACATCTCCTACAATTAGAAATACTCCAACCATTACAAAATCTAACGCCAACCACCTTCAACCCCAAATTGTATTATGAATGTGAAATTATGCAATATATAGGCCAAATTGTGAAATGACGTAAGTATAGATACACTAATTACACATCAAGTATGGTACCAAAGACAACTATTTTCAACTGTAGTAACACGCTAGTAGTATTATGCTTGTTTCTCTCCAATCCCCAAACAAACCTCCTATCACTCTAGTGCCATTTCTGCGTTTGAACATATGGTTAAAGGTTAAAGGGTAGAATTAGATTAATGACATGAGCACTTGAATGATGCAAATAACATAACAGCAAAGACAAGGTCTGTTATTTCACCTGCTTGCCAGTGATGATTGTCAAGAATAAACATAAGGCGGACACAAGTATGTTGAGAGGCTATAATCAATTCAAACAGCCGGTGCACTCAAAGCTAGAACAAGGGAACAACTTTACAAAAGCTTCAAAGTATGCTACTCTAGACATATGACAAGCCTAGTGCACATTTTGTGCCCAGGGAAATTCTTCATCATTTCTATAGGAGCTAAAAGGTGTGATTAGGCATCTATTCTTGCCTTGTGTTTCTATCTTCCTTTTCCAGCTTTACAGATACTATAACAAGATGAGATTGACTTTAGTTTTGCAGTAAGCACTAGGAACCAGCACTGCCTAATCAACACTTGAACCTCAACTGATAACAAGAGCAGCGCAACCACAGATGCAATTCACCCACCAAATCTTCATCACAATAATTATCATAATTATAAAGACTGCAAAATTAGTACGTATGAAACTCTACTCTCAAATTGTTCTCACATGCAGTCGCAGATCCAGTTAAGAACATGAATGAAAAAGAGAACCAAGTGGACACGCATGGAATCCGATTCCTCAAAGCTAGAGGGAAACTGCAGAGGAGAAATCGAAAAGCACGAACCTTGCCGGTGGTATCGTAGTAGTCGTTGAGAGCCCACTGGTACTTAGACTGATCCAATCCGAACCAGTTGGCGACGTACTCGTCCAGGCTCGCGTGCGCTGCGGCAACCCAGAAGAATCCCGCGCATCAGAACACGCAATCCAGGAAATGTGAAGAGAAAATTGAGATGCAATTGAGTTGACGAAAATGCTTTCCCCCATCACCTTCCTGCACGCGCGCGACGGCGTCCCATAAGAAGCCGAACGCCGATCCGTCGTGCTTGCCCCCCGCAGAAGCCTTTCCGTACTGCGGCGGGGGCACCTGCACTGGGGACACCTTCACGGGCGGTGCAGGGGGCGAGAACTTGACCGGCGGCGCGGGCGGGCTAGCGCTCTTCTGCGCCGGAGGCGGTGCCGTACCCGTGCGGGAGGTAGGGGTGGAGAAGTCCGGCCTTGGGGAGTCGGACGGGCGCGAGGAGCGCGGGGTGCTGGCCGGCGACGGCGGCGTGATGAAGACGGTGAGGTTGCCGGCCCTCCCTATCATCGGCATCGGCGGCGAAGTCGAAGGCGAAGGCGAAGGCGCAGGCGAGGATCCCATTTGAACGGAGGCGGAGAGAGAGCTAGAGCTAGGAGGCCGGGACTCCCGTGGGAAAGGCCGAGACGCCATTGCAGACAATGGCAGTGGAGCTTTTGTTGGCAGTGGAGTAGGGAGTAGTAAAATGTTGGCCCGCATCTCTTTTGTTTTATCCTTTTCTCCCAATTAGTACTATTAATTAAACAACGCGCGCTGGTCCATACGAGCGAACACGCCGCGTTTTCCGAGACCTCGTGCACTGTGATTGAGCAGAAATGTTCTGCTTGGAGTAAACCGCGTCGTGATTCGTGCACATGTGTGCGCTCGAAAATAAGTAGGTAATAAAAGACAGATAATGTTTTTAACACAGTACAAACGCAAGTGTTCATATACATGCGCATACATTCATCCCTATCCTTATGAGTATCTTCGAAAGACTGAGCCGACATATCATCTTAAATTTTACGAAGTCACCGTAGATACCTCGTCGTCGACGGGAACGTCTCCTCCCACTGAATGTGCATCGTCGAAAATCCTGAAATAAATCCGATAATATGGAAGAATAATGTAGATGGACAAAAGGAAGAACAAATTAAGAATGCCGAAACGGGAGGAAATCCGAGAACAAATTAAGTATTCTGGCCTAGACAAAATGCCCTTGATCTCTACTATCAATCCGCCCGTGCCTTCAACTTCCTTTGATATATTGATATGTCTCTAATGTATCTATATTTTTTTTATTGTTTCATGTTATTATATTAATAATCTTATATGGTTTATATGCAATTTTATATTATTTCTGAAACTAACCTATAAACTCAGTGCCCGTGTCAATTCCTGTTTTTACCTATTTTATTGTTTTGCAAAAAAAAAAGTACCAAACAAAGTCCAAACAAGATGAAGTTTTATGATGATTTTTTCTAGACCAGAAGGGACCCTATAAAATTCGGGAGGAGGCCAGAAGATGTACGGGAGAGCCACAAGCTCACACGGCACGCCCCGAGGTGGGCGCCACCTGAGCTTGTGGACCTCACGTGCCTTCTTTGACCTAATTCCACTTCTGTAAATTTCCATAAATCCCCAAACCACCAGAGAGACACACGAAACAATTATTCCGCCGCTGCAAGCTTCTGTTCTTCCGCGATCCCATCTGGATGCATTTTTCGGTATTTTGTCAGAGGGGGGTCGATCATGGAGGGCATCTAGATCAACCTTGCCGCACCTCCGATAATGTATGAGTAGTTTACCACAGGCCTACGGGTCCATAGTGATTAGCTAAATGGCTTCTTCCCTCTCTCTGATCTTCAATGCAATGTTCTCCTCAGAGTTCTATTCTATGTAATCTTCTTTTGCAGTGTCTTTGTTGGGATCCGATGAATTGTGGGTTTATGATTGGATTATTCATTGAAAGTAATTGAGTCTTTCTTAACTTTGTTATGTATGATTGTTATAGCTATGTAATGCTTTCCGATCTATGGGTTTTCTTTGGCCAAGTTGATTTGTAAATCTTTAGTGGAAGTGGTGCATAGTAGTAGGTTCAAGCTTGCGGTGTCCTCACCCAGTGATAGAATGGGTAGCGAGGCAAGTATTGTGTTGTTGCTACTATGGAGAAAATGAAGGATTTTAATCATATTGCTTGGTTTTATTCTGTATACATTATGTCATCCTGCTTAAAGCATTACTCTATTTGTCATGAACTTAATATCATAGATGCATGCTGGATAGGGGTCGATTGGTGGAGTAATAGTAGTAGATGCAGGCAGGAGTCGGTCTACTTGTCACGGACATAATGCCTATGCACATGATCATGCCATGAATAACATCATAACTATGCGCTTTTCTATCAATTGCTCAACGGCAATTTGTCTACCCGCCGTATGCTATTTTTATGAGAGAGAAGCATCTAGTGAAAATTATGGCCCCCCGGGTCTATTTTAATCATATTACAAAAACTAAAAATACCTTGCTCCAATTTTATTACTTTTATTTTACTTTGTGATTTATCTATCTACTAGTATCAGATTTAATCATTGCAATTAACGAGTACAAGGGGATTGACAACCCTCTTGCCCGCGTTGGGTGCAAGTATTTGCTCCTGTGTGTTTAGGTACTGCTAAAGGTTGTTTGCGTGACTCTCCTATTGGTTCGATAACCTTGGTTCTCTACTGAGGGAAATACTATCCGCTACTATATTGCTTCACCCTTCCTCTTCGAGGAAAATCCCAACGTAGCTCACAAATATAAGAAAGAGTTCCTGGCGCCATTGCCGGGGAGACTTCATCAAACAACTCATGGTCCCTTCATACACATTGCCATTTACTTGTTCAACTTCTTAGTTGCCTAGTTATGTTATCCTTATCATTGACACCCAAAAATAGAAAATAAAAATAGCAAATAAGATATATGGATACGCATCCGCTAGCTAATCTTTTCAAATTTGCTGCATATTGTAAACCAATAGCTAACAATGAAGGAGTGATAAAAGAGAATGCTATTGGGATGCATCTATTGAATGAAAAGCATGATTGTAATTGTGTTAGTATAAATTCTATGAATATCAACTGTGCTAATGATCATGATTGGGTGATAATTATGATGCTTCTTGTGATCTTGAAAATTTATTTGAACTTCATGATGAATCTATAATTGATAATGATTTGCAATACAACTAAAAGTGGGTTTGGAAGAGCGTCAACTTTAGGTAGTAAGAATCCCACATATTCCGAGAGTGTTCATTCATATGAATTTTTTGATAAAAGTGGGTTCAAAGAGGTCATGACTTTAGTTGATGTTAATCCCTCTATTTTGGAAGAGTATAAAACTTTATGTATGTGGATCATAGAAAGAATATTTTATATGGTAGCTATATTTTTAGTTTGATTATGATCCTATATGTAATTATTTTGAGAGAGGCAAATGTGGTTATAAAAATCTTCCTGTCACTAAATTACCTCCATTTGTGTTGACATTATTAATGCTTCGTTCTTCCAATTTTGCATATGCTAGATATTGCTTGTCTTGATACTTTGTTTACTTATAAAATGCCTATGGAAGTATGTTAGACTTAAATGTGTTTTTCACATGGTACATGATGCTCTGTGTGTGTTCCAATTATTATCTTTCATGTGAGCATCACTGAAATCTCAAGCCTATCTTAATGGCTATAAAGAAAGAGCTTGTTGGGAGACAACCCAATAATTTTATTTTCTATTTTGGCTTGATGACATTATTATTGCTACTGTAATGATTCTGTATTTACCTTTTAATTAGTGTATGTGCCAAGTAAAGCCTTTGGGATAATTTGGATGATAGTTGAATCAATTTTGTGCAAAAATAGAAACTTTTGCGCCCAGTGTAGGAGTTTATTCTTTTTACTGGAAGGTGGTCTTGGTCTGGAATTTTTACACATAATTGATATAAAAATTGTCCATGTTGTCATAAGTTTTCAGAATTTTTGGAGTTACAGAAGTATGGTTTTTGTTCAGATCATTACAGAATGTTCTGTTTTAGACAGATTACCTTTTGTATTGCATTGTGTGCTTATTTTAATGATGCTATGGATCATCATCATGGAGAAGTTAGAATATAGTAGGTATTATGCAAGAATAATTATGAATCAATTTACAACAGTACCTAAGGTTTATGATTTGCCAATTATACTAATGAACATCATGAAGTTTCTGTTGAGTTTTGGGTGCTGAAGTTTTCAAGTTTTGGGTGAGATCACGATGGATGAAGTAATAAGGAGTGGCAAGACCCTAAGATTGGGGGTGCACAAGGCACCCCAATGTAATATTCAAGGAAGACCAAAAGTGTCTAGGCTTGGGGATGCCCCAGATGGCATCCCCTCTTTCGTCCAGAATTCATCGGTATGTTACTTGGAGCTATATTTTTATTCATCACATGATATGAGTTTTGCTTGGAGCATCTTGTGCCATAGTTTTATTTTGTTTTCTTGTTAGGTTGACACAATAATTGTTTGCTGGACACACCTCATGAGAGAGACACACATTCATCATGATTTGTTAGAATACTCTATGTGCTTCACTTATATCTTTTGAGCTATGAAGTTGCTCTTGTGCTTAACTTATATTCTTAGAGCACGATGGTGGTCATATTTTATAGAAATAATTTGCACTCTCGTGCTTCACTTAAATCGTTTTTGAGAGATTCTTAAATAGGAAGTGGTAATGTGCACGGGTTATAAGACTAGTCTAAAAATGATAGGTATACAAGAGTGATATAATAAAAAAAATCATGTGGATCACTGAATATGAAATATGTGATTTGATTATATTGACATAATAATATGTAAGGGTATTGGTTCATGATCATTGGTTAGTAAAAATATCAATATTAAAGCTTGTTATGTATTACTTACTTAAGTGTCCGTCATGGCATGGTGGGGAGGTTTGAGCATTTTTATGTCTGATTGAAATCCTTTGTGTTGTTTGAATCAGGGGCACGCGATGGTTAACTCCTACCAAACTCCTCCCTAGGGGCATGCGAGTAATACTTTGCTCCGAGTGCTAATAAAACTTCACAATAAGTATACGAATTCTTTATGACTAATGTGAGTTCATGGACTAATACAACACTCCCACCTATCCACATATTGCTAGTCTCTCCGGTACCATGCATTACCTTTCTCACCTCGAGAGTCGGTGCAAACTTCGCCAGTGCATCCAAACCCCGTGATATGCTACGCTCTATCACACATAAGCCTCATATATCCTTCCTCAAAACAGCCACCATACCTACCTATCATGGCATTTCCATAACCATTCCGAGATATATTGCCATGCAATTTCCACCTACCTTTTGTCTTATGACATGTGTGTTCATCATGATATTGCTTTACATGATCATATAGAACTGACATGTTATTTGTGGCAAAGCCACCGTTCATCATTGTAATACATGTTACGCTAGATCATTGCACATCATAGTACACTACCAGAGGCATTCATATAGAGGCATACTATTTCAATTTATCGAGTTGTAAGTAAATAAAAGTGTGATGATCATCATTATTAGAGCATTGTTCCGGTGAGGTAAAGAATGATGGAGACTGGTGAGTCCTCCAAAATGTGGGGACAAGGTTCATGATATTGTTCTTGAAAAAAATGAGAAAAGAAAAAAACAGATCAAGAGATTAGGGGCAATGCTACTATCCTCTTACCACACCTATGCTTCAAAGTAGCACCATGTTCTTCATATAGAGAGTCTCCTGATTTGTCACTTTCATATGCTAGTGGGAAATTTTCATTATAGAACTTAGCTTGTATATTCCGATGACGGGCTTCCTCAAATGCCAGAGGTCTTCATGAGCAAGCAAGTTGGATGCACACCCACTTAGTTTGAGTATTGAGCTTTCATACACTTATAGCTCTAGGGCATCCTTTGCATGGAAATCCCTACTCCTGCATCGGTATCAGTTGAAATGCCTCTCCATTCCCTACTCCGAGTTGATGCGAGACTTTCTCCACTTTTGTCCTATCAACATATTCTATTCCACCCATAGTGCTAAGTCCATGACTCGCGCTCATGTATGGAGTGAAGTTGGAAATGCTGAAGCGTACGAAATGATACAATTGCCTGGTTTGACACCGGGGTGCTCATGATTTATATTAATGTGGTGAAGGAAGAGTCATGCCTTGCATACATAATCCAATGAGTAGGGATAGCATTCGTTAAGCATCATATATTTGAATAGTAATGATTATGTTGAATTATTCATGGTTATTATTATGTTGATATCAATTACTTCATCATTTCTCAGCATTCATACCGTAAAAATAGGTAGCATTCAACACCAAAAATTCTGTTTTTATCATTTACCTACTCGAGGACGAGCAGGAATTAAGCTTGGGAATGCTGATACGTCTCCCGCTATCTATAATTTTTCATTGTTTCATGCTATTATATTATAAATCTTATACACAATTTATATCATTTAGGAACTAACCTAATAACTCAGTGCCTAGTGCCAGTTCCTATTTTTTGCCTATTTTATTGTTCCGCAGAAAACAGTACAAAACAAAGTCCAAACACGATGAAACTTTACGCTGATTTTTTCTGGACCAGAAGGGACACTAGAAGATTCATGAGGAGGCTAGAAGATGTATGGGAGAGCAACAAGATCACACGGCATGCCCCTAGGGGGGCGCCACCTGAGCTTGTGGGCCCAACGTACCTCCATTTGACCTAATTCCACTTCTATAAATTCCCATAAATCCCAAAATCACCAAAAAGAGATACATTACAAAAAAGACACATCCGTGACATATGGCCCGAACGAAAACTTTTTCTGTCATGGTTATGACACTTCTACGACGATAATTGTGACAAAAACATGTATCATCATAGATGTGGTTGGCTCCTACTTCTATGTCAAAAATTATGACAGAAAATGGGCTTTTCGTCCTGGGCGGGCCGGAGACGCACCTGCATGACATTCTTTGGGCCTTCTATGACATAAAAAATCATGGTAGAAGTGAGGGCGAGGAAAATTTCGGGGAGTCCCCGATTACGGTGGGTGGTCGCGGCCAAGCGATGCAGCGTGGTTGTGCGTTTCTCTCGTATGCGCATGTGTGCGAGGAGTTCGCTACTGAACCCTTGCAAGGCGTTCGCTTACTGAATGCGAGCGATTGCACTAGCTAAGTACTGAACACGAGCGATCGATCCCACTAAGTACTGAAGCCGATCGATCGATCCCTTGGCTGCTAACTGAACCCGAGCGATTCCTTTGCCGCTAACTGAACCCGACTGATTCCTTCACTGCTAACTGAACCCAATTGATCCTTCTCGCTGCTCACTGAAGCAGGTCAAGCCCCCGTGCGAGACGTTGCCAGCCGATGTGTTGTGTTGCCTCTTGATGAACAGTGCTCGTTGCTGCCGTGCACGCGATATGTAGAACGAGTCGAGACATGTGGTGAGTCTAGCTGGTTGGTTAGTTGTGGATGAACAGTTCCCGGTGGGGGTTGGATGAACAGGACCCCATGGTAATAGGCGGTTAAGTTGGATGAACAGTACCCCAAGGAGGCCGCCACACCCCAACCGGTTGGTGGTGGATGAACGGGACCCCGTGAAGGTTGGATGAACAGTAGCCGGTGGAGGCTGGAGGAAGTCGACGGTGGATGAACAGTAGCCCGTGGAGGCTGGAGCGACACAGTAGACGGTGGATGAACAGTAGCCCATGGAGTCCTGTTTTGTGGTATGCCACACCCCTACTGATGAACAGGACCCCATTTTGACCGTAGGCGGTTGGAGAGAAGTTGGTTTCCTCTGTTTTGCGGTATGCCACAATCCTCCTGATGAATAGGACCCTGTTTTGACCGTAGGCGATTGGAGAGAAGTATGTTTCCTCTGTTTTGCGGTACGCCACACCCTCTCGCTGAACAGGAACCCATTTCGACCATAGGCGATCGAACAAAAGGCCGTTTCCTTCGTTTTGCGGTACCCCAGACCTTGTTTTGGCTATTCAGTTCAAGCCAGTTGGCCCCGTTGAACAGGACGCATTCTGACCCAGTCGGTTGACTCCCGATGAACACGACGCTGTTTTCTCCATTCTGACCCAGCCGGTTGGCTGCCGATGAACAGGATGCCGTTGCTGTACGCGTTCGAGACCCTGCCAGTATGTACGTACATAGCCATATTTACTTTCTTGCAACATGGTTGTACGTACATTTACATGATATAGATGGGACTACGTGACATGGTATCTCGGTGGCTCTGCTCTGTGGCGTTCAAAACGTCTTTGAAGTCCCGGTTCCAGGCCGTAAAGCATGGCACACTGAACTATTGAGTAGTCATCAGATCGAGCCTGCCAGACATTCATAACATCTGTAGCAGCTCCTGCAGTAGGTCTGTCATCTAGCGGTGCATCAAGGACATAATTCTTCTATGCAACAATAAGGATAATCCTGAAGTTACGGACCCAGTCCGTGTAATTGCTACCATCGTATTTCAACTTAGCTTTCTCTAGGAATGCATTAAAATTCAATGGAACATTAGCATGGGCCATTTATCTACAACATAGATTTGCAAAGACTATCAGGACTACGTTCATGATAAATTAAGTTCAATTAATCAAATTACTAATGAACTCCCACTTAAATTAACATCCCTCAAGTTATCTAAGTGATACATGATCCACATCAACTAACCCATGTCCGATCATCATGTGAGATGGGGTAGTCATCAATGGTGAACATCTCCATGTTGATCATATCTACTATATGGCTCATGTTTGACCTTTCGGTCTCCAGTGTTCCGAGACCATGTCTATAAATGCTAGGCTCGTCAAGTTTAACCCAAGTATTCTGCTTGTGCAAAACTGGCTTACACCCGTTGTATGTGAACGTAGAGTCTATCACACCCGATCATCATGAGGTGCTTCGAAATGATGAAGTTTGGCAACGGTGCATACTCAGGGAGAATTTTCTTGAAATTAAGTGAGGGGATAATCTTATAATGCTATCGTCATTCTAAGCAAGATAACAGGCATAAAGGATGAACATCACATGCAATTAAAAAAATATGTGACATGATATGGCCATCATCATCTTGTGCTTTTGATCTCCATATCTAAAGCATTGGCATGATCTCCATCGTTACCGGCATGACACCTTGATCTCCATCGTAGCGTTGGGGTCATCTCGCCAACTATTGCTTCTACAACTATTGCTAGCGCATAGCGATAAAGTAAAGCAATTACATGGCGCTTAGTGATTGACACGCAAGTCATACAATAATTAAAGACAACCCTAAGGCTCATGTCGGTTGTCGTACTCATCGACATGCAAGTCATGAACTTATTACAAAACATGATCATCTCATACATCAACATATATCACATCATATCTTGACCATATCACATCACAGCATGCCCTGCAAAAACAAGTTAGATGTCCTCTACTTTGTTATTGCAAGTTTTACGTGGCTGTTACGGGCAACTAGCAAGAACCGTTCTTACCTACGCTAAACCACAACGGTGATTATCAAGTTTATTGTTTTAACCTTCTGCAAGGACCGGCCGTAGTCAAATTCGATTCAACTAAAGTAGGAGAAACACCAGCCACCCTTATGCAAAACAAGTTGCATGTGAGTCGGTGGAACCGGTCTCATGTACGTGGACATGTAAGGTTGGTCCGGGCCGCTTCATCCCTCAATACCGCCGAATAAAAATAAGACGTTGGTGGTAAGCAGTATGAACATCACTGCTCACAACTCCTTTGTGTTCTACTCGTGCATATCATCAACACATAGACCTGGCTCATGATGCCACTGTTGGGGAACATTGCATGGAAAACAAAAAAATCTATGCACACGCAAGATCTATCCATGGAGATGCATAGCTACGAGAGGGGAAGAGCATCTACATACCCTTGTAGATCGCTAAGCGGAAGCGTTTATCAACGTGGTTGATGCAGTCATACACCTTCATGATCCGTCCCGATCAAGTACCGAACGTACGACACCTCCGCGTTCAGCACACATTCAGCTCGATGACGTCCTCGCCTTCTTGATCCAGCAAGAGGGGCGAAGTAGTAGACAAGTTCCAGCAGCACGACGGCGTGGTGACTGTGGTGGTGAAGAACAATCTCCGCAGGGCTTCGCCAAGCACAACAGAAACTAGACGGAGGATAAACTAGAGGGGACAGGGTACCGGCACACGGCTTGGTGAACCTTGATGTGTTCCGGGTGCTAGCCCTACCCCTCTATTTATATGTTGAGCCCTGGGGTCGTTTCTTGGAGAAAGAGCCTCCTCAAAGTCGGTTTAGCCCGCAAGGCAAGAGTCCTTCTCGGACTCTAGGACCAGACGTCAGGGTCCTTGGCGTCTAGCCCCAGACGCCAGGGTCCCTGGCGTCTGGCCCCCTGGCCTCCGCAAAACTCCTTTTGCACCTTCCTAAAGCCTCGTGGACTTTACCCCTTGGCCCAAATAAAGTGTTCTCGTACCCGAACATTTCGGGAAACATCCGAAACCCCTTTCGGTGAATTCCGGAACCCTTCCGGAGACCAAACACTATTATCCCATATATCAATATTTACATCCAGACCATTCCGGAGCTCCTCGTCATGTCCGTGATCTCATCCGGGACTCCGAACAACATTCGGTCACCAACATACATAACTCATATAATACTATATCGTCGACGAACGTTAAGCGTGCGGACCCTATGGGTTCGAGAATGATGTAGACATGACCGAGACGCTTCTCCGGTCAATAACCAATAGGGGGACCTGGATGCCCATATTGGTTCCTACATATCCTACGAAGATCTTTATTGGTCGAACCTTTATGACAACATACGTAGTTCCCTTTGTCCGTTGGTATGTTACTTGCCCAAGATTCGATCGTCGATATCTCCATACCTAGTTCAATCTTGTTATCGGCAAGTCTCTTTACTCGTTCCGTAATACATCATACCGTAACTAACTCCTTAGTCACTTTGCTTGCAAGCTTCTTGTGATGCTGTATTACCAAGAGGGCCCAGAGATACCTCTTTGTATACGGAGTGACAAATCTCAATCTCGATTCATGCCAACTCAACATACACCTTCGGAGATACTTGTAGAGCACCTTTATGATCACCCAGTTACATTGTGACGTTTGATGGCAAACAAGGCATTCCTCCAGAGTCTGGGAGTTGCATGATCTCATGGTCGAAGAAACATGTATTTGATATTAAGAAAGCAGTAGCAATAAACTGAATGATCATATGCTATGCTAATGGTTGGGTCTTGTCCATCACATCATTCTCCTAATGATACGATCCTGTTATCACATGACAACTCATGTCTATGGTTAGGAAACCTTAATCATATTTGATCAACAAGCTAGTCTAGAAGAGGCTCACTAGGGACACGGTATTTGTTTATGTATTCACACATGTATTTAAGTTTCCGGTCAATACAATTCTAGCATGAATAATAAACCTTTATCATGAATAAGGAAATATAATAATAACAACTTTATTATTGCCTCTAGGGCATATTTCCATCAATGTGTATGTGTGAGTATTGCATGCATGCACGGGCGTTGCGTGCATGTTTGTGCGCATGTGTGATGTGTGTGTATTCACCACACTAGCTCATGTGTATTAAAAGGGTCGGCTCAGCATATCATCACAAGGCGACCTTGTCCCCTATGGTTAGGGTGCGCGGGCTGCCAACCTGAGGTCATGACTTCGAATCCCCACCGACCACAAATTTATTGTCGTTTTTTCTTTCATGTACCCGCTAACAGGTGGGCCCTACGATAATGTGCGCTGATGGTGCAACACTAGTTGCTCCACGTGGACCGTTTGACTGGTCAATTGATCGTGTCATCAACAAAATATGGAGCAGTATGGTGTGCCAGTGACTGTATAATCACCCCAAAAATGTATATTCTTTTGAACACATTACAGACGCAAGCGCTCATATATACGCGCATAAACTCACCCCTATGAACGCACACACGCAAACCCTACCCCTATGAGCACCTTCGAGAGACTGAGCCGACATATCATCTTGAGATTTTATGAAGTCACTGTAGGTGCCTCGTAGTCAATGGGAATGTCTCCTCCCACTGAATGCGCATTGTGAGAAATTCTGAAATTAATCCAGGATAAATGTGAGCACCAGGGCTTGAATCCTGATGGGTTGGGGATACCACTATCCTCCTAACCATTCAACCACAGGTTGGTTCACATTACAAAATGTATATGATGACCATAATGAGCTTATTCTGAAGTTAAGTGACCACACTGTGCTTCCGCTTTAAATACAATGACCATCAGTGTCATCAAAAAAATATGGAGCAGTACGGTGAGATAGAGACCATATATTCACCACAAAATGTATACAGTGACCGTGCTGAGCGTAGTCTGAAGTCCAGTGACCGTATTGTGCTTTCGCTTGAACTACAATGACCATCACGCGTGAATGTGTTGGGGGCGTACTTTCAGAGGGCCGAGAGATAGATTGTGTGCATATTTGAAAATGGTGTAGAGAGAGGGGGTGTGCGGTGGACAGAGAGAGATATGCCCTTTGTTTCTGTTTTGTGTGACTAATTTTATAGGAGAAAAATATAAACATTCATAATACGGAACAAATATCATTGGATGCACCATGCAATTAACTTTCATGTATAACTTCCTACTATTGTATACACTACAAAAAAAGGCACATCATGACATTTTGGGCCGAACGAATTTTTTTTCTGTCATACTTATGACACTTCTATGACAATAATTGTGACAAAACCCGGTATCATCATAGATGTGGTGGGATCCTACTTCTATGACAAAAAATCATGAAAGAAAATGGGCTTTTTGTCCTGGGCGGTCCGGAGACGCAGCTGCATGACATTCTTTGGGCCATCCATGATGGAAAAATCGTGGTAGAAGCAAGGGCGAGGAAAATATCGGGGGAGTTCCCGGTTACGGTGGGTGGTCGGGGCCGAGCGATGCGCGTTTCTCTCATACGTACGCGCGTGTGTGCGAGGCGTTGCACTCTAACTGAACCCGAGCGAGGCGTTGGGCTCTAACTGAACCCGAGCGATTGCACTGCAGGCTACGCGTTACTGAACCCGAGCGATCGAACGATCCCTTGCTGTTAACTGAACCCGAGTGATTCCTTCGCTACTGCTGCTAACTGAAGCCGATCGATGCTGCCTCTGGATGAACAGTGAGCGTTGTTGATGGGGTTTGGATGAACAGTTACCGGTGGGGGGTTGGATGAACAGGACCCGTGGTAGTAGAGGCCGTTGCCGCTGGATGAACAGTACCCCGATCGATCGAGCCGGTGGATGAACAAGACCCCATGGAGGCTTGGATGAATAGGACCCCGTGGAGGGCTGGTTGAAAAGTAGCCGGTGGAGGGCTGGATGAACAGTAGCCCGTGGAGGGGTGGTTGAACAGGACCCCCGTGGACAGGGCTGGTTGAACAGTAGCCGATGGAGGAGCGCGCAGTGGAGCCCGTGGATGAACAGTCGCAGGTGGAGGCTGGAGGAGGTCAACGGTGGATGAACAGTAGCCCGTGGAGGCTGGAGGAGGTCGACGGTGGAGATGAACAATATCCGGTGGAGTCCCGTTTTGTGGTACGCCACACCCCACCCGATGAACAGGACCCCCGTTTCGACCGCAGCGCTCCAACACAAGTCCGTTTCCTCCGTTTTGCGGTACGCCACACCCCTCCCGATCAACAGGACCCCGTTTCGACCGTAGGAGGTCCGTTTCCTCCGTTTTGTGGTACGCCAGACCCCTCCCGATGAACAGGATCCCGTTTCCACCGTGGGTGGTCGAACACAAGGTTGTTTCCTCCATTCTGCGGTACGCCAGGCCTCGTTTCCATCGCCTGTTCCGTCCAAGCCGGTTGGCTCCCGATGAACAACACGCGTTCCGTTGCCTCCCGATGAACACGACGCATTCCGTTGCCTCCCCATGAACACGACGCTGACGCGGTTTCTCCGTTCCGACCCAGCCACAGCCATGTACACGAGCCCTGGTCATATGTATGCGTGAGCAGGCGTTCGAGACCCTGCACGTATGTACGTACGTGGTCGTATTGTCTTTCTTGCACCCTGGCCGCTGTACGTACGTGTACATGCTACGTGCGTGCCTCTACTACCACATGTGCGCGCCTCTACTACCACACGTGCGCGCCTCTACATCGACCAGTGGGTCCCTGCTGTCAGGTGGATGAATAATTATTTTGCACGTAATAAGGAGGCACTTCCTTGCTGCGGCCATGGACCCAGTTGTCAACCTCTCCACGTACAGTACTCTTCCGATGGAAGTCGTTCCTTGACCACGTTGACCACGCCACGGTGAGAGCACCAGGGCGGTGGACGACGGCGAGGCCTAGGAAGGGGATGACGCGGAGCCGAGGAAGACACGGCAGTGGATGCCCACGTGGAGAGGAGTACGAGGGTTCACTGGTTCGGCTGCGATGTGAGGATGCCGTCGCCGCAGGGCCTGGCCAGCGGTGGGAGAAGTAGGGGGCTGTGAGGCCTCCACGGCAGCACATCCGGCCATGAGAGGCAGGAGCAGGTGGCACGATCGGCGCTGCTTTGGGCGGCTGGAGCGAGAATACCAGAGGTTGAAGAAGCACTACGGCCGTTGGATGGACATCGTATGGTCACTGGAGCTAGAATCGTTCATATTGACTAAGTTGACAAAGCCCTCCATCCCTGTCAACTTAGTAGGCCCAAGTCAGCCTCCCACTATGCTGGGTCCCAGCTAGCAGGGGGAGTATTCATTTTTTGTGCATAATAAGGAGGCACTTCCTTGCGTGCGAAGATATAGCTGGTGGGTCCGACCTGTCAGCGGGGGGAACGTTTTTTTGCGAAATACAGAGGCCCTTTGTGGGTCCCATATGTCAGGTGGAGGAATCATTATTTTGTGCGTAATAAGGAGGCATTTCCTTATGTGCGGCCGTGGACCCAGCTGTCAGCCTCTCCACGTACAGTCCACGTCCGATGGATGTCGTTCGTTGACCACGTTGACCACGCCGCGCCGAGAGCACCAGCGCGGTGGACGAAGGCGAGGCCTAGGAAGGGAACGACACGGAGCCGGGGAAGAGTCGGCTGTGGTTGCCCACGCGATGGGGAGTACGAGGGTTTACCGGTCCGGCTGCCATCGCCGAAAAATAACAGGAGGTGTGGGTGAGTAGAGGAATGGCTTGGCCAGCAATGGAGTAGGGTGGGGCGGTGTGGCCTGTGCGGTGATGTCTACTACACAACCTTCTTCTTGTAGACGTTGTTGGGCCTCCAAGTGCAGAGGTTTGTAGGACAGTAGCAAATTTCCCTCAAGTGGATGACCTAAGGTCTATCAATCCGTGGGAGGCGTAGGATGAAGATGGTATCTTGGAAACAACCCTGCAACCAAATAACAAAGAGTCTCTTGTGTCCCCAACACACCCAATACAATGGTAAATTGTATAGGTGCACTAGTTCGGCGAAGAGATGGTGATACAAGTGCAATATGGATGGTAGATATAGGTTTTTGTAATCTGAAAATATAAAAACAGCAAGGTAACAAGTAATAAAAGTGAGCACAAACGGTATTGCAATGCTAGGAAACAAGGCCTAGGGTTCATACTTTCACTAGTGCAAGTTCTCTCAACAATAATAACATAATTGGATCATATAACTATCCCTCAACATGCAACAAAGAGTCACTCCAAAGTCACTAATAGTGGAGAACAAGCGAAGAGATTATTGTAGGGTACGAAACCACCTCAAAGTTATTCTTTCTGATCGACCTATTCAAGAGTCCGTAGTAAAATAACACGAAGCTATTCTTTCCGTTCGATCTATCCTAGAGTTCGTACTAGAATAACACCTTAAGACACATATCAACCAAAACCCTAATGTCACCTAGATACTCCAATGTCACCTCACGTATTTGTGGGTATGATTATACGATATGCATCACACAATCTCAGATTCATCTATTCAAACCAACACAAAGTACTTCAAAGAGTGCCCCAAAGTTTTTACCGGAGAGTCAAGACGAAAACGTGTGCCAACCCCTATGCATAGATTCCAAAGGTCACGGAACCCGCAAGTTGATCACCAAAACATACATCAAGTGAATCAATAGAATATCCCATTGTCACCACGGGTATCCAACGCAAGACATACATCAAGTGTTCTCAAATCCTTAAAGACTCAATCCGATAAGATAACTTCAAAGGGAAAACTCAATCCATTACAAGAGAGTAGAGGGGGAGAAACATCATAAGATCCAACTATAATAGCAAAGCTCGCGATACATCAAGATCGTGCCAAATCAAGAACACGAGAGAGAGAGAGAGATCAAACACATAGCTACTGGTACATACCCTCAGCCCCGAGGGTGAACTACTCCCTCCTTGTCATGGAGAGCGCCGGGATGATGAAGATGGCCACCGGTGATGGATCCCCCCTCCGACAGGGTGCCGGAGCAGGGTCCCGATTGGTTTTTGGTGGCTACAGAGGCTTGCGGCGGCGAAACTCCCGATCTAGGTTATGTTCTGGGGGTTCCTGTATATATAAGAGGTTTTGGCGTCGGGAACAAGTCAGGGGGGTCTCCGAGGCGGCCACGAGGTAGGGGGCGCGCCCAGGGGGTAGGGCGCGCCACCCACCCTAGTGGGTGCCTCGGGACTCTTGTGGCCCATCTCCGATACTCTGTGGGCTTCTTTTGGTCCAACAATATTCCCCATGAAGTTTCAGGTCAATTGGACTCCGTTTGGTTTTCCTTTTCTGCGAAACTCAAAAACAAGGAAAAAACAGAAACTGGCACTGGGCTCTAGGTTAATAGGTTAGTCCCAAAAATCTTATAAAATAGCATATAAATGCATATAAAACATCCTAGATGGATAATATAATAGCATGGAACAATCAAAAATTATAGATACGTTGGAGACGTATCATGCGGCAGTACAACCGGCCACGGGAGGCGGCAGCAGGCAGTCCCACCGGCGTTGGTTTGGGCGGCTGGAGCAAGAAGATCAGATATTGAAGAAGCAGCACGGCCGTTGGATTAACATCCAACGGTCACTGCTGCTAGAATCGTTTGTGGACTAAGTTGACAAAGCCTTTCGTACACGTCAACCTAGTAGACCCACAAGTCAGCCTCCAAATCTGTCCCAAACAGCATACAGCCCGAAATTTCTAGCTAGATTCAAATTAATTTAAAAACTAAACATACCTTAATTTAAATCCAATGAAATTTTACCCGCACAAAAACAATGAAATTGAAAATATCAAAATCCGAAAGAAAAAAGTATTTTGGAACTAATTGCCTGTTTGTTGTATTTTTCCATTTTACAGCCCATTTATTGTTACTTATAGCCCATTTCTTATTACTTATAGTCCATTTTCTGGGCAAAATGCATCCCTCCTCGTCTTGAAAGATTTTCGGCCCAGCAGGGTGTAGAAAAGCAAGTAGGCCTACGTTGGTTATTCTGCAAAAACAAAATAGCTAGGCTAGCCATTTTCAGAAAGGAAAAAAACAAACTGGGCTGGTCATGTGCTAAACATATGAAATAAAATCCTGGGCTAGACGGGCCACAGCTCCCGCACAACCCAGTTCCCTTCTCCGCCCCGAAAAAACAAAATTACTGCACGCGCTGCTGGGTCCCTACTGTCATCCTCACCATGCACAGTCATATCCTTATTCCTCTCGGTTGTTGACCATGTTGACAACACCGGAGGGCGGCGCCGCGGTGAGCGAACCAAGGCGGAGGACGATGGTGATGCCTCAGACGGGAACGAACAAGAGCCGGGGAAGATGCGCAGAGTTTTAGGGTGCGATGTGGCCATGATGCGTGCGCGGCAGCACAAACAGCCGTGGGAGGCGGGAGCAGGCGTCCCTCCGACGCTGGTTTGGCTTTGGCGGCTGGAGGAAGAAGAGACTGAAGAAACACGACAGACATTGAATGTCAATCCAACGGTCAAGGTTGGCACAATCGTTTGTTGACTAAGCCGACTCCAAGTAGCATACTTATTTATATATAGGAAGAAAAGAAAAACTGGGCTCGTTCGCCTGGTAACATTCTCGAAACTGCGACCGTTCGATCTTGCGTCGCAACTAAAACTGCGAGGAAAATGCGTTTGTCTACCATCCTCCTCCCAGGGAATGTTCGCCACATAAGTGACTAGCACCCTAGGTATTCAACTGAGAGGCCTTGGGTTCGAGTCCCAGGAACTCTCAATTTTGTCCTCCTTCCTTCCCCTAAAAAAAAGAAAGAAAAACAAAGACTTGAGAAGGCGTACAGAACAAGTTAGTGTACAGTAAAGAGACGTTCTGAGTTTTAGAAAAAGAGAGACGTGCTCCTGTAGCTGGTTCAAATCCAAACCAATATGACTATATATGGTGCTATGCTACTCTGCAAGTAATGAAACTGACATATCCAACGTTCGCTTCTCCTCTTCTCTACTTACTCTGCCTAGCGTCAGAAGCTCTGGCCGCAGCAACCATGTCCACTGGCTGCTTGTCCACCTGCTCTTCAGCAGGCAACAACCAGATATGTGCCAAGTCGCCACCCGTACCATCGTCTGTGGGTCTCATCACACCCCCGCCGGCACACGCACCGCAGCCGGTTGCTCATCGCAACCCGCTGCCGTTGGTGTGGTGCCACTGCTGCAAATCACGCAGAGTCATCCGTCGCGTCTCAACCACAATCCTCAACCCTGGCCGAGTCTTCTACAGATGCCCGAATCATGGGGTAATAATATGTTTAAGTGTTGTTCTGCTGCTTTCAGTTGCTGATTTTTTTAATAGTTTGGTTGATGATCTTCCAATTTGATTCGTGCAGAAAAGGGAAGATTCATGTGATTTGTATTTCTGGGAAGTTGCTGATGTGGGGGAATGCAACTACGCTGATTATTTGGTTAGCCGAGGAATCCCAATACCAGCAGGTTGGGGTATTGGACAAGTAACTGAAGGAACGACAGAAGAGGAAGATGCAGAGCAGAAGGTTAAAGATGCAGTTCCTCTGATCA
This sequence comes from Aegilops tauschii subsp. strangulata, assembly GCF_002575655.3. Lineage (NCBI taxonomy): Eukaryota > Viridiplantae > Streptophyta > Magnoliopsida > Poales > Poaceae > Aegilops > Aegilops tauschii. The sequence goes on along the minus strand of NC_053036.3, from coordinate 204,413,108 downwards.
TGGCCAAGCAACAGCTGCTGAACGGCCTTGACAGCAATGAGGAGATGAAAGAGCTTGTGAAGATAATGGGGAAAATCGATGTGCTCTGTAGGATGATTGTCTCTTTATTTGCAGTGTATGTAACACTCGTGATGTATTCAGTGGCTATGACATGAGCACTTTGCTGAAACTAGTAATGAATGAAACCTGTGTAGCAGGCTGGGCATAGTGTTGTGAACATCTAATGATTTCTATTAACGGAAATCGGGGGGTATCCCCTTTTGCTCATAAATAAATAATTAGCAGAGGCCCTTTTGGTAATAAATAAATAAATTAGAAGAGGCCCTGTCGGGTCAGCTTTGTTCCCATTCGAAGACGTCGAGAAAATTGCAGTCCAACAACAAACTATGTCATCAAATTCAAGTTTCACAACCAAATATGAGTACAACTGAACAACAATGTCATCATGTTTTACTCCTCATACAATCACCAAACACAAATCAACATACATAACAAGTGATGTTCTCATAGCAAAATACTAAACAACACGTTCATCAGGTTTCAGTTGTCATAGCAAGCACAATTTCACATAGTAGATAAAAAACGTCTTCTGACAGGCAAATACGACAAAAGCAATCTAATCATCATCCGCAGCAGCAGCGTCAACATCTTCGCCATGTGTATCAGTCTGAATCGTAATTCCTCAGAGTTTCATCTTCTTCTTCATCCTCAATGTCCTCGAACATTGGCTTCTTCTTGATCAACTCTTGTATGTCCACAACACGACAAGCAATCTTTTCGCCAGCGTCATTGACGTGATGGTTCTCAAAGATATTAGGAACATCTGTGGAATCTTGTACATCAGGAGCGGTGTAAGCATCATCTTGTTGTGCAACTTCATTAAACGGATTCCTCTACTCAAACCTTTGCAATACTCTCCAGTCATCGCTATGTGCAAATGTGTCTTCCAAGAAAAATATCTATGTTGCTTGATTTGCCAAAATAAAAGGCTCGTTGGTATGGTACGCCGCCTTGACATTGATGGATTTGAAATAATCATCAGCTCTGGGTTTTGCGATCCTGGAAAACAGGTTATACCAACGACAGCACAACAGAACCACACACCGATGATTCTCGAAACTGGAGATATACTGCAACTAAACAATGTCTGTTATGTTAGCATACATTTCAGTTGTCTCTCTGCCATACGTATCCGTGCTCATGATGGCACTGTTTGTGTCTTCCTGCCTTCATCGCGTGCAAGGGTGTTGTAGCGCACATCTCCAACAACGCAAGATTCATAATATCTTACCCGAGTATCAGGACCCATTGCTAGTGCATAAAGGGCATCATCAACTGCCTGCCCATCCTCCCGCATCTTCTTAACCTATGTTTAGAAAATAGACAAGCTAATCATCTTATGTACTCAATATATTAAAAAAACTGACAGTGCAATTCAATAGCTTACATGGCTCTTGAACCATTTCGCAAATCCTGCCATAATCAGTTTGTCAATGTTTCTTGGATTTTGTGGCAGTAACTCGTTTTATAGATGCTGCACAACATAGTGCTCACGTCAAACATCTAAATATATAAGAATGTGCTGCAAGTTTAGTAGATTACGATGTATAAGCTGCAGTACTTAGCACTTACTTGATATAAGGTAGTATCTCAGGATAGTTATTCAACACATACCAAACCATTTTGTCCAAATATTTAGGTTTGTCCTCTTGTCGACTCTTCCCTGTAACTCGAACAGAATAATCGAAAACATTGAGCCCGGGATTGTCTTCACCCACCTCTTTGCTAAGCTGATCAGCTGTTTCAATGTATTTTGAGCAGAATGTCAACGCTTCTGTAGCAATGCAAGCCTCTGCAATGGAACCCTCAGGTCTGTTCCTGACATAGCCCTTGAAAGTGCCTGGCCGCCTTTCAATAGGGTACATCCAGCCATACTGTACTGGACCTCTAAGTAGTGCCTCATCAGGTAGATGAACAGCCAAATGCACCATCACATCAAAGAAGGCTGGAGGATATATCTTCTCAAGGTCGCATAGGATAGTTGGTATCTTGTCTCTAAGACTCTCCAAAGCATCTATCCTGATATTTCTACTGCAGAGTTCCCTGAAGAATTGTCCCAACTCTGCAACTGCTCTGTATAAGTCAGGGCGGCCCAATCCTCTAAGGATAATAGGTAAAACCCTTTGAAGTAGGACGTGGCAGTCATGAGTTTTCAACCCTTGTACCTTGTTTCCATCTGCACTGACTCTCCTTTCAGGGTTGGAAGCAAATCCATGTGGGAATCTCACACGTGACAGGACCTCGCAGAATTCTTTTCTCTTTACCTTGTCCAATACGTACACAGCTGGTGCCATATCCCGTGGTTTACCTTCATCTTGCACCTGCAAATCCTTTCTGATACCCAGATGTGTCAAATCAATCCTAGATTTTAAGGTATCTTTCGTCTTGCCTTCAATATTAAGAAGTGTGCCGACAATGTTGTCACATATATTTTTCTCGATGTGCATCACATCAAGATTATGCTGCAGATCCAAATCTTTCCAATACTCCAAGTCCCACAAAGTGGACCTGCGGGTAAACAATAATCTCTCTTCTGCCTTGCCACGCTTCCTTTTCCCGCTACCATTACCAGGATGGTTTCCTAGTGTCATATGCCTAACCTTCTCTAATTCCACTTGCAACTCATCGGCGGTGAGCCTCTTTGGTGCATCACGGTTTTCATGCTTTGCATTGAACACATGCCTTCGGTATTTTGTAGGACGCGGCTTGTCCTTGGCAAGGAAACGGTGGTGTCCAATGTAATAGATCTTGCTAAGTATTGCGTATGACAGCGGATTCCTGTCACAGCGAACACATGCATTGTAACCATGTGTCGTTCGCCCTGACATAGTGACCAAAGCCGGATAATCATGGATGCACCAAATTATAACAGCACGCAGAAAGAAATCAGCTGGTGGGCTGATATATAGGTCTCGAGTGAGAAGATCCTGTTGGAAATATGCCCTAGAGGCAATAATAAAATGGTTATTATTATATTTTCTTGTTCATGATAATTGTCTATTATTCATGCTATAATTGTGTTATCCGGAAATCGTAATACATGTGTGAATACATAGACCACAACATGTCCCTAGTGAGCCTCTAGTTGACTAGCTCGTTGATCAACAGATAGTCATGGTTTCCTGACTATGGACATTGGATGTCATTGATAACGGGATCACATCATTAGGAGAATGATGTGATGGACAAGACCCAATCCTAAGCATAGCACAAAGATCGTGTAGTTCGTTTGCTAGAGCTTTTCCAATGTCAAGTATCATTTCTTAGACCATGAGATCGTGCAACTCCCGGATGCCGTAGGAGTGCTTTGGGTGTGCCAAATGTCACAACGTAACTGGGTGACTATAAAGGTGCACTACGGGTATCTCCGAAAGTGTCTGTTGGTTGGCACGGATCGAGACTGGGATTTGGCACTCCGTATGACGGAGAGGTATCTCTGGGCCCACTCGATAATGCATCATCATAATGAGCTCGATGTGACTAAGGAGTTAGCCACGGGATCATGCATTACGGTACGAGTAAAGTGACTTGCCGGTAACGAGATTGAACAAGGTATTGGGATACCAACGATCGAATCTCGGGCAAGTAACGTACCGATTGACAAAGGGAATTGTATACGGGATTGATTGAATCCTCGACATCGTGGTTCATCCGATGAGATCATCGTGGAACATGTGGGAGCCAACATGGGTATCCAGATCCCGCTGTTGGTTATTGACCGGAGAGGCGTCTCGGTCATGTCTGCATGTCTCCCGAACCCGTAGGGTCTACACACTTAAGGTTCGATGACACTAGGGTTGTAGAGATATTAGTATGCGGAAACCCGAAAGTTGTTTGGAGTCCCGGATGAGATCCCAGACGTCACGAGGAGTTCCGGAATGGTCCGGAGGTGAAGAATTATATATAGGAAGTCCAGTTTCGGCCACCGGGAAAGTTTCGGGGGTTATCGGTATTGTACCGGGACCACCGGAAGGGTCCCGGGGGTCCACCGGGTGGGGCCACCTATCTCGAAGGGCCCCATGGGCTGAAGTGGGAGGGGAACCAGCCCCTGGTGGGCTGGTGCGCCCCCCATGGGCCTCCCCCTGCGCCTAGGGTTGGAAACCCTGGGGGTGGGGGGCGCCCCACCTGACTTGGGGGGGGGGGAGTTTCCCCCCTTGGCCGCCGCCCCCCATGTAGATGGGATCCCAGGGCCGCCCCCTCCCCTAGGGGGCCTATATAAAGGGGGAGGAGGGAGGGCTGTTGCACCCTAGCCCCTGGCGCCTCCCTCTCCCTCCCGTGACACCTCTCTCTCCCACTTGCGCTTGGCGAAGCCCTGCCGGGATCCCCGCTACTTCCACCACCACGCCGTCGTGCTGCTGGATCTCCATCAACCTCTCCTTCCCCCTTGCTGGATCAAGAAGGAGGAGACGTCGCTGTTCTGTACGTGTGTTGAACGCGGAGGTGCCGTCCGTTCGGCGCTCGGTCATCGGTGATTTGGATCACGACAAGTACAACTCCATCAACCCCGTTCACTTGAACGCTTCCACTCGTGATCTACAAGGGTATGTAGATGCACTCCTTTCCCCTCGTTGCTAGTAAACTCCATAGATGGATCTTGGTGATGCGTAGAAAATTTTAAAATTCTGCAACGATCTTCGACAGTGGCATCATGAGCTAGGCCTATGCGTAGTTTCTATGCACGAGTAGAACACAAACAGTTGTGGGCGTAGATGTTGTCAATTTTTCTTGCCACTACTAGTCTTGTCTTGTTTCGGCGGTATTGTGGGATGAAGCGGCCCAGACTGACCTTACACGTACGCTTACGTGAGACAGGTTCCACCGACTGACATGCACTAGTTGCATAAGGTGGCTAGCGGGTGTCTGTCTCTCCCACTTTAGTCGGAACGGATTCGATGAAAAGGGTCCTTATGAAGGGTAAATAGAAATTGGCATATCACGTTGTGGTTTTACGTAGGTAAGAAACGTTCTTGCTAGAAACCTATAGAAGCCACGTAAAAACTTGCAACAACAATTAGAGGACGTCTAACTTGTTTTTGCAGCATGTGCCTTGTGATGTGATATGGCCAAAAGGATGTGATGAATGAGATATATGTGATGTATGAGATTGATCATATTCTTGTAATAGGAATCACGACTTGCATGTCGATGAGTATGACAACCGGCAGGAGCCATAGGAGTTGTCTTTATTTTTTTTGTATGACCTGCGTGTCATTGAATAACGCCATGTAAATTACTTTACTTTATTGCTAAATGCGTTAGCCATAGAAGTAGAAGTAATCGTTGGCGTGACAACTTCATGAAGACACGATGATGGAGATCATGATGATGGAGATCATGGTGTCATGCCGGTGACGAAGATGATCATGGCGCCCCGAAGATGGAGATCAAAGGAGCAAAATGATATTGGCCATATCATGTCACTATTTGATTACATGTGATGTTTATCATGTTTTGCATCTTATTTGCTTAGAACGATGGTAGTAAGTAAGATGATCCCTTGTAATAATTTCAAGAAAGTGTTCCCCCTAACTGTGCACCGTTGCGAAGGTTCGTTGTTTCGAAGCACCACGTGATGATCGGGTGTGATAGATTCTAACGTTCGCATACAACGGGTGTTGATGAGCCTAGCATGTACAGACATGGCCTCGGAACACATGCAATACACTTAGGTTGACTTGACGAGCCTAGCCTGTACAGACATGGCCTTGGAACACGGAAGACCAAAAGGTCGAGCATGAGTCGTATAGAAGATACGATCAACATGGAGATGTTCACCGATCTTGACTAGTCCGTCTCACGTGATGATCGGACACGGCCTAGTTAACTCGGATCATGTTTCACTTAGATGACTAGAGGGATGTCTATCTGAGTGGGAGTTCATTGAATAATTTGATTAGATGAACTTAATTATCATGAACTTAGTCTAAAATCTTTACAATATGTCTTGTAGATCAAATGGCCCACGTTGCCCTCAACTTCAACGCGTTCCTAGAGAAAACCAAGCTGAAAGATGATGGCAGCAACTATACGGACTGGGTCCGGAACCTGAGGATCATCCTCATAGCTGCCAAGAAATATTATGTCCTAGAAGCACCGCTAGGTGAAGCACCCATCCCAGAGAACCAAGACGTTATGAACGCTTGGCAATCACGTGCTGATGATTACTCCCTCGTTCAGTGTGGCATGCTTTACAGCTTAGAACCGGGGCTCCAAAAGCGTTTTGAGAAACATGGAGCATATGAGATGTTCGAAGAGCTGAAAATGGTTTTCCAAGCTCATGCCCGGGTCGAGAGATATGAAGTCTCCGACAAGTTCTTCAGTTGTAAAATGGAGGAAAATAGTTCTGTCAGTGAGCACATACTCAGAATGTCTGGGTTACACAACCGCTTGTCTCAGCTGGGAGTTAATCTCCCGGATGACGCGGTCATTGACAGAATCCTTCAGTCGCTTCCACCAAGCTACAAGAGCTTTGTGATGAACTTCAATATGCAGGGGATGGAAAAGACCATTCCTGAGGTATATTCAATGCTGAAATTAGCGGAGGTGGAGATCAAAAAGGAACATCAAGTGTTGATGGTGAATAAAACCACTAAGTTCAAGAAAGGCAAGGGTAAGAAGAACTTCAAGAAGGACGGCAAGGGAGTTGCCGCGCCCGGTAAGCTAGTTGCCGGGAAGAAGTCAAAGAATGGACCCAAGCCTGAGACTGAGTGCTTTTATTGCAAGGGAAGTGGTCACTGGAAGCGGAACTGCCCCAAATACTTAGCGGACAAGAAGGCCGGCAACACCAAAGGTATATGTGATATACATGTAATTGATGTGTACCTTACCAGCACTCGTAGTAGCTCCTGGGTATTTGATACCGGTGCGGTTGCTCATATTTGTAACTCAAAACAGGAGCTGCGGAATAAGCGGAGACTGGCGAAGGACGAGGTGACGATGCGCATCGGGAATGGTTCCAAGGTCGATGTGATCGCCGTCGGCACGCTACCTCTGCATTTACCTACGGGATTAGTTTTATGAAGGAAATATGCCCTAGAGGCAATAATAAAGTATTATATATTTCCTTATATCATGATAAATGTTTATTATTCATGCTAGAATTGTATTAACCGGAAACATAATACACGTGTGAATACATAGACAAACAGGGTGTCACTAGTATGCCTCTACTTGACTAGCTCGTTAATCAAAGATGGTTATGTTTCCTAGCCATAGACATAAGTTGTCATTTGATTAACGAGATCACCTCATTAGGAGAATGACGTGATTGACTTGACCCATTCCGTTAGCTTAGCACTCGATCGTTTAGTATGTTGCTATTGCTTTCTTCATGACTTATACATGTTCCTATGACTATGAGATTATGCAACTCCCGTTTACCGGAGGAACACTTTGTGTGCTACCAAACGTCACAACGTAAATGGGTGATTATAAAGGTGCTCTACAGGTGTCTCCAAAGGTACTTGTTGGGTTGGCGTATTTCGAGATTAGGATTTGTCACTCCAATTGTCGGAGAGGTATCTCTGGGCCCACTCGGTAATGCACATCACTATAAGCCTTGCAAGCATTGTGACTAATGAGTTAGTTGCGGGATGATGTGTTACGGAACGAGTAAAGAGACTTGCCGGTAACGAGATTGAACTAGGTATCGAGATACCGACGATCAAATCTCGGGCAAGTAACATACCGGTGACAAAGGGAACAACGTATGTTGTTATGCGGTCTGACCGATAAAGATCTTCGTAGAATATGTGGGAGCCAATATGGGCATCCAGGTCCCGCTATTGGTTATTGACCGGAGACGTGTCTCGGTCATGTCTACATAGTTCTCGAACCCGTAGGGTCCGCACGCTTAACGTTACGATGACAGTTTTATTGAGTTTTGATGTACCGAAGGAGTTCGGAGTCCCGGATGAGATCGGGGATATGACGAGGAGTCTCGAAATGGTCGAGACGTAAAGATCGATATATTGGACGACTATATTCGGACATCGGAAAGGTTCCGAGTGATTCGGGTATTTTTCGGAGTACCGGAGAGTTACGGGAATTCGTATTGGGCCTTAATGGGCCATACGGGAAAGGAGAGAAAGGCCTCAAAAGGTGGCCGCACCCCTCCCCATGGTCTGGTCCGAATTGGACTAGGGAAGGGGGGCGCACCCTTCCTTCTTTCTCCTTCCCCCTTCCCTTCTCCTACTCCCACAAGGAAAGGAGGAGTCCTACTCCCGGTGGGAGTAGGACTCCCCCCTATGGCGCGCCTCTCCCCTTGGCCGGCTGCCTCCCCCTTGCTCCTTTATATACGGGGGCAGGGGGCACCCCAGAGACACAACAATTGATCCTTGAGATCTCTTAGCCGTGTGCGGTGCCCCCCTCCACCATAGTACACCTCGATAATACCGTTACGGATCTTAGGCGAAGCCCTGCGTCGGTGGAACATCATCATCGTCACCACGCCGTCGTGCTGACGAAACTCTCCCTCAAAGCTCGGCTGGATCGGAGTTCGAGGGACATCATCGAGCTGGACGTGTGCTGAACTCGGAGGTGCCATACGTTCGGTACTTGGATCGGTCGGATCGTGAAGACGTACGACTACATCAACCGCGTTGTGTTAACGCTTCCACTTTCGGTCTACGAGGGTACGTGGACAACACTCTCCCCTCTCGTTGCTATGCATCACCATGATCTTGCGTGTGCGTGGGAATTTTTTTGAAATTACTACGTTCCCCAACATTTTAAACCTCAATAATTGTTATTTAGTGCCAGCTTTGAGCATGAACATTGTATCTGGATCTCGTTTAATTCGAGATGGCTACTCATTTAAATCCGAGAATAATGGTTGTTCTATTTATATGAGAGATATGTTTTATGGTCATGCCCCGCTGGTCAATGGTTTATTCTTGATGAATCTCGAACGTGATGTTACACATATTCATAGTGTGAATACCAAAAGATGTAAAGTTGATAACGATAGTCCCACATACTTGTGGCACTGCCGCCTTGGTCACATTGGTGTCAAACACATGAAGAAGCTCCATGCAGATGGACTTTTGGAGTCTCTTGATTACGAATCATTTGACACGTGCGAACCATGCCTCATGGGTAAGATGACCAAGACTCCGTTCTCCGGAACAATGGAGCGAGCAACCAACTTATTGGAAATCATACATACTGATGTGTGCGGTCCAATGAGTGTTGAGGCTCGCGGTGGCTATCGTTATGTTCTCACTCTCACTGATGATTTAAGTAGATATGGGTATGTCTACCTAATGAAACACAAGTCTGAAACCTTTGAAAAGTTCAAGGAATTTCAGAGTGAGGTTGAGAATCAACGTGATAGGAAAATAAAGTTCCTGCGATCAGATCATGGAGGGGAATATTTAAGTCACGAATTTGGCACACACTTAAGGAAATGTGGAATCGTTTCACAACTCACGCCGCCTGGAACACCTCACCGAAATGGTGTGTCCGAACGTCGTAATCGCACTCTATTGGATATGGTGCGATCTATGATGTCTCTTACCGATCTACCGCTCTCATTTTGGGGCTATGCTTTAGAGACTGCCGCATTCACTTTAAATAGGGCTCCGTCGAAATCCGTTGAGACGACACCGTATGAATTATGGTTTGGGAAGAAACCTAAGCTGTCGTTTCTAAAAGTTTGGGTATGAGATGCTTATGTCAAGAAACTTCAACCTGAAAAGCTCGAACCCAAGTCAGAAAAATGCGTCTTCATAGGATACCCTAAGGAAACCATTGGGTATACCTTCTACCTCAGATCGAAGGCAAGATCTTTGTTGCCAAGAACGGGTCCTTTCTGGAGAAAGAGTTTCTCTCGAAAGAATTAAGTGGGAGGAAAGTGGAACTTGATGAGGTGATAGTCGCCCCTTCCGAACCGGAAAGTAGCGCAGCGCGGGAAGATGTTCCTGTGGTGCCTACACCGACTGGGGAGGAAGTTAATGATGATGATCATGAAGCTTCGGATCAAGTTACTGCTGAACTTCGAAGGTCCACAAGGACATGTTCCGCACCAGAGTGGTACGGCAACCCTGTCCTGGAAATCATGTTGTTAGACAACGGTGAACCTTCGAACTATGAAGAAGCGATGGCGGGCCCGGATTCCGAGAAATGGCTAGAAGCCATGAAATCCGAGATAGGATCCATGTATGAAAACGAAGTATGGACTTTGACTGACTTGCCCGATGATCGGCGAGCCATAGAAAATAAATGGATCTTTAAGAAGAAGGAATACGCGGATGGTAACGTGACCATCTATAAGGCTCGACTTGTCGCTAAGGGTTATCGACAAGTTCAAGGGGTTGACTACGATGAGACTTTCTCACCCGTAGCGAAGCTGAAGTCCGTCCGAATCATGTTAGCAATTGCCGCATTCTATGATTATGAGATATGGCAAATGGACGTCAAAACGGCATTCCTTAACGGCTTTCTTAAGGAAGAATTGTATATGATGCAGCCGGAAGGTTTTGTCGATCCTAAGAATGCTAACAAGGTATGCAAGCTCTAGCGCTCCATCTATGGGCTGGTGCAAGCATCTCGGAGTTGGAACATTCGATTTGATGAGATGATCAAAGCGTCTGGGTTTACACAGACTTACGAAGAAGCCTGTGTTTACAAGAAAGTGAGTGGGAGCTCTGTAGCATTTCTCATATTATATGTGGATGACATACTATTGATGGGAAATGATATAGAATTCTTGGAAAGTATAAAGGCCTACTTGAATAAGTGTTTTTCAATGAAGGACCTTGGAGAAGCTGCTTATATATTAGGCATCAAGATCTATAAAGATAGATCAAGACGCCTCATTGGTCTTTCACAGAGTACGTACCTTGACAAGATATTGAAGAAGTTAAATATGGATCAGTCCAAGAAGGGGTTCTTGCCTGTATTGCAAGGTGTGCAATTGAGCACGGCTCAATGCCCGACCACGGCAGAAGATAGAGAAAAGATGAGTGTCATCCCCTATGCCTCGGCCGTAGGGTCTATTATGTATGCCATGTTGTGTACCAGACCTGATGTAAACCTTGCCGTAAGTTTGGTAGGAAGGTACCAAAGTAATCCCGGCATGGAACACTGGACAGCGGTCAAGAATATCCTGAAGTACCTGAAGAGGAATAAGGATATGTTTCTCATTTATGGAGGTGACGAAGAGCTCGTCGTAAAGGGTTACGTCGACGCTAGCTTCGACACAGATCTGGATGACTCGAAGTCACAAACCGGATACGTGTATATTTTGAATGGAGGGGCAGTAAGCTGGTGCAGTTGCAAGCAAAGCGTCGTGGCGGGATCTACATGTGAAGCGGAGTACATGGCAGCCTCAGAGGCAGCGCAAGAAGCAATCTGGATGAAGGAGTTCATTACCGACCTAGGGGTGATTCCCAATGCGTCGGGCCCGTTGACTCTCTTCTGTGACAACACTGGAGCTATTGCCCTTGCCAAGGAGCCCAGGTTTCACAGGAAGACCAGGCATATCAAGCGTCGCTTCAACTCCATTCGTGAAAGTGTTCAGAATGGAGACATAGATATTTGTAAAGTACATACGGACCTGAATGTAGCAGATCCGTTGACTAAACCTCTCCCTAGAGCAAAACATGATCAACACCAGAACTCTATGGGTGTTCGATTCATCACAATGTAACTAGATTATTGACTCTAGTGCAAGTGGGAGACTGTTGGAAATATGCCCTAGAGGCAATAATAAAATGGTTATTATTATATTTCCTTGTTCATGATAATTGTCTATTATTCATGCTATAATTGTGTTATCCGGAAATCGTAATACATGTGTGAATACATAGACCACAACATGTCCCTAGTGAGCCTCTAGTTGACTAGCTCGTTGATCAACAGATAGTCATGGTTTCCTGACTATGGACATTGGATGTCATTGATAACGGGATCACATCATTAGGAGAATGATGTGATGGACAAGACCCAATCCTAAGCATAGCACAAAGATCGTGTAGTTCGTTTGCTAGAGCTTTTCCAATGTCAAGTATCATTTCCTTAGACCATGAGATCGTGCAACTCCCGGATGCCGTAGGAGTGCTTTGGGTGTGCCAAACGTCACAACTTAACTGGGTGACTATAAAGGTGCACTAAGGTATCTCCGAAAGTGTCTGTTGGGTTGGCACGGATCGAGACTGGGATTTGTCACTCCGTATGACGGAGAGGTATCTCTGGGCCCACTCGGTAATGCATCATCATAATGAGCTCAATGTGACTAAGGAGTTAGCCACGGGGTCATGCATTACGATACGAGTAAAGTGACTTGCCGGTAACGAGATTGAACAAGGTATTGGGATACCGACGATCGAATCTCGAGCAAGTAACGTACCGATTGACAAAGGGAATTGTATACGGGATTGATTGAATCCTCGACATCGTGGTTCATCCGATGAGATCATCGTGGAACATGTGGGAGCCAACATGGGTATCTAGATCCCACTGTTGGTTATTGACCGCAGAGGCGTCTCGGTCATGTCTGCATGTCTCCCGAACCCGTAGGGTCTACACACTTAAGGTTCGGTGACGCTAGGGTTGTAGAGATATTAGTATGCAGAAACCCAAAAGTTGTTCGGAGTCCCGGATGAGATCCCGGACGTCACGAGGAGTTCCGGAATGGTCCGGAGGTGAAGAATTATATATAGGAAGTCCAGTTTCGGCCACCGGGAAAGTTTCGGGGGTTATCGGTATTGTACCGGGACCACCGGAAGGGTCCCGGGGGTCCACCGGGTGGGGCCACCTATCCCGGAGGGCCCCATGGGCTGAAGTGGGAGGGGAACCAGCCCCTGGTGGGCTGGTGCGCCCCCCATGGGCCTCCCCCTGCGCCTAGGGTTGGAAACCCTGGGGGTGGGGGGCGCCCCACCTGACTTGGGGGGGAAGTTTCCCCCCTTGGCCGCCGCTCCCCATGTAGATGGGATCCCAGGGACGGCGCCCCCCAGGGGGCCTATATAAAGGGGGGAGGAGGGAGGGCTGCTGCACCCTAGCCCCTGGTGCCTCCCTCTCCCTCCCATGACACCTCTCTCTCCCGCTTGCGCTTGGCGAAGCCCTGCCGGGATCCCCGCTACTTCCACCACCACGCCGTCGTGCTGCTGGATCTCCATCAACCTCTCCTTCCCCCTTGCTAGATCAAGAAGGAGGAGACGTCGCTGTTCCGTACGTGTGTTGAACGTGGAGGTGCCGTCCGTTCGGCGCTCGGTCATCGGTGATTTGGATCACGACAAGTACGACTCCATCAACCCCGTTCACTTGAACGCTTCCGCTCGCGATCTACAAGGGTATGTAGATGCACTCCTTTCCCCTTGTTGCTAGTAAACTCCATAGATGGATCTTGGTGATGCATAGAAAATTTTAAAATTCTGCAACGATCTCCAACAGATCCTTCCATAGTTGTTGAAGTTCCTCCACAAGAGGCTCCATGAATAAATCAAAATCCTTTCCAGGACTTTTTGGACCTGGGATGAGCAAGGCCATCATGTAGTTTGATTCTTTGGTGCAGACATTTGGAGGCATGTTGTAAGGGATAACAAGCACTGGCCACATGCTATATGTGGCGCTCTGGTGGCCAAATGGGTTAAATCCATCTGAAGCTAAGCCAAGTCTAATGTTTCTCGGGTCAGCAGCAAACTTTTTGTGTTTCTGATTGAAGCTTTGCCACTCACTACCATGAGATGGATGGCTCATTACATTCTGATCTCTATACTCCTGGTTCCTAGAATGCCACAGTACATACTCTCTTGTTTCAGCATCATGAAACAACCTCTGCAATCTTGGTGTAATTGGAAAATGTCTCAGAACATTATGAGGAACCCTCTTCACAGCATCGCCATCTTTCCATCTTGATGATTTGCATTTCGGGCATTCACTTAAGTTGGCATAATCCTTCCGGAACAGAACACAATTATTCTTACAAACATGGATCATATCATATCCAATTCCAACTGCATGAAGGAAATTCTTCATTTTACTGTAGGTGTGTGGCAGCTCAGACGCATCTGGGAAAGATTTGCGGAAAGCAACCAACATCACATCGGATGATTTGTTGGTCATCCGCTTAGATGTCTTCACCTAAAGAAAGGTGACCATAGCTGAGAATAATGACAGCTTATTTCCTGGGGTGACAGCCACGTTGCATTGTTCCAACATGCGGGCCCATCGTTTTTCTCCTGCAGGTGAAAGTTCACAAAATGCACGAGCATTTCGTAGCATTGTTTCAATGTTGGTCAAACTCACTGGCTCCGCCATCACCACCTCCTCCTCCTCTTCCACTTGAGCATCAGGCAGATCAAGATGGTGATTTGCTGCTTCCACATAGTCAGTAACGTTGACGTTCACAGCTTCACCATGATGAACCCACCTAGTATATGTGACCGACATCCCATACAAGTGTAGATGATTTTGCACAGTTGACTGGGGTCTTGTAACTGAATTCATACAACTTCTACACGGGTAGAGCACACCTGATTTCGGACCACCGTACTCAGCTCTGATAAAGTTCATGAAGTTTTCAACCCCCTCGACATTTGCAGTGGAGAATCTTCGAGCACAAGTTATCCAAGTCCTGTCCATCTGTTAGACATACAAATTAGTTCTTCTACTAGATATTACAGGAAAAACATATATGCTTTTCTATGAAGTCCAGAAAAAAATACCTAGGTCGATGTCTAAAGCTATGGCAAGATATTTGGACGAGCAGATCTAAGTAACGAGATAGATGTAAAGCTAATTCAGCAAACAGATTTGAGTGCTAAATTATGGCAGGCTGTTTCAGCAGTCAATGAGGCCGAGCACACAGCCATCGAACTATCGAAGGCCATCGCAACAACAAAGATCGAGTATAAAACGGTGTATAGCTATTTCACCTAACAGATTGGCTACTAGACCATGGAAATCTACATCACAATAAATATATGGCAGGATATTTTAGCAACTAATCGGGCTTGGCATGCCATCTCAGCTAAGCAGATTGAGTGCAGAACAGGGCAAGGAAGCTTCTTAAGCAGAGCATATCATCTGTAAATTACTTCGGCAAATAGTGAGATTAACAGCGTCTATCAGGTAACATTCAGCGCTACACCGACATGCACGGGGCCTCAGTCTAGAATGCGCGTACCTTGGGAGAAGCTGACCGCCGTGCGTCTCCACACGAACGTCGCCAGCGGTGGCGGCGGTGACCGCCGTGCGCCTCCACAAGAACGTCGCCACCAGTGGCGGCGCGGCTAGAGGACGACAGTCTACGAGAGTGTACTGTGGGAGCGAGAGGATCGCCGTGCGTCCCCTCGACGAACCGCGGCACCGACGTATCGGCGCGGCGGGGAGGGCGGCTTTGGCGGAGCGAATGGAGTGGAGGGGGGCGGGGGGAGGGGGGTTTGGGGAATATTATTGGCTAGTTGGCCGAAGGGCGGTTTGAATTTGGAATTTAGGGGTGATTTGGGGGGGGGGGGTTTCGCGCGGTGGGCGGGGGGAGTTTGGCGCATGGTCGGTTTCTCCAAGTGCAGTCCCACGTGTCAGTGAAGAGGCAAGCCAAAGCGCGTTCCGTTTGCGTGAGCCGTGTGCAGGACCGGACGTGTGTGGGGTGCAATGCGACCGCGACAGGGGTGCTGTTAGTGTACCGCCTTTTTTCCTTTTAATAAAATAGGTGCTTCGCCCCTAAAGAAAAAAACTTGGTGCTTCGCGCGATCCATCGATACTACTACTAGTAATCCGGTAATCCCGACTAAAACGGTGCGGCTGGGTCTTTTCCCGCGTGATATGCTGGGAGGTTGGCTTAGTTGGGTTTTTTATGACGAGTAATGCTACACCTACGTAATCCCAGTTACGTAATTAACATAATGTGAAACATGTGAGCTGTTGATTGTAGATTGGGGGGAGGGAGGGGCCCACCACCATGAAAATCAAGGAGGAGAGAGAGAGGCAATTTACGTTAACCCGTAGATGTAGAAAGATGTGAAATGCGTGAATGTGTAGTGGACGTACTATTGGAGTGCCTAAGATAAATTGTGTATGTAGACTATATGTTTATTTTACTTCGCATGTTAGCTTTGTCTCAGTTCAATAAAAAGCAAAGTTGGTGATGATGGTGTGCCTGCCATCCTGCAACATAGGCCGTCCGATCTATATCTAATGGATAGGAAGGAAACTATGACAATTTACCCGCACTCCTCTCCACATTTGCAGATAAGGCCTTCCCTCGTTCATCCTTTTCTCCCACAAGATCTTGATGTTCCGTGCAACACACGGGCATCTTGATAGTACTCCTACAATATACTATATTATTGTGAAAGTTCATATACACCGGCCGAGATTAATGCAAACACGGCAGATTTTCATTACATTTCAAACTTTTATAGGACAGAAAAATAAAAGAAACCCGACCCTAAACCTATTCTACGGCGGCGACCGACGTCCTCCATCTGCGATCTCCATGTACGGGGGCAGTGTTCAAGACCCGTGAAGTGAAGGTGCGGTCTCCGATGAGGAAAAGTAGAACACGGGAGACGGACTGGCTAGTTGGCACACCATGCCCTACCGCCTCCCATGCCCAACTCATCCTCGGAGGAGTCCCCGACCTTGGTGGTGCCAGACGTTGGACGACGGCAAGAAGGACGCGTGGCTGACGGTGCCCCCGTCTGAAAGTACATGTAGTCCCCATGTGTGGTTTTGGTAATTGATGACAATCCTAATGGACTAATGTTTGCATTGAGTTATACATTTGAAGGAAAGTTCCATTTCCAATGCATGAAGAATATTGGATGAACTGAAGGATGTTTGTTCCATGGTGATGCAAGAAGGAGATAGAATGGATTCGAAATGAATGCCATATACATATTGTTGTGAATGCATCAAGGCTTATGGGTTGAACCATGATGGATCAAGATCTTGAGAGAATGATTAAAGAGAAGAATTCTACATATGCTTGAAGATAGGATCATTATGAGCTCATATGTTGAGTCATGGATTATTATGTCTTGAAGCAAGTAATTCAAGTGAAGAATTCATTGTGCCTCTCAAGATACTATGTTGGAGCATGAGAACGAGCAAATGATGTTCAATATGATATTCAAGGAGAAACTTGATATGGTCATGGTGAATTGAGATATTGGTTATTATGTCTTGAAGAAATGAAGCATAGTGAAGATATCAATAGGGCCTTCAAGACATCAATATTAATCATGGAGCAAAGATAAATGTTGACCAAGATGAAGATCAAAGATTGACCTCTAAGATGGTCAACACACAAGCGCATATCATGTGCCACATGAGATCTTGTGGTATGGTAAGAATTTATCAATTGCGCTTTTTGTACTAACTCATACTATGTGTTGTTTATGTTATGTGGGTTAGGTAATTCTCATGAGCTTGGTGCTTATAAGAAAGCTTGGTGCTCATCAAAGTATGTCATCAAGTAATTAATGCTGATGGACAAGTAAAGATGAATGCAAAGCAAAGCTTTCCACATTGTGTATGGGGGAGCTACTTGAAGACTTCTCCAATGTCTTGCCTTCAACTTGAGCCATGAAGAAACATCAATATAAAGCTCAAGTGAAAGGCTCTAGTATTAGTTCCTTTGGCTTTAGATGTGAGGATCGATGACCATCGAAAAGGGTATATGCTCAAGAATGAGTTTCCGGAAGCTATCTAGTATAGTTCTTTTATGATTCTTGAGTTATAGGGATCCCACACTATTAAGAGGGGATCAAAGGGGTTAGTGATGGATTTTCTCAAGTCAACATCGTCTATTTCTATTCTTCTCACATCATATTCCAACATAGGCATATTTCACTCCTATCCAATACAAATACAATATGCCTACATATCTCAAAAGAAAATCCAAAGCCAACTAGGTTCCCCAAAGTATATGTATAACACTTGCATGCTTTGCACCCTCCATCTTGGCTTATCTTGGGTGGTTCTCTATGTGAGTACCTGGAGCTTTTCCATAGCTTCAAAACGAGCCCAAGATCATCAAAATCGGAGTCCGGATGTAAAAGTTATGCATGTTTCAGTTTTGGGGTTCCTGCTGTTTTTTTAATGGCCAGACATCCGGGACTTGGCCGGATGTCCGGGCTTCCGGGTCGCCCCAGATGTCCGGGATCCTCCCGGAAATCCGGCCCGCAAATTCCAGAACCTGTTTTCAAATGTTGGTTGTGCCCGCCGGATGTCCGGCACTTGCCCGGATGTCCGGCCCGGCGCTGTCACTTACTCACAAACGGCTAGTTTTCTAGGCCCTCTATATATACCCCTCTACTAATCCGGTAGAGGGTTGACCAATTCATCCCAAATCGCCCCAAGAACACAAGTGGCTCCCTCTCACTTCTCCTACACCAAATCTTAGATCCCGGAGAGATTCGTGAGAGTTCTTGAGAGTTTTTCCAATCAAGTGATAGATCCACTCCCTCTCCCTCTCTTGACCAAAGGAATTCATGATTTGAGCAAGTCTTGAGCATTTCCCCTTTTTTCTTGTTACTCTTGGAGGTTGGAGACTCCTAGGCGGTAGGAGTGCTCCGGTGAGGAATCAACTTGTGATTTGTCCCCCGGAAAGTTTGTGAAGGTTTGGAGGCCGCCTCAAGGTCTACCACTAGTGGTTGAGAATCCCCTTCGTGGTGATATCTCAAGGAGAATAGGGTGAGCCTTCGTGGCGTTGGTGTGCCTTCGTGGTAACATCCACCTCTCTAACGGTGACTAGCTTCCCTCCAAGGAAGTGAACATCGGGATACATCCTCGTCTTTGTGACTTTGGTTATCCATAACCCTAACTCCTTAATTGCGGTTTACTTTGGTCACTTGACCATGCATTCACTATATCTTGTTATCCTCATTATATTGTGTTGGCCACTCCCTTGAAGAGATTATTTAGGCCTACACTTTATATTCGCAATTCATACTTTCTACTATTGTTCTATCTTATGCTTAGTGTGAATTGCTATAGCTTCTAACATTCATTTTCATATCTTGTGACATAACTTGTGTAAGCTTGTAGTGCTTCTTGAGTTTGCTTGTATCATTCAATTCCATATATCGTGATACAATTTGTGTAAGCTTGTATTACTTACTTGTGGTTGTGTGTATTATTCATTTCCATATCTCGTGATATACATTGAGTAAGTTTGTGTGACTTCCTTGTGCTTACTCGTATCCTCGTTGTTCTCATCTTGTTTATCCTAAGTTGTTGGTGCACTTAGTGAGCCTAGTATATTTAGGATTTGTGCTTGAAAAGTATCTGTTTAGTTTATTTCCACATTTGGATATAGCCAAATCCGTAAAAGATTTTAAAACGCCTATTCACCCCCTCTAGGCGACATCGTGGTCCTTTCACCGTCGTCGGCCGCCAGCGTGGCTAGCGCTTGTGCGGCGACTTGAGAGAGGGCGGTGACCTCGAGCTTCATCCCCGAAGACAAGCTGTCCCGCAGAGCGTTCGCGCTCGCGGTCATGGCGGATGTGGTGCCAGGTAGCAGGACGATGCACTATGGTGTGGAGGTTAGCTGGGCGTTGCCGCTTTAAGTAGCGCATTCCGGTGAGGCCAAGCGTCCGGGTGCGTCATTAAGTCACCGGAGTTGGTTCCTCGGGCACCGAGCCTCTTAACGACGGCATACGGACGGACATCATGAATGCGGGCAGCTGGCGCCGGCTGGGAACGCACCGCGCGACGGCGCGAGGGACGAGGGTTTTTGGTGTGCCAGGGTAGTCAGCTGCGGTCGTGGCAACGTTGGAGATGCCCTTTGCTCACATGCGACCCCACATGTCATCGAAAAAGCAAGACGACCTGGCATGGTCTCAGGTCCTGGGGATGCAGTTGGCCACGCTACACCACTCCGCGGACGCGTCGCGACACGCGCGCACTTCGGCACCCCGTGCATCCTCGACGAGCCGGGTGTTGATCTGCTGGTCGTGCCATAGCGCTAACGCCACCATCGGCACACTGAAACCCACCATGTAAAGCGACGATGAGCGTGTCGCTCCTGCATGCCTCATTTGAACATTCCGCCGAGTATCATTCGCATGTGGGCCTAGACCATGCTTATATTTCCAATGTTGTAATTTGTCCGACATGCATACAAACAAATGGTTCGTTTAAAGTATCACTTTGCCTCCACTACGTGTCGCTTCCCGTCTTAGTTTTGACATCCCATTCGGTTCATGCCCCGACACATCTTGACGAGATCAATTTGCATGTCGTGCAAGGAGATAAAGGTTTGGTCTGTTTCTATGATAGAAATGACTGGCGGGGGGGGGGGGTGTCTGTGGGGATCAGAGGGAGTATATTGTACGTTCATAAGCGAAACGAACGTATTGTATCCACCCTAGTCCTCTTTCAATCGATCTCTGGACCCGAGATGAAATCGAGTGGGTGCATGTGTGATACGTAAGGCGGCTTCAAAATTTTGAACCGGTGATCATAGCATCCACAAATCATATATAAAGGGTATTCAATGTTCGTTTCGCTCTTGAACGTACAATATACTCCCTCCGATCCTTTCTAGTAGTTTACATATAAGTTTTTTGTGTAGTCAAAGTATCTCTACTTTGATCAAACTTACAGAAAAAAGTATCAACATTCAACAACGCCCAATCAGTATTGTTGGATTCGTACGTACTCCTAGATTTGTATTCAAACAGACATGGTTTCCAATTTGTTTTCAACCACGTGAATGTGCTTGTTCTCGCGCATGCTCTTCCTACTAGGATTTCGCCACGTATAGCCAGTCCAATAGTAACTTTTTTAAGCTCCCTGTCTGGCGAGTATCTTTGGACCCCAAAGAGTTGTATAAGTTGGAAAATGGAGATGTATAATGTGAAAATTATATCATTGGAAGCTCCTTTCACATACGAATTTGTCATATATTATTACTCTAACATTTGGTCAAAGTTAACCTTGAAAAACGCATTAGGCCCTGTAGATGGAAGGAGGGAGTAGTAGTGGAAGTGGATCCTCTGACGTAGGTATCCCTGCCTTACCCTCCCTTTTGTTCACTTACTCGCGGACCCCATGCTTGCTAGGCCCCACATGTTAGTTACTCAATGGGTTCGGCCACGTCAGGGGATCCTCATCCATAGTATACTCCCTCTATTTTTATTTACTCCGCATGAAACAGAGGGAGTAGTAGTATAAATGACGCGGGCGGGGGAGGGGGAGGGACGTCGGTTTGCTCTCAACTATGGTCCCACAAGCGAGCGAAAATGCAAGACGAAGCGCGTTCCATTCGGTGAGCGACGTGGAGGGTCCAGCGTGCCGGGGTGTGCTACCTCTTGAGCATGCGTTGGTTTTCCCTTGAAGAGGAAAGGATGATGCAGCAAATTAGCGTAAGTATTTCCCTTAGTTTTTTAGAACCAAGGTATCAATCCAGTAGGAGACTACAGGCAAGTCCCTTGTACCTGCACAAACAAATAAGAACCTTGCAACCAACGCGATAAAGGGGTTGTCAATCCCTTCACGGCCACTTGCAAAAGTGAGATCTGATAGAGATAATAAGATAAATATTTTTGGTATTTTTATGATATAGATTGGAAAGTAAAGATTGCAAAATAAACGGCGACAGAAATAGCTAATTAAAGGGAGATTAATATGATGGAAGATAGACCCGGGGGACATAGGTTTCATTAGTGGTTTCTCTCAAGATAGCAAATTCTACGGTGGGTGAACAAATTACTGTCGAGCAATTGATAGAAAAGCGCATAGTTATGAGAATATCTAGGCATGATCATGTATATAGGCATCACGTCCGCGACAAGTAGACCGAAACGATTCTGCATCTACTACTATTACTCCACACATCGACCGCTATCCAGCATGCATCTAGAGTATTAAGTTCATAAGAACAGAGTAACGCATTAGGCAAGATGACATGATGTAGAGGGATAAACTCAAGCAATATGATATAAACCCCATCTTTTTATCCTCGATGGCAACAATACAATACGTGCCTTGCTGCCCCTGCTGTCACTGGGAAAGGTGATACGTCTCCAACGTATCTATAATTTATGAAGTATTCATGCTATTATATTATCAACCTTGGATGTCTTATATGCATTTATATGCTATTTTATATGATTTTTGGGACTAACCTATTAACCTAGTGCCCAGTGTCAGTTTCTGTTTTTTCCTTGTTTTTGAGTTTTACAGAAAAGGAATATCAAACGGAGTCCAATTGACGTGCCAATTTTGGATGATTTTTTATGGACCAAAAGAAGACCCCGGAGTAAAAGAGTTGGGCCAGGAGAGTCCCGGGGCGTCCACGAGGGTGGGGGGCGCACCCACCCCCAGGCGCGTGGGCCTGCCTCGTGGATGCCTCGGGCACCTCCTTGATGTGAGACCGACACCAAAAATTCCTATAAATACAGAAACCAAGGAAAATTAACCTAGATTGGGAGTTCCGCCGCCAGAAGCCTCCGTAGCCACCGAAAAGCAATCTAGGCCCTCTCTGGCACCCTGCCGGAGGGGGCCATCATCACCTAAGGGCATGGAGGAGGATCCCGGAGGGGCCATCCATCTAATGGGGAGGCCATGGAGGAGGAAGCACAAGGGGGAGAACCTCTCCTCCTCTCTCTCGGTGGCATCAGAGTGCCATCGGGAGGGGAATCATCGCCGCGGTGATCGTCTTCATCAACATCACCATCATCATCACCATCCTCATCTCTTTTACGCGCTCCATTCTCTCGCACCCCGCTGTAATCCCTACTTGAACATGGTGCTTTATGCCACATATTATGATCCAATGATGTGTTGCCATCCTATGATGTTTTGAGTAGATATCCTTTATCTTTGGGTTGATTGATGATCTAGATTGGTATGAGTTGTATGTTTTACTTTGGTGCTGTCCTATGGTGCCCTCCGTGTCACTCAAGCGCGAGGGATTCCATCTGTAGGGTGTTGCAATACGTTCATGATTCGCTTATAGTGGGTTGGTGAGTGACTGAAACACAAACCCGAGTAAGGGGGTTGTTGCATATGGGAATAAAGAGGACTTCATGCTTTAATGCTATGGTTGGGTTTTACCTTAATGATGTTTAGTAGTTGCGGATGCTTGCTAGAGTTCCAATCATAAGTGCATATGATCCAAGTAGAGAAAGTATGTTAGCTTATGCCTCTCCCTCATATGAAACTGCAATAGTGATTACCGGTCTTGTTAACGATTGCCTAGGACAATTCCGCAGACCGATCCACCATTATTCCACACTCGCTATTTATAATATTTAGTAATATATTCTAACTTTATGATAACATCACCTACTTTTATATTTTAGCTCTCCGATATCATACAAAGTTATCCTCTTCATACCCACAACATAGTTTTATTTCTCGTTGCTAGTTGGAAGCAAACGTTCGGTGTACGTAGAGTCGTATCAGTGGCAGATAGGGCTTGAGAGAATATTGATCTTACCTTTAGCTCCTTGTGGGTTCGACACTCCATACTTATCACTTCCACCTTTGGAAATTGCTACGATGATTCCTTGCACTTGTGGATTATCAAAAGGACACCGCAAGATTGAACCCAAAGCTAAGCACTTCTCCCATTGCAAGAAAGATCAATCTAGTAGGCCAAACCAAACTGATAATTTAAAGAGACTTGCAAATATATCAAATCATACATATAAGAATTCAGAGAAGAACCAAATATTGTTCATAGATAATCTTGATCATAAACCCACAATTCATCGGATCTCGACAAACACACCGCAAAAAGAATTACATCAAATAGATCTCCAAGAGAATCGAGGAGAACTTGTATTGAGATCCAAAGATAGAGAAGAAGCCATCTAGCTAATAACTATGGACCCGAAGGTCTGTGGTAAACTACTCACACATCATCGGAGAGGCTATGGTGTTGATGTAGAAGCCGTTCATGATCGATTCCCCCTCCGGCGGAGCGCCGGAAAAGGCCCCAAGATGGAATCTCACGGGTACAGAAGGTTGCAGCGGTGGAAATAGGGTTTCGTGGTGCTCTTGGATGTTTTCGGGGTATATGAGTATATATAGGCGAAAGAAGTAGGTCGGTGGAGCCACGAGGGGCCCACGAGGGTGGGGGCGCGCCTACCCCCCTGGGCGCGCCTCCCTACCTCGTGGCCGCCTCGTTGCTTCCTTGACGTCCACTCCAAGTCTCCTGGATTGCATTTGTTCCAAAAATAACTCTCCCGAAGGTTTCATTCCGTTTGGATTCCGTTTGATATTCCTTTTCTGCGAAACACTGAAATAGGGAAAAAACAACAATTTGCACTGGGCCTTCGGTAAATAGGTTAGTCCCAAAAATAATATAAAAGTGCATAATAAAGCCCATTAAACATCCAAAACAGATAATATAATAGCATGGAACAATCAAAAATTATAGATACGTTGGAGACGTATCAAGCATCCCCAAGCTTAATTCCTGCTCGTCCTCGAGTAGGTAAATGATAAAAACAGAATTTTTGATGTGGAATGGTACCTAGCATAATTCTCAATGTAATTTTCTTTATTGTGGCATGAATGTTCAGATCCGAAAGATTCAAGATAAAAGTCTAATATTGACATGAAAATAATAATAATTCAAGCACACTATCAAAGCAATCATGTCTTCTCAAAATAACATGGCCAAAGAAAGTTATCCCTACAAAATCATATAGTCTGGCTATGCTCTTCATCACACAAAATATTTAAATCATGCACAACCCCGATGACAAGCCAAGCAATTGTTGAGGTTCTCAAACTTTTTCAATCTTCACGCAATACATGAGCGTGAGCCATGGACATAGCACTATATGTGAAATAGAATGGTGGTTGTGGAGAAGACAAAAAGGAGTAGATAGTCTCACATCAACTAGGCGTATCAACGGGCTATGGAGATGCCCATCAATAGATATCAATGTGAGTGAGTAGGGATTGCCATGCAATGGATGCACTAGAGCTATAAGTGTATGAAAGCTCAACATAAGAAACCAAGTGGGTGTGCATCCAACTCGCTTGCTCACGAAGACCTAGGGCATTTTGAGGAAGCCCATCATTGGAATATACAAGCCAAGTTCTATAATGTAAAATTTCCACTAGTATATGAAAGTGACAACATAGGAGACTCTCTATCATGA
Source organism: Aegilops tauschii subsp. strangulata (assembly GCF_002575655.3). Classification (NCBI taxonomy): domain Eukaryota; kingdom Viridiplantae; phylum Streptophyta; class Magnoliopsida; order Poales; family Poaceae; genus Aegilops; species Aegilops tauschii. The sequence goes on along the minus strand of NC_053036.3, from coordinate 204,387,978 downwards.
AGATCATGGTGCTACTTTGAAGCACAAGTGTGGTAAAAGGATAGTAACATTGTCCCTTCTCTCTTTTTCTCTCATCTTTTTTTATTTGGGCATTTTTCTCTTTTTTATGGCCTCTTTTTTTCTTTTTTTTCTTTTCGTCCGGAGTCTCATCCCGATTTGTGGGGGAATCATAGTCTCCATCATCCATTCCTCACTTGGGACAATGCTCTAATAATTATGATCATCACACTTTTATTTACTTACAACTAAAAAATTACAACTCAATACTTAGAACAAAATATGACTCTATGTGAATGCCTCCGGCGGTGTACCGGGATATGCAATGAATCAAGAGCGACATGTATGAAAGAATTATAAAGGTGGCTTTGCCACAAATACAATGTCAACTACATGATCATGCATAGCAATATGACAATGATGGAACGTGTCATAACAAACGGAACGGTGGTAAGTTGTGTGACAATATATCCCGGAATGGCTATGGAAATGCCATAATAGGTAGGTATGGTGGCTATTTTGAGGAAGGTATATGGTGGGTGTATGATACCGGCGAAAGGTGCGCGGTATTAGAGAGGCTAGCAAAGGTGGAAGGGTGAGAGTGCGTATAATCCATGGACTCAACATTAGTCATAAAGAACTCATATACTTATTGCAAAAATCTATTAGTTATCGAAACGAAGTACTACGCGCATGCTCCTAGGGGGATAGATTGGTAGGAAAAGACCATCGCTCGTCCCCGACCGCCACTCATAAGGAAGACAATCAATAAATAAATCATGCTCCAACTTCATCACATAACGGCTCACCATACGTGCATGCTACGGCAATCACAAACTTTAGAACAAGTATTTCTCAAATTCACAACTACTCAACTAGCTTGACTCTAATATCACCATCTTCATATCTCAAAACAATCATAAAGAATCAAACTTCTCATAGTATTCAATGCACTTTATATGATAGTTTTTATTATACCCATCTTCGATGCTCATCATATTAGGATTAATTTTATTGCCAAAGCAAATTACCATGCTGTTCTATAAGACTATCAAAATAATATAAGTGAAGCATGAGAGATCAATAATTTCTATAAAAGAAAACCACCACCGTGCTCTAAAAAGATATAAGCGAAGCACTAGAGCAAAATTATAGCTCAAAAGATATAAGTGAAGCACAAAGAGTATTCTAATAAATTCCGATTCATGTGTGTCTCTCCAAAAGGTGTTTACAGTGCTACCTCTTGAGCATGTGTTGGTTTTCCCTTGAAGAGGAAAGGGTGATGCAGCAAAGTAGCATAAGTATTTCCCTCAGTTTTTGAGAACCAAGGTATCAATCCAGTAGGAGGCCACACGCAAGTCCCTCGTACCTACACAAACAAATAAGAACCTTGCAACCAACGCAATAAAGGGGTTGTCAATCCCTTCATGGCGACTTGCAAAAGTGAGATCTGATAGAGATGATACGATAATATTTTTGGTATTTTTATGATAAAGATTAAAAGTAAAGATTGCAAAATAAACGGCGACAGAAATAGCTAGTTGACGGGAGATTAATATGATGGAAAATAGACCCGGGGGCCATAGGTTTCACTAGTGGCTTCTCTCAAGATAGCATAAGGATTACGGTGGGTGAACAAATTACTGTCGAGCAATTGATAGAAAAGTGCATAGTTATGAGAATATCTAGGCATGATCATGTATATAGGCATCACGTCCGCGACAAGTAGACCGAAACGATTCTGCATCTACTACTATTACTCCACACATCGACTGCTATCCAGCATGCATTTAGAGTATTAAGTTCATAAGAACTGAGTAACGCATTATGCAAGATGACATGATGTAAACTCAAGCAATATGATATAAACCCCATCTTTTTATCCTCGATGGCAACAATACATTACGTGCCTTGCTGCCCCTGCTGTCACTGGGAAAGGACACCGCAAGATTGAACCCAAAGCTAAGCACTTCTCCCATTGCAAGAAAGATCAATCTAGTAGGCCAAACCAAACTGATAATTCGAAGAGACTTGCAAAGATAACAAATCATACATAAAAGAATTCAGAGGAGATTCAAATATTGTTCATAGATAATCTTGTCATAAACCCACAATTCATCGGATCTCGACAAACACACCGCAAAAAGAATTACATCAAATAGATCTCCAAGAGAATCGAGGAGAACTTTCTATTGAGATCCAAAGAGAGAGAAGAAGCCATCTAGCTAATAACTATGGACCCGAAGGTCTGAGGTAAACTACACACACATCATCGGAGAGGCTATGGTGTTGATGTAGAAGCCCTCCGTGATCGATTCACCCTCCGGCGGAGCGCCGGAAAAGGCCCCAAGATGGGATCTCACGGGTAGAGAAGGTTGCGGTGGTGGAAATAGGGTTTCGTGGTGCTCCTGGATGTTTTCGGGGTATATGGGTATATATAGGAGGAAGAAGTAGGTCGGTGGAGCTGCGAGGGGCCGACGAGGGTGGGGGCGCGCCTAGGGGGGCAGGCGCGCCTCCCTGCCTCGTGGCCTCCTCGCTTCTTTCTTGACGTCCACTCCAAGTCCTCTGGATCACGTTTGTTCCAAAAATCACTCTCCCGAAGGTTTCATTCTGTTTGGATTCCGTTTGATATTCCTTTTCTGTGAAACACTGAAATAGGCAAAAAACAGCAATTTGCACTGGGCCTTGGGTTTAGTAGGTTAGTCCCAATAATAATAATAAAGTGTATAATAAAGCCCATTAAACATCCAAAACAGATAATATAATAGCATGGAACAATAAAAAAAATTATAGATACGTTGGAGACGTATCAAGCATCCCCAAGCTTAATTCCTGCTCGTCCTCGAGTAGGTAAATGGTAAAAACAGAATTTTTGATGTGGAATGCTACCTAGCATATTCTTCAATGTAATTTTCTTTATTGTGGCATGAATGTTCACATCCGAAAGATTCAAGATAAAAGTTTAATATTGACATAAAAATAATAATACTTCAAGCATACTAACTAAGCAATCATGTCTTCTCAAAATAACATGGCCAAAGAAAGTTCATCCCTACAAAATCATATAGTTTGGTCATGCTCCATTTTCGTCACAAAAGAATGCTCTCATCATGCACAACCCCGATGACAAGCCAAGCAATTGTTTCATACTTTAGTAATCTCAAACTTTTTTCAACTTTCACGCAATACATGAGCGTGAGCCATGGATATAACACTATGGGTGGAATAGAATATAATGATGGGGGTTATGTGGAGAAGACAAAAAAGGAGAAAGTCTCACATTGACGCGGCTAATCAATGGGCTAGGGAGATGCCCATCAATTGATGTCAATGCAAGGAGTAGGGATTGCCATGCAACAGATGCACTAGAGCTATAAATGTATGAAAGCTCAACAAAAGAAACTAAGTGGGTGTGCATCCAACTTGCTTACTCACGAAGACCTAGGGCATTTGAGGAAGCCCATTGTTGGAATATACAAGCCAAGTTCTATAATGAAAAATCCCACTAGTATATGAAAGTGACAAAACAAGAGACTCTCTATCGTAAAGATCATGGTGCTACTTTGAAGCACAAGTGTGGAAAAAGGATAGTAGCATTGTCCCTTTTTATTTTTTTATTTGTTTTGGGCCTTTCCCATTTTTTTGGCCTTTCTTTTTTTATTTGGGACAATGCTCTATTAATGATGATCATCACACTTCTATTTATTTACAACTCAATGATTACAACTCGATACTAGAACAAAATATGACTCTATATGAATGCCTCCGGCAGTGTACCGGGATGGGCAATGAATCAAGAGTGACATGTATGAAATAATATGCATGTTGGCTTTGCCACAAATACGATGTCAACTACACGATCATGCAAGGCAATATGACAATGATGAAGCGTGTCATAATAAACAGAACGGTGGAAAGTTGCATGGCAATATATCTCGGAATGGCTATGGAAATGCCATAATAGGTAGGTATGGTGGCTGTTTTGAGAAAGATATAAGGAGGTTTATGTGTGATAGAGTGTATCGTATCACGGGGTTTGGATGCACCAGCGAAGTTTGCACCAACTCTCAAGGTGAGAAAGGGCAATGCACAGTACCGAAGAGGCTAGCAATGATGGAAGGGTGAGAGTGCGTATAATCCATGGACTCAACATTAGTCATAAAGAACTCACATACTTATTGCAAAAATGTACAAGTCATCAAAAACCAAGCACTACGCTCATGCTCCTAGGGGGATAGATTGGTAGGAAAAGACCATTGCTCGTCCCCGACCACTACTCATAAGGATGACAATCAAAGAACACCTCATGTTTCAAATTTGTTACACAACGTTTACCATACGTGCATGCTACGGAACTTGCAAACTTCAACACAAGTATTTCTCAAATTCACAACTACTAAACTAGCACAACTTTAATATCACTATCTCCATATCTCAAAACAATCATCAAGTATCAAACTTCTCTTAGTATTCAATGCACTTATATGAAAGTTTTTATTATATCCATCTTGGATGCCTATCGTATTAGGACTAATTTTATAGCCAAAGCAAATTACCATGATGTTCTAAAAGACTCTCAAAATAATATAAGTGAAGCATGAGAGATCAATAATTTCTATAAAATAAAACCACCACCGTGCTCTAAAAGATATAAGTGAAGCACTAGAGCAAAATTATTTAGCTCAAAAGATATAAGTGAAGCACATAGAGTATTCTAATAAATTCCGATTAATGTGTGTCTCTCCCAAAAGGTGTGCACAACAAGGATGATTGTGGTGAACTAAAAAGCAAAGACTCAAATCATACAAGACGCTCCAAGCAAAACACATATCATGTGGTGAATAAAAATATAGCATCAAGTAAAGTTTCTGATGGACGAAGACAAAAGAGGGGATGCCTTCCGGGGCATACCCAAGCTTAGGCTTTTGGTTGTCCTTGGATTTTACCTTGGGGTGCCTTGGGCATCCCCAAGCTTAGGCTCTTGCCACTCCTTGTTTTATAATCCATCAAATCTTTACCCAAAAACTTGAAAACTTCACAACACAAAACTTAACAGAAAAATTTCATGAGCTCCGTTAGGGAAAGAAAGCAAACCACCACTTCAAGGTACTGTAATGAACTCATTATTTATTTATATTGGTGTTAAACCTACTTTATTCCAACTTCTCTATGGTTCATAACCTCCGATACTAGCCATAGATTCATCAAAATAAGCAAACAACACACGAAAAACAGAATCTGTCAAAAACAGAACAGTCTGTAGTAATCTGTATCAAACGTATACTTCTGAAACTCCAAAATTTTTAAAATAAATTGCTGGACGTGAGGAATTTTTCTATTAATTATCTTAAAAAATAATCAACTAAATAGCACTCTCCAGTAAAAATTTGTAGCTAATCTCGTGAGAGCTAAAGTTTCTGTTTTTACAGCAAGATCAAAAAGACTTCACCCAAGTCTTCCCAAAGGTTCTACTTGGCACAAACACTAATTAAAACATGAAAACACATCTAACCAGAGGCTAGATCAAACATTTATTACTAAACAGAACCAAAAAGCAAGAAACAAAAATAAAATTGGGTTGCCTCGCAACAAGCGCTATCGTTTAACGCCCCTAGCTAGGCATAAAAGCAAGAAAATATCTAGGTATTATCATCTTTGGTATGCAACACATAAGTGGCTCTCATAATAGATTCATAAGGTAATTTAATTTTCTTTCTAGGAAAGTGTTCCATGCCTTTCCTTAACGGAAATCGGAATCTAATATTCCCTTCTTTCATATCAATAATTGCACCAATCGTTCTAAGAAAAGGTCTACCAAGAATAATAGGACATGAAGGATTGTAATCTATATCAAGAACAATGAAATCTACGGGCACATAATTCCTATTTGCAACAATAAGAACATCATTAATTCTTCCCATAGGTTTCTTAATGGTGGAATCCGCAAGGTGCAAGTTTAAAGAACAATCATCAAATTCACGGAAACCTAACACATCACACAAAGTTTTTGGAATCGTGGAAACACTAGCACCCAAATCACACAAAGCATAGCATTCATGATCTTTAATTTTAATTTCAATAGTAGGTTCCCACTCATCATAAAGTTTTCTAGGGATAGAAACTTCTAATTCAAGCTTTTCTTCATAAGATTGCATTAAAGCATCAACGATATGTTTGGTAAAAGCCTTATTTTGACTATAAGCATGCGGAGAATTTAGCATGGATTGCAACAAGGAAATACAATCTATTAAAGAACAATTATCATAATTAAATTCCTTGAAATCTAAAATAATGGGTTCATTGCTATGTAAAGTTTTGACCTCTTCAATCCCACTTTTACCAATTTTTGCATCAAGATCTAAAAACTCCGAATCATTGGGACACCTTTTAACTAAAGTTGACTCATATCCAGTCCCATCATTATCAAGATTCATATTGCAAAACAAAGATTCCAAAAAGAAGCAAGTAAAAAGAGGCGGACGAAAAAGAGGGTGAATAAAAGGGCAAAGGTGAAGTGGGGGAGAGGAAAACGAGAGGCAAATGGCAAATAATGTAATGCGAGGGATAAGAGTTTGTGATGGGTACTTGGTATGTCTTGACTTGTGCGTAGACCTTCCCGGCAACGACGCCAGAAATCGCACGTTGGCGGGAGATCAAATCTTGACTTGACTTGGCGTGAGCATCCCCGGCAACGGCGCCAGAAATCCTTCTTGCTACCTCTTGAGCATGCGTTGGTTTTCCCTTGAAGAGGAAAGGGTGATGTAGCAAAGTAGCGTAAGTATTTCCCTCAGTTTTTGAGAACCAAGGTATCAATCCAGTAGGAGACTACACGCAAGTCCCTCGTACCTGCACAAACAAATAAGAACCTTGCAACCAACACGATAAAGGGGTTGTCAATCCCTTCACGACCACTTGCAAAAGTGAGATCTGATAGAGATAATAAGATAAATATTTTTGGTATTTTTATGATATAGATTGGAAAGTAAAGATTGCAAAATAAACGGCGACAGAAATAGCTAATTAAAGGGAGATTAATATGATGGAAGATAGACCCGGGGGCCATAGGTTTCACTAGTGGTTTCTCTCAAGATAGCAAATTCTACGGTGGGTGAACAAATTACTGTCGACCAATTGATAAAAAAGCGCATAGTTATGAGAATATCTAGGCATGATCATGTATATAGGCATCACGTCCGCGACAAGTAGACCGAAACGATTCTGCATCTACTACTATTACTCCACACATCGACCGCTATCCAGCATGCATCTAGAGTATTAAGTTCATAAGAACAAAGTAACGCATTAGGCAAGATGACATGATGTAGAGGGATAAACTCAAGCAATATGATATAAAACCCATCTTTTTATCCTCGATGGCAACAATACAATACGTGCCTTGCTGCCCCTGCTGTCACTGGGAAAGGACACTGCAAGATTGAACCCAAAGCTAAGCACTTCTCCCATTGCAAGAAAGATCAATCTAGTAGGCCAAACCAAACTGATAATTCGAAGAGACTTGCAAAGATATCAAATCATACATATAAGAATTCAGAGAAGAACCAAATATTATTCATAGATAATCTTGATCATAAACCCACAATTCATCGGATCTCGACAAACACACCGCAAAAAGAATTACATCGAATAGATCTCCAAGAGAATCGAGGAGAACTTTGTATTGAGATCTAAAGAGAGAGAAGAAGCCATCTAGCTAATAACTATGGACCCGAAGGTCTGTGGTAAACTACTCACACATCATCGGAGAGGCTATGGTGTTGATGTAGAAGCCCTCCGTGATCGATTCCCCCCAGGCGGAGCACCGGAAAAGGCCCCAAGATGGGATCTCACGGGTACAAAAGGTTGCGGCGGTGGAAATAGGGTTTCGTGGTGCTCTTGGATGTTTTCGGGGTATATGAGTATATATAGGCGAAAGAAGTAGGTCGGTGGAGCCACGAGGGGCCCACGAGGGTGGGGGGTGCGCCTACCCCCTGGGCGTGCCTCCCTACCTCGTGCCGCCTCGTTGCTTCCTTGACGTCCACTCCAAGTCTCCTGGATTGCGTTTGTTCCAAAAATAACTCTCCCGAAGGTTTCATTCCGTTTGGATTCCGTTTGATATTCCTTTTCTGCGAAACACTGAAATAGGCAAAAAAACAGCAATTTGCACTGGGCCTTCGGTTAATAGGTTAGTCCCAAAAATAATATAAAAGTGCATAATAAAGCCCATTAAACATCCAAATCAGATAATATAATAGCATGGAACAATAAAAAAAGATATACGTTGGAGACGTATCAGGGTGCAACGCGAACGGGACAAGAGCGATGTACAGTCAAAACCGATTGACCGGTCGTCACCGGAACCACTATTCACACCAGAACCTTCGCTGCTCGGCATACGCCAGCCACTGCCCCAAAACCACACCTCCTCTCTAGCCCATCCCCCCACCTTTTGATCCCCTAGCCCGCATCAAGCGTCCCCTAGTTTGCCGGAAAGCCATGGTGCGCCGCAAGATCACGTACTACAAGGTGCTGACGCTGGAGTGCCGCGCAGAAATCACGGCGGTGGTCGGTGCCATAGACCTCCGTTCCCAAGATTGCTTTGCGGCGGGCCAATCCCCGAGTTCTCTGGAGCCAAGCTACGAGGAGGAGGAAGCCGATCCAATGTTCATGGCGGAGGTCGCGGCGCAGAAGGCCCCCGATGGGTATGAGACGATGGACGTCGACTTCGTGCCGGCGTCCGGGTCCCCCATGGTGCAGGCGGACCAACGGTTCAACCTGGCGATACTAAAGGAGGACCGGGAGGCAGAGGCTTAACTCGATGCGGAGCGCGCGCATGCCGCTGCCATCGAGGCTCTCCTGCAGGCGGAACCGGATGTCGTGGATGTGAACCGGGCGGCGGAGGCTCAACTTGAGGCGGAGCGCGCGGATGCCGCTGCCATCGAGGCCCTCCTACAGGCGGAACCGGATGTCCTCGACTTGAACCGGGGGGCGGAGGCTCAACTCGACGCGGAGTGCACGGATGCCGCTGCCATCGAGGCCCTCCTGCAGGCGGAACCGGACGTCCTTGACTTGAACCGGGCGGCGGAGGCTCAACTCGACGTGGAGCACGCGGATGCCGCTGCCATCGAGGCCCTCCTGCAGGCGGAACCGGACGTCCTCGACTTGAACCGGGCGATGCTCTCGTCCGTGCAGAGCGCCCACACGCTCCGCGTGAACGAGTAGCTGGAGGCCGAGAACAACCACGGTGCGGAGACACACGTCGGCAGCTACGCCAGGTTCACGTCGCCAGCCAAAGATGATGAGGCCGTCTTGTTCTGCGAGCAGTGATAGTTTTTCTTTATGTTGTTGTTTTTAGGGATCTTTTGCTGAGTAAAAACATATATTTTTATGCAAGTCGCCTGACTTTCATCATTTGGGTCAGTCTACCATTTCAGGCTGTTGGATGAATATCCTACGTCTCCTAACACTTCTTCCTCACCTCTTCTTCTTCCCCAACAGACCACCGCACGGGCCGTATGGATCCTCCCCAACATGCGGTTGGATAAACATACTGTATGAACGAAAATTATGTGTCAGCAGTAGGATGGCTGAGTTTGGTTTGTTCACATGCGGGTAGCACGTGTCAGTGAGGGTGCGTTCCCTTGGTTGGGTTTGCGGCGTGCAGGTGTGACTGTGTGAGGGTGCGGAGCGACCCTGTGGGTGTGGTGCGACCACGACAGCCGTGCGCAAGTGTACCTCCTTTTCATTTTGGAAACTTTAGGCAAGCTTGGCAAAAATGTGTGGCGAAGTATGACAATGCAAGGCCTAGACCCAAACAGGATAAGTACATACGTACTAGGAGTACTGGTGTTAATAAAGAAAGGCGGGGTTTTCTTTCGCGGGATTAAGCGACACAAATCCTCGTTTGACGTGTCAATTAATGCGTATTTTTTTCTCCAAAGCCCAAAGAGCTAACCATCTCACTCCTCATCGCTTGATTAATGCAGCGCCATGCAAACCAACCTTCTCACTTCCGCATGCATGCAAGGATATATTAATGTCCTTGGTTGCTAGTACGAGGCAAACCCCATAAATTTTGCCTCGATTAGTGTTAGTGGCCTTTTGCAAATTGTAATTTTTATATACTGGCCTTGCGTACAAAAAATGGAGGTAGTAACTGTTTGACTTCCTTCCCCATTGCGGTGATGTTGACAATATCTCGAACGTTGTGGTTTGACGAAGTGCATTCAACGGAGAATACCGTTGAGGGAGACCACCGGACGCAAGTGACGCCTGCAAGCCGAGACAACCGCCTTATTTGCATCCAGGAAGTCCGTTGAACCAAAGGGCGCGTAAATGTACTAGTACTACTAGTACACAATAGCATCGTCCGTCCAGCTTAGTGCGGTGAGGTGGTTTCTCGAAGAAGACGATGGAGAAGCGAAGTCAGCGAAGAGTGAAATGATGGTTGCTTCGTCCGTGCTTTGTGATTTGACGCCTCAATGCTTTGTGATTTGTGATAGAAGGGATAGGGGAGTAGACTTTGTGCTCCATACTGTACATGCGTCCAAGCACGGGAGCAAGAGGAGAGACGTTGCATTTTTCTATTCCTTCAATCAATCAATCAGGGAGCTTCAGTTCCATCTTTTTGGCTTTGGCAGCACCGTCCATAATGGTTCTCATCGATGCCAAAAGCTATTTTCACATTTGGCTACACATTGTGGATGCCCTTAACCGTACCACTTGGTTTTGCTCCTGTGTGCTATCTATACAAATCTCAATTATATTGATCTAAAAAATTATAGAATCAAGATTAGTAAAAAGGAGGTGATTTTGCCACGCGGATGGCGGGGGAGGTTTATTATTTTTAGAGGACGTTGGCCTGGCGGTTTGCTAACATGCGGTCCCACGTGTCAGTGCTTTACCAAGCCGATCCACGTCCCACATGAGGCAGAACAGCGGCAGAAGCAACACGTGGTTAACTTGAAGAAGATCTTATAAAAAAACTTGAAGAAGATGAGGGAGAAGCGGATTCAACAACGAGTGAAATGATGGTTGCTTCGTCCCTCCAACTTCTTATTTTAGCATTATTACTTTGTCCCTCCAACTTAACTGCGGGAAAGGTGCAACTTTGTGATTTGACGCCTCATTGCTCATTACTACGCCGGCGCCATGACTGGGGTGCTTCATCCCTGCTGCTCTGCATTGTATTTCGGTATGGCACGTGGACCCGGTAGCATGATGCCCCACATGTCGGCGAACGGGACTAGAACATTTATGAAAGAGAGCGCTCCACTCTTACGACGGAGGAGTACACGACACGGCGGCCCCGTGAACTGTCACTTGTACTGTATAGTACTATAGTTTTGCTGTTTCGCATGATCCATCGATACAAACCCGATTAAACAGGAAAGGGCGGGATTTTTCCCGCGCGGTAGATGATACTGGCAATACATTTCAAAGGCAATTTTAATGTATGCAAACTAAATAATTAAGTAACAATATGATATCTAGTAAAATTAAAAACACATATGATTTATTGTGTTAGAGTGTAGTAGTAGTGTTGTATTGCATAGTTGTTAGATGTAACATGCGAGAACGTGTAGAGATGTAGTTTTGGAGGGCCTACAGAGAGAAAAGCATAATAGGGTCACCGAACTTCAGAATACGCTCATTACGGTCACTATATACGTTTTGCGGTGATTATACAGTCACTTGCTCACCGTTCAGCATGAGATTGCACTCTGTTGACCGGCCAAATAGCCTGCCTAGCACCATGTTGACTAGTTAAACTGACCACGTTCCTTGTGGGTCCCACATGTCAGTTCACATAGGAAAAAGGTCAGATAAACACAAATTTACCCAGGCGCGACAAGACTCCAACCCGTGTGCGGGAATCACCTGGTTGTGTATGTGTCTGTCAGGGCCTGGTGTGTGCGCGTGCATGTGTAGGTTGAGCACTTGAGCGTGAGAGTGTGTGTTGGTCGTGTGGTGTGTGCATGCATGCATGCGTGTGTGCATGTGAGTGTTGCGTGCGTGCGTGGTTGCGTGTGTAGGTTTGAGTGTTGCATGCGTGCGTGGCTGCATGTGTTCGTGTGAGTGTTGCGTGCATGCAGTTCATGTGCATGCGTGCGTGTGTGTATAATCACCACACCAGCTCCTGTGTGTTAAAACAGACGGCTCAGCATACCAATACAAGGCCACCTTGTCCGCTGTGCCCGCGGTCATGACTTCAAACCACCGTCCAATATTTTTTTGTCGTTTGTTTTCATTCTTACTAGGAAGATGCCCGTGCGTTGCACGTAACATCAAGATGCATTTGTATGACTAGTTTATCTTGTGAGAGAAAAGGATGAACAAGGAAAGGCCTTATTTGCGAATGTGGAGAGGTGTGTGGGTACCTTTTTGCAAAATTGCCATAGTTTCCTTCCTATCCATCAGATATAAATCGGACGGCCTATGTTGCAGGATGGCAGGCACACCATCATCACCAACTCTATTTTTTATAAGAGTGTAGAAGAGTAGATACAAGCCGATAGGTGGGTCAAATGATAGTGAGATAATGTGATGCAACACTAGAGGTGCAACGTGGAGCGTTTAACTGGTCAACTAGTCGTGTCTTGAGCAAATACAGAGTTGTACGGTGAGCCCGTGACTGTATAATAACCACAAAACGTAAATGGTGACCGTAATGAGTGGATTCTGAAGTCCAATGTACGTATCATGCTTTCGCTCCAAATACAATGATCGTCACTGTATATATCGCGAGAGAAAGATGAAACATGCATGAATGTGCTGGGGGCTTACTTTTAGAGGGCATGGAGATAGTTTGTGTGCATACGTGAAAGGGGCATAGAGGGGGTGTATGCGATGGGGAGAGAGATGCTCTTCATTTCTTTTTATTATGACTAACTTTATATATAGTATAAAAATATAAAAATTCACAGTGCGGAATAAATATCATTGTGGGCACCATGCAATGCAAATTAACGTTCATAGTCCTCCATATAACTTTGTAATGTTGTATATATGTAGAAATTCTAAAATAATTTTTTGGCCACACTTTATTCAAAAGGAATGTTGTATGCGAAATAAACGTGAAGAGAGGGCTTTTTAGATCAATGGGGTACGTGATGTAACATGTGTGAATGTGTAGTTGATGTATTTGGCAGGGACTAGAGAGGTATGTGTGTGTATTACGTATTCGAGAGAGGCATGGATAGAGGGGCCGGCGGGGGGAGGGGGGCGTGGGAGAGATAGCACGAGATATGAGAGAGGTCTAGAGAGAGAGACTAATATATGATGTCACGGCGAGAGATTCCCTTGAGTGTGTATATGCAAGGGGGAGGGTATAGAGGCACGAGGAGATTTTTTTTGTGTGGTGTCTGTGTTGGTATGTGTGAGTGTGAGAAGATAACGAGACCTGGGGGCAGAGGTGAGGCCCTTGGTTCGGTTCCGTCCTGCGCCACATTGGTCGGCCCGTGATGCATTTGGGGAGACCCATGGATGACTTGTCGTACAAGACAACGATAGCAGAATTGTGAAGGACTCTGTGTCCACTGACAAAGCCGGCTAGGATTTGTAACCCTGGGTTATCGGACTAAGGTAACCCCTTATCTCTGATATTACTATTCATCCAACCTAACTTTAAGGGGAATCCTACAGAATGCTCTGCTAGAATCATACTCGTCGATTAGGAAGAGAGGTGTGAGACAATGCGTGAGAGACATGCCTAAAGATAATGTGCGTACAGGAGACACGTAGGCAGGTCTATGTATATAGAAAGGGTCGATGGGGATTGTGCGTGTGTATGCTTGTGAGAGGAAGAGTGCTTGTGATAAAGGTTAGTGAAAACAGTCGTAAGTGGTTACGAGAGGGAGGGAGGGTTATATCGAGAGCATGTCTGCGAGAAAGACACCTCGGGAGAGACTGTGTGAGCATGTGTGAGATACCACTGATGGAGAGTGAAACTACACATAAAAGACTGATGTACACATTGATTAAAGATATAAATTGTATCCAAATATTAGGATGGGATCATGATATTTGCAATTCGCGTAAGGAATGGTCATTGATCCATCAGACATCTAGATTCTATCGAATTTGAGCATGTCTATGTTATTATTCGACATAATTGATCCACATAGTTAGTATTTTGAACTCTAGACAATGCATCGCTTTAACAATCGAATATAAACGTGAGTATAATTCATGTTGTGTGTGTAAAGCACATTATACATACGAAAGTTACACAATGTACATTATAAATAGCTAGCTATGAACTAGCATACATTTGAATTCAACTTAAGGTGGTTTAAAAAATCGAATTCAACATGAAGTCCATTCAATTATTTGAATTCGATATCATGGCATTTGTAAATCATACCTAAGTTATGGGGGCACCAATCTTTGCTCTGATTTTGTACATAATAGCATATATAGTCGTGTACAAAATAGATTCAAATTTAGCTCCTCCATTCCAAAATAATCGTAGTTATAGGATTTTCAAGTGTCAAAATTTCAAAAAGAAGCGAATAATTTAATGAGGTTTTCAAACATACAAGGTCAAATTTAACGTTGTCTATTTAGGTCAATCCTCAAAGTTCAAGAGTACTCTAAACGTGAATGCTTCTGTTTCAAAATTTCGAACGAAGCGCCAAAAGAGCATCTACTCGCCCGAAACCCCGTGAGACCAATGTTTGGTAGTAGAAGGAAATTACTTTTCTAACTCCGACCCGTGAAACCTACCGGCCCGACGTCCAAAGGTCTAAACCGGGGTAGGTTTGTAGCTTCATCTAGACGCCACGCAACTGCCTCCGAAAAACATTCATACACAATGGCCGCCTAAGCACACATGCGCGCGGCCAAAATTGCTCCCGCCCACTATTTGGGACACCTGGGATTACCATCCTACCCCGACCCGCAGTAGGTCCGAAATTTAAGAGGGGGGTAAAGTTTGTAATTTCCCCAAATTTCAAACAAGCGCGTCCCATATGTTCAAAAAAGCCAAAAACAAGCGCGTCCCAGACCGAAACATGGTTCTCCCTTAGCTCCCCCCGCCCCCCTTCCGATTCCCCATTCGTACTCCGTGGGCGCCAAAACTACCTCTCCACCAGCCGCGAAACGCCGGCGTCCTCCGTCCGCCACCCCATCCCACCCATCAACCGCCGCCCTCCTCCATCACGCCGGAGCCGATACCCCGACGTCGTCGTCCACCGCAACCTCAACCGCAACGCCCTCCACGGCTAGTAGTTGAAGCCGAGGTCGAGCCGTCTGTACCCGAGCCAGTTCAACCACGCCGTCCTGCGCCTCACCGCTGCCGCTCCAACTTCGCCACCGTCCACCGCACTGGAGCTGTTCCAGCTACGCCGTCCTTCGCCGCCTCGGATCTGCTTCCCCTCCGCCGACATACGACCACGGCAACACAGTCAACAATTTGGCCATGGGTTCGTCCAAGGCTGCACCCTCCTCCAAAACATCGCTTTCCCCGGCAAAAAGAAGAAGATCGGCGCGACATGTGGAGGTGACCACACCGGCAACCGAAAATGATACTCCTCTTCCCTTATTCGTGCAAATCTTACGTGTCTGCTTGCACGGTATTCATCCCACAAAAGACACTAGTTGACCGCTTCTTCTTGATACTAGATGTCCTAGTTACTCGCGATGCACAAGGTTTCTCCTTATATACTATTTCACCTTAGCTAGAGGTCGTCGCCCCCCTGGATTTCAATTCCTGGTCAGTTGATTCCCAATTAACGGAAGCATTCCCCGGCGTAACAGGCGCTAGTCTGCCTATTACGCTAGGGAAGCAGCGCCTCGGTGTTTATCTTAGGGGCGTGTGGGGCCTAGAGCTGCTGGCGCCTGATCTGGAGGTCGGCCGGGATTAAAGGGATGGCCTGGGGGCGCTGCCAAGCACGGCGGTGGTGTGAGGTCAAAGGGAGGGCGGGGCGGCGGAGGCAGGGGTCTGGGCCCGTGGTCGCTGGCGGTTCGAGAAAGATCATCAACAGTGACTGGCGGGAGGTAGACGAAGGCCATCTGCCCGTTTCTTATAGATCAGACGGTTCATAAAAAAATCGACTAACCTATTTATTTTCAGTCGACTGTTATCTTGATAGGACCACATGTGGTGGTGTGCTGGAGGAGTACCTGCATTTCCTGTGCTCATATATTACAAAATCATACGGAGTAGAATCTAATTTTGTTTGCCATGCAATGTTGTAGAGCTATCATATGTCTCCTGTCATTTATTTTTCAGCCACCTGCTATCTGCTACTTTTACAGTGCACTAGTTCTGCTCACACTTCACCCATACTCTCACTATTGTGTTTTTATGCAAGGGTATTTCAGACCCTGCCTTGACAGAAGCAGAAAAGATAAGAGAGAAGTCGCTCCAGCGTGGTACGCGGCTAAGCCAGACACGTTTCAAGACTTTAAAGGGTGTAGTGTCAGCAGATGGAGACGGGGAACGTAGCTCTGGAGTTGATGATCTCGCTCGCCGTGAACCACCATCCGAGGTGCTTGCTTTAACTTCACGGTGTCATATGTGGTTGCATGTTGCATATGGTGTCTAGCTTGTATTCGAAAGGCCGAAGTCGGTCTTTATCAAGATAAGGAAAGATATTTTTTACATGAACCATCATCCCGGGAGCACCAGAAGACAAATAGCTAGTCAGGGCACTGGCCGAGTCAGTGACAAGCCCAGCACAGACATACATCACCTGGAAGCCAACTAAAAAGCCACGGTGGTGGCGAAGCAGCCCGCCTCCCACCAGGCTCTCAGGTCCTAGATGATCATGCTCACCACTCTAGCCGGATGTCTAGCTTGTATTGCTTCCAATTTGGTTAAATTGCATCTGCTTTGCTTACACACTATACCTTTGAATATGACACGCCTTCCCGTTTTTGGTACATACTAGTACATCTGTCTATTAACCATGTTCTTACATCAAACTAATGTTCTTGTGTATCCCCCATCAATCACTTATGATGAGGCAATCAGGCAAGTGGACTGCTGTGAGAAAATATCCTCATTTAAAGAATGCAGCATCAGCCTCCCCACATGATTCTCAAGAAACAGCAAGGCTAGATGAAGATAGTGAACATAGATCTATAGTTGATTACCGCATTTCCCCTACACTAGCATCGCAGGTGCTTTCTCTAACTTGGCAGCGTGATATGTGGTTGCATGTTGCATATGGTGTCTAGATTGCAATTCTTCTAATCTGGTTAAATTGCATGTGCTATTCTGCTTAGTTTATACATTATACCTGTTAATGTGACATGCCTTCCTGTTTTAGTACATAGTACATCTGTCTATTAAGCATGTCCTCACATAAAACTATTGTTTTTTTCTATCCCGCATAAATCAATATGACAAGACACCTTCAGTATATGTAGTGTGATATTAGTTGCATCTTTCATATGATTTATAGCATGCGCTGCTTCTAATTTGTTGAAATGCCATTTATGATGGGACACTTTTAACTTGGCAGAGTCATATTGGTTGCATCTTTCATGTGGTGTCTATCTTGCATTGCTTCTTATTTGTTGAAATGGTTTCTGCTTAGTTTACACAAACAGTTGTGAATATGCCATGCCGTCCTATTTTTCGTATTATTCCATCCTGGAATCATGTGTTTGCCTTACATCAAAGTAGTGATTGTCAGTATCATGAAGAGTTCAAAATCAATAAAGCGGAAGGAAGTTAGCAAGGCAGCGGATGAAGGTGCTCCTTCCAAACGGAGGGCCTCTACAGATTCTACTCCTCCATCCCCCCAAGATGATTTCCAAGACAACACATGCATAGACACTCGACGTAGATATGTTGGTGATGAGCACGTCTCCCCTAGTGCACCATCACAGGTGCTCCCTCTAACTTGGCACTGTTATATGTGGTTGCATGTTATGTATGATGTCTAGCTTGTATTGCTTCTAATTTTGTTGAATTTTATCTGCTTACTTTACACATTATACTTGTGACTAAGACACGTGTTCCTGTTTCTAGAACATACAATATCTGTCTATCACACCATGTTCTTACATCAAAGTACATTTGTTCCGAAGAACTAAATTGTTATTCATTTTTCTTGTCGGCTTGACTTAACATGGCACAGAGAAAGAGGAAGCAACACAGAACGACAGGGAACGGGAAGCGGAACAATCCTGCAGATTCTGCTGGTACTAATGGTGCAATAGAAGGTCAAAGTCCAGCGGAAAATTGTACCGACAGGGTATCCCGTGCTACACGAGCTGCAGAACAAGCCAAACAGAAACAAATAGCTGCCCCCAAACAAGTAGAGACAACCCTAGCTGTTGCAACACCTTCCACAGTACCACCAGCTGCACGATTTACTCGTTGGTCAACTCAGCTAGCAGCACGTTCCCAAGCTCCCTTGCCACCTGACACTACTTCCGAAGCACTCTTGACACAAGATGAGTTGGCAAGATCAGATGAACTTTGTGAGCTTCAACAGCAAGAAGGTAGTTGCTAGAGTCAAGTTACAGTTGCATGCTTCTTTATATGTAGTCTCACAGTTTGATGTACACTAACACTTCCTATTTTCGTTGTTGGACTAGCACCTAGGCGCAAGAGGAAACAAACATCAGGGATAATGCTCGATAGGTTAACTAAATCTAGAGGAGGAAGAACGAAGATCCGTTTTGAGGCAGGTTTAAAAAGGCCACGTGATGCTACAGAGTCAGCCAAGTTAGTATCAGAGGCAGTGGTTGCCGTTAGGTGTCATGTACGTATCCTCCCAACATTGATTCAGTACAGGAATGACAAAGACGAAACCCAGTTCAACACCTTCCTTGACCATTTATCTATAAGTATGGTTATGTATGGAAACTAGTAATATCGTCTTGCTCTGTCCAATACTTTCTAGGTTGCTGGTAATGAGACTCCCATAATTTTCAACAGATGAGGTTCAAGTTGGATAGCCAAGATGATGCAACCAGACAAGCTTGCCCCCATGTTTTCAAGTCTGCTCTGCGACAGTATCGGTATAACTTGAGGAAAACTCACTTTGAAGGCAAGGCTAACAGTGAACTTGCCCAAACATCTCCAGTGGAAAATATATCGGATGAAGACTGGAGAGGCCTCGTTAAACACTGGTCTGATCCGAAGTATCATGTACATTATATATATGTGATCAGATCACATGTTGAAGTCCTATTAATGCATGTGCCACACAAATCTATCTTCTTGTAGGTGAACTGTTCAAAGAACAAGGCCAACCGTACGAAAGTGAAATTCCAATAGACGACAGGATCTCGTAGCTATATTGTACACTGCGAGGCTCTTGTAATTAGCTGCTGTTTCACTCTTTTCGCTGTACCATATTATCAGATCTATATTGACTTGTTCCAAATGCATAGGAAAGCCCGCAAGGACCAAAATGTACCTGAACCAAATGCTGTGGAAATCTTCAAGGACTGTCACACCAGCAAGAAGAAAGGCATGACTACACCAGTCAAAGTCGCTGTTGTAAGTCCTTAATCTTCATGCCTTTTAACTACTACTTACTCTGACTTGTGCCTTGAACTGCATGGTTTGCAGCCAATGTCTATTACTCTTTTCAGTTTTATACACAATTGGCTTAGCGTATCATTGCACCTTACAAGGTTTAAAAGAGAGGAGTGATGTTCCTTTGATCTTGACCTGTAATCTAGTTCCATGCTGGACTTGCCCACACAACGTTACAATTGCCTGTTTGTCTGTTCTCAGTTGTTTTGTGATATGAATGATGTCATACTATGCTTACCGTATTATAAACTTTGTCTCTTTATCCTTAGCTGTCAATACAATGTGAAGAAATAGACAATACATTAGCCATGGTACATGGTCATATGTTTGGAACCTGGTTTTATTATGTACTTTGCAGTAAAATACAACTAATATTTTACATGGGTTCACCAGAATAAGTTCTGTATATAGACCAAAGCTATATTGTTTAGTTTTGCTGCCTCCTTAATATCTTCTGTTCTGATACTACTAATGTAAAAACTCAACTTTTCAGGAAGCTATGGAAAAACTGGTGGAACCGCCACCTTCTAAAGGTGGCGAGGCAACTATAACCGCAATGTCAGCTCTTGCTGCAGTGGGTCAGTACCTGTCCACTAACAGTGCCAAAAGCATGTTCCTGCGTAATACTGGGTTGGTTGTTAAGGCAATCTCGTCCAAACTGCCTCATGATCAAGATATGCAAGCTCAAAACAATGTTATATCTACGCTCCAGACACAAGTCCGTTCCTTAACAGAGACCCTTTGTGAAACAAGGACAGACATTGTTCGATGTCGTCAAGATACGCATGGTTTTGAAACCAGACTATCAGACATTTGCTATGTTGTTTAGGAGCCGAGGAGAAATGAAGGCGAATGTTATGGTGCTCCATCGGACAATACAGCATGAAAACGTAACAGTCAGGTCAAATGAACTGAGCTTCTGAACTTCTAGTGGTGCATTTATCTCCTAGACTGTTAACTTTTATGCCAACCTTCCTTTTGTTTTATAGTTGTAATTTGTTATGTTGCGATATAAAATTTGTTATTAACGTCCAGCCACTGCCTGAAGAAAACAGCAAGCCATTTTTGTATAGTGTAGGGTGTTCCCTATATTTGCACTGGTGGCGATCTTTGATGCCCAGTGGATGTAATCTGTGCAATCGCCTTAATAGCCTAGCGTTAGTTTAGGGATTATGTAGCGACCAGACCTCAAACAGTCTGATCTCTGTGCATCAGTGTCATCCCTGGATTGGTAATGCTGACACACACAGTACTTGAGGATTTATAACAGAGTAGCAATCACACACTTATTACATCGAATGTCTCAAAAGAGAACTTATTACAATAAATATGGCTTAAGGCCATCTAATACGATAACAGCGGAAGGCTTGGAAGATAAAGTGAGTCCATCAACTCCAACGGCATCACTGAGTGAAAGACCACGACCTAAGGCACCTTACTCGTTGTCTGAAAAGTCTGCAACATGAACGTTGCAGCCCGAAAACGGGTCAGCACATGGAATATGCTGGCAATATAACACAAGAGAGCAATGAACAGAATAATGCTATCACTACATGCATATATGGCTGGTGGAGGCTGTATGGTTAATATGTTTTGTGGAAAGCCAATTTTTCCCTACAACAAAGGAATAAATTTTATTTAACTATCATGGTAGTTGTTAAACATTGAGAAGATTCACCCAACTCAATCCCAATTAAGCATGATCATTAAACCCAATCAAATTATATTAAGAGTGATGAGATCCACATGATGATCCAATAACTAGATACTCAAGATGTCCATAACCGAGGACACGGCTAACCATGATTAGTTTGTACACTCTACAGAGGTTTGCACACTTTTCCCCACAAGACCCGATCTCCTCTGTTGGATTTCTCGCACTACATAATGTTTGAGAAACGGATGACCGAGGCACAGTCTTTCCGAAGAGGTCCCCTTAACCGATAGATAGGCCGGTACACCTACAATCCCCTACATCTGCTAGCCCATCATGGAAAGGTTTCCCACAACTTACTCAACTATGCCAGAGCCCATAATGGCATGTGGCTGCACACGGAAGTTTCTAGCATGAATAATCTTATGATCCCTTTGAGCCTGGGTGGCAGTCCATAGGAGAATCACCCGGTACCCCGGGATTTCCAAAAATACAAGCAACACTGGGTTCCCCAGGTGCCTCAGTCCACCCAGATGTGTATTAAAGTTGACACCTTAAGTTAACCATTAATTAACAATACTCACATCTGTCATGAATACACTCAAACCCAAACCACGTCTACGAGCATAGCATAGCAATATAAGCAACGTAGAAGTAACTCCCATAGGTTTGATAATAAACAGGTGAATAGGTACTACCTCATCTACTTCCCAAACCCACAATTTAAATCAAATCCTAACCATGCAATTGTTTGAGGATTGATCTAATGCAATAAAACCGGGTAGTAAAGGGGTATGATCAAAGTGTTACTTGCCTTGCTGATGATCCGTGAGACCTAGAGACTCGTAGTAGCACGCTTCGCACTCCGGGTACTCTATCGCAAACAAACAAGCATACAATAAGCAATCAAGCAAAGATGCACGGGTAAAACTCAAATAAGAAGATCTAACCAGAAAGTTCAACTTAAGAACTCCGGTTTACAAAAAGAATCAAATCAAACGGAGCAATGAAACTCAAACTGCGAAAGAAACAAGATCCGTTTACTAATCTGGACTAAAGTCAAATTTTACAGTAGCAAAAACTTGTTTAAGTTGATTAAACAGAAAGAGGGCTTCGAGACGAAACTCTAGGCGCTTGAATCGCCTGATTCCAATAAATGAGCAAAAAGTTAAACTAAAACGAAAATCGGGTCATAAATCGTGATCGAAAATAATCATGAAAATCCCGAGAAAAAGAAAAACTGACGAACAGGCTAACGAACGTTCGCTGTCTGCGGCTAAACGGTGAAAATCGTTCGTTAAAACGAATGAACGAATGGGCGTTCGTTAAATAACTAAACCGGGAAAAGAAAAAAACCGATCTAATAAAAAAACGCATCTAGGGTTTTACCAAAAAACCGAACCGGCAAAGAAAACCGGCGGCAACGGCGAACTCCGGCGACTCCGGCGGGTCGGCGGCGGGCGGCGGCGGCGCACGGCGCTGGCGTCGGCGGGGCTAGGGTTTCGGCGGGGCGGGCGACTTGGGCCTCGGCGGGGTCGCGGGCTCGGCTTATAAAGTCGCCCGGGCACAGTGTCCCGGTCGGACACGGCCCGGTAAGTCGGTTGACTTTTTTATAAAAAAAAATCCGCACAGAAAAACGAATAAAAGAAATACTAAACAGACTCTAAAAATTCTAAAATAAATTTTCCCCGTCCTCTAAATATCTACCGGACAAGGTGAACATTTATTTGGGACTCTAGTGCAATTTTGAAAAACGTATATTTTTCCTAATTCAAATAAAATAGCGATAAAACTCGGAATAAAATTCTTATTTGATTTTAATATTAAATCTCAAATATTTCTTTATTTTGAGGGAGTCATTTTATCCTCTCTCTTTTATTTTTATAAAAGAAATATTCAAAGAGAAAATAATTAAAATCAAACGATCCTCTTTTCAAAATTCGAGAAAACTCAAATATGAAAATAACGAAATTCCCAACTCTCTCCGTGGGTCCTTGAGTTGCGTAGAAGTTCTAGGATCAAACCAAAATGCAATAAAGTATGATATGCAATGATGACCTAACGTATAACATTCCAAATTGAAAATTTGGGATGTTACAAACCTACCCCCCTTAAGATGAATCTCGACCTCGAGATTCGGGTTGGCTAGAAAATAGGTGAGGGTAATCCTTCCGTAGGTCTTCCTCTCGTTCCCAGGTGGCTTCATCTTCGGTATGGTGGCTCAACTGAACCTTGCAAAACTTGATAACTTTGCTGCGTGTAACTCGGCTGGCAAACTCGAGAATCTTGACTGGCTTCTCCTCGTAGGTCAAATCGCTATCCAATTGAATCGCTTCCAGCGGCATGGTATCTCTCAAAGGAATATCAGCCATCTCTGCGTGGCACCTCTTCAATTGAGAAACGTGGAACACATCGTGAACTCCCGACAATCCTTCGGGCAATTCCAACTTGTAAGCAACTTCTCCCATACGTTCCAAAACTTTGTATGGTCCCACAAAACGTGGTGCTAACTTTCCCTTATCTCCAAAACGCTTCACTCCTCGAAGTGGTGATACACGAAGATACACTCTGTCTCCGACTTCGTAAACTGTCTCCTTGCGTTTAGAATCCGCATAGCTCTTCTGCTTGGACTGGGCTACTTTGAGTCTATCGCGAATCAGCTTAACCTTCTCTTCAGACTCTTTAATCAAATCTGGTCCAAACAACTGTCGGTCTCCAACTTCATCCCACAACAACGGCGTCCTGCACCTCCTTCCGTACAATGCTTCGAAAGGGGCCATCTTCAAACTGGCTTGATAACTGTTGTAGTAAGAGAACTCTGCGGATGGCAAACTATCGTCCCAACTAGATCCATAGTCTAGTGCACAAGCTCTCAACATGTCCTCCAAAATCTGATTGACTCTCTCAGTCTGTCCATCTGTCTGCGGGTGAAAAGTTGTACTGAACTCTAGCCCGATTCCCAAAGTTTCATGCAACTGATTCCAAAACTTTGAGGTAAACTAGATTCCTCTATCTGATACAATGGACCTCGGAACTCCATGCAAACATACGATCCTGGTCATGTATATCTTTGCCAACTTAGCACTGGTGTAAGTGGTCTTCACTGGGATGAAATGAGCTACTTTCGTCAAACGATCGACTGCAACCCATATCGAGTCATAGCCTAAACGAGTCCTGGGCAATCCCGTGATAAAATCCATGCCTAGCTTGTCCCACTTCCATTCGGGTATCGGCAATGGTTGTAGCAATCCTGCTGGCTTCTAATGCTCTGCCTTCACTCTCTGACATACATCACAAACTGCTACATACTCCGCAATATCCTTGTGCATTTCGGTCCACCAGAAACTATCCTTCAAATGCAGGTACATTTTAGTATTTCCTAGGTGAATCGAATATGGCGAATCATGGGCCTCCTGCAAAATCAGCTTCCTGATCTCCTGATCATTTGGCACATAAACGCGGTCCTCAAACCATAAGGTATCGTGCTCATCCTCACGAAATCCTTTAGCCTTTCCTTTGCTAATCCTTTCCTTTATCTCGGCAATCTCCTTGTCCGTCTTCTGAGCTTCTCTGATATTATCCATTAAAGTAGATTGAATCTCCAATGCTGCTACATAGCCTCTCGGAACTATCTCCAAACATAGCTCGCGGAGATCCTCTGCTAACTCCTTGGGTAACTCTCCGGTCATGAGTGTATTGACATGACTCTTGCGGCTCAACGCATCGGCTACTACGTTAGCCTTTCTGGGATGATAATGCAACTTCATATCATAATCCTTAATGAGTTCCAACCATCTCCTCTGCCTGAGATTCAACTTCTTCTGTGTGAAGATATACTTCAAACTCTTGTGATCCGTGTATACCTCACAATGGTTTCCGATGAGAAAATGTCTCCAAGTCTTCAACGCATGCACTACGGCTGCTAACTCCAAATCATGCGTAGCGTAATTCAACTCATGGGGTTTAAGCTGTCGTGAGGCATATGAAACAACTCTTCCCTCCTGCATAAGTAGGGCTCCAAGTCCTCGACGAGAAACATCGCAATACACTTCATAATCCTTGCGTTGATCTGGCAGAATCAACACTGGTGATGTAACCAAGCATTTCTTCAACTCCTGAAAACTAGCCTCACATTCCTCAGTCCATTTGAACTTGGTGTGCTTCTTTAACAACTCCCTCATAGGCTTTGCAATCTTCGAGAAATTCTCAATGAACCTCCGGTAGTATCCTGCGAGTCCAAGAAAACTCCAGATCTCTCCAACTGACGTGGGTGCCTCCCAATTTGTCACAGTGACAACTTTGGTAGGGTCTACTGCTATTCCTTCTCCGGATATAACATGTCCATGGAATCCAACTTCCTTCAACCAAAACTCACACTTGCTGAACTTGGCGTATAGCTGATGTTCTCTGAGCTTCCCAAGTACTAAACGCAAATGCTCCTTATGCTCCTCTTCATTCTTCGAGTAGACCAAAATATCATCAATTAACACCACGACGAACTTATCCAAAAACTCCATAAACACCTTATTCATCATGTTCATAAAATAGGCAGGTGCGTTAGTCAGACCAAATGACATAACGGTATACTCATATAGCCCGTACCGCGTGGTAAAAGCTGTCTTAGGTATATCTTGCTCTCGAATCTTCAGCTGGTGGTATCCTGATCGCAGATCGATCTTGGAAAACACTTTAGCTCCTTGCAGCTGATCAAACAAATCATTGATCATCGGCAGTGGGTACTTGTTCTTGATCGTTACTTCATTCAATCCACGATAATCAACAACCATCCTCAACGATCCACCCTTCTTCTCCACTAGAAGCACTGGTGATCCCCAAGGTGACGAACTTGGGCGAATATAACCTTTATCCAGTAACTCCTTAATTTGCTTCTTAATTTCCTCCAAATCCTTTGCGGGCATTCTGTACGGTCTCTTAGATATTGGCCCTGTGCCTGGCAAAAGCTCAATCAAAAGCTCAATGTCTCTATCCGGTGGCATGCCTGGCAACTCTTCTGGAAATACATCCGGGAAATCCTTCACCACTGGTACTTCCTCCTGTACAACTCCTGATAAGGAATTTACTTGAGTCCTATTCGGCACATGCCGGGATACATACTTGATCCTTCTTCCTTCTGGGGTGGTGAGCAAAATCGACTTACTGGTGCAATCGAGGTTTCCTCCATACATCGATAGCCAATCCATACCCAGAATCACATCCAAACCTTGCGACTCCAAAATTATCAAGTCTGAGGGGAAAACATGCCTACCTATGGTCAATGGCATCTGAAAACATCCTTGGCTTGCCATATACTCTGCTCCTGGCGAGCTCACTAACAAAGGTGTACTAAGAACTTTGGTGGGCAGTTTATACTTATCCACAAATCCCCTTGATATGTATGAATGCGATGCACCAGTATCAAAAGAACGACTGCAGTAAATGACTTAACCAAAAACTTACCTATTACTGCATCTGGCTGGGCTTCAACCTCCTCCACGTTAACGTGGTTCACTTGTCCCCTGTTGAAAGGCTTGGGCTTCTTCCCAGAACTTCCATTGTCGTTTCCATTCTTAGCTTCAGGACATTCATTGGCGTAATGTCCAGTTTTCTGGCACTTGTAGCAAGTAACGTGACTTAGATCTTTCTTGGCTGGCGTTGCTGGGCTGGAACGGTTCTGTCTGTTGCTTCCTGCATTACCATTCCCGTTCTTGGAGCTACTATGGTTGTGTGAACTTCCTCCATTGTGAGTGTGGCCTCCATGGTTATGGACAAGTCCTCCCGAGTTCGGGGTGAAACGGGGTCTCTGCTGAGCTCCAGAATTATACTTCCCTTGTCCATACTTCCTCTTGCGGTTGTCAATCTGCTACTACTTCCCTTCAATCATGAGAGCTCTATCTACCAACTCCTGGCAGTTATTGAAATTTGCCACCATCAACTACATGCTCAGCTCATCATTCAGTCTTTCCAGAAACTTCTCCTGCTTAGCTGCATCTGTAGCGACGTCATCTGAGGCATAACGTGCTAGCTTACTAAAGTCATCCACATACTGGCCAACGGTGCGTCCTCCTTGGCGTAGGTTGCGAAACTCACGCTTCTTCATGGCCATAGCTCCTGTTGATACATGGGCAGTGCGAAAAGCCTGCTGGAACTGGTCCCATGTAACAGTGTCGATGGGGTAAGTGGCTATGAAATTCTCCCACCATGATGCTGCGGGTCCATCAAGCTCATGTGCGGCAAAACGCACTCTCTCCGCATCTGTGCATCCTGCAGTGGTCAACTCCCTTTCAATCTTGCGGAGCCAATCATCTGCAACTATCGGCTCGGTGCTACTAGAGAACACCGGTGGATTCAGCCTTATAAAACGGGCTAAGTGATCAACAGGTGGTGGTGGTGGTGGTGGTGGGTTGTTGTTGTTGTTCCCCTGATTCTGATTCTGGACTAGTATCTGCATCAATGCATTCTGCTGCTGGATCAACTGAGTGAGCTCCGGTGGGAAAGCAAATCCATTGTCGCGTCTCGTAGGCATCTGCTGGGTTTAGAAAATATGAGAAAACAGAGTAGAATGAGGTCTAGGGGGAAAACACTACCCATATGCACATGAGACAAACACAATCATATCACTCACTCAATCAAGCAAGGCATACAATCGGTCTAGAACTATCATTACAAAAGTGCTCGGACTATACTACATACATGGTGGAATACTACTACTGATATGGTGGTCGACTGGAAAAATTGATCGGTCGAAGACTCCATGATATCCGCTCCAGCTTCATCAACATAGTCATCATCGCTATCGTCGGGGTCCGAGTTGGTGTCGTCAATGATGATGTAGTTCTCCGGGCAAGTGGAATCATCATCTTCTCCTCCTGGCATGGGATCTCCCATGAATACTCCGATCTTCTTTATCAGGTCGTCATTCTTCTCCAATAGTGTTGCGATTTCTTCCTCATATCCATCGCGTGTAGACTTGAGTTCTTCCTCCAGCTCCGTGATCCTTGTCATCGCCTTCTTCAAATCTGTCATGCCTGCGCACATCTGGTTCTCCTAGTGTCGAATGTGCTGGTTTAACTCTTGGATGAAAGCTGCAATGGATCTATCCTTCCTGGTGTTGATCATCTCCCATTGCTCATCTCGACGCCCACAAATTTGGTAGATAGTATCCTTAAGATCCTTGTGGTAAACATGTCCAATGCGTCCCATGGTGATGTGGGCTGCCATACTCTTTCCTAGACTCCAGGTTGGTGCATCAAAGGAAAACTCTATGGGCTCAGTGATTGGCGTGAATGTCCTTCCTGGAACTTGAACTTGAATCATCCAGCGCTCCTCTTCTGGTAAAGTGGCGTTGTAAGTCCCAGTGAAGCTTGGTATTCCGATGTTCAGGTACCTAGTGACTTCCTTCAAGTGGCGTCCAAAAGGTGTGTCTTCATCCGGTTGTGCAAACTTGTTCCTTGCGTCCACCATCCTAAAGAGTAGAAAATGGAGAGGAGTCAGAAATGAGAAGAGAGTAGTGATCTACGGCTTTAGCTTAGTGGTCGTGTCCTACAGTCAGCGTGTGCTCTGATGCCATCTTGTAGCGACAAGACCTCAAACAGTCTGATCTCTGTGCATCAGTGTCATCCTTGGATCGGTAATGCTGACACACACAGTACTTGAGGATTTATAACAGAGTAGCAATCACACACTTATTACATCGAATGTCTCAAAAGAGAACTTATTACAATAAATATGGCTTAAGGCCATCTAATACGATAACAGCGGAAGGCTTGGAAGATAAAGTGAGGCATCACTGAGTGAAAGACCACGACCTAAGGCACCTTACTCGTCGTCTGAAAAGTCTGCAACATGAACGTTGCAGCCCGAAAACGGGTCAGCACATGGAATATGCTGGCAATATAACACAAGAGAGCAATGAACAGGATAATGCTATCACTACATGCATATATGGCTGGTGGAGGCTGTATGGTTAATATGTTTTGTGGAAAGCCAATTTTTCCCTACAACAAAGGAATACATTTTATTTAACTATCATGGTAGTTGTTAAACATTGAGAAGATTCACCCAACTCAATCCCAATTAAGCATGATCATTAAACCCAATCAAATTATATTAAGAGTGATGAGATCCACATGATGATCCAAGAACTAGATACTCAAGATGCCCATAACCGAGGACACGGCTAATCATGATTAGTTTGTACACTCTACAGAGGTTTGCACACTTTTCCCCACAAGACCCGATCTCCTCTGTTGGATTTCTCGCACTACATAATGTTTGAGAAACGGATGACCGAGGCACAGTCTTTCCGAAGAGGTCCCCTTAACCGATAGATAGGCCGGTACACCTACAATCCCCTACATCTGCTAGCCCATCATGGAAAGGTTTCCCACAACTTACTCAACTATGCCAGAGCCCATAATGGCATGTGGCTGCACACGGAAGTTTCTAGCATGAATAATCTTATGATCCCTTTGAGCCTGGGTGGCAGTCCATAGGAGAATCACCCGGTACCCCGGGATTTCCAAAAATACAAGCAACACTGGGTTCCCCAGGTGCCTCAGTCCACCCAGATGTGTATTAAAGTTGACACCTTAAGTTAACCATTAATTAACAATACTCACATCTGTCATGAATACACTCAAACCCAAACCACGTCTACGAGCATAGCATAGCAATATAAGCAACGTAGAAGTAACTCCCATAGGTTTGATAATAAACAGGTGAATAGGTACTACCTCATCTACTTCCCAAACCCACAATTTAAATCAGATCCTAACCATGCAATTGTTTGAGGATTGATCTAATGCAATAAAACCGGGTAGTAAAGGGGTATGATCAAAGTGTTACTTGCCTTGCTGATGATCCGGGAAACCTAGAGACTCGTAGTAGCACACTTCGCACTCCGGGTACTCTATCGCAAACAAACAAGCATACAATAAGCAATCAAGCAAAGATGCACGGGTAAAACTCAAATAAGAAGATCCAACCAGAAAGTTCAACTTAAGAACTCCGGTTTAAAAAAGAATCAAATCAAACGGAGCAACGAAACTCAAACTGCGAAAGAAACAAGATCCGTTTGCTAATCTGGACTAAAGTCAAATTTTACAATAGCAAAAACTTGATTAAGTTGATTAAACAGAAAGAGGGCTTCGAGACGAAACTCTAGGCACTTGAATCACCTGATTCTGATAAACGAGCGAAAAGTTAAACTAAAATGAAAATCGAGTCAGAAATCACGATCGAAAATAATCGCGAAAATCCCGAGAAAAAGAAAAACTGACGAACAGGCTAACGAATGAACGTTCGCTGTCTGCGGCTAAACGGTGAAAATCGTTCGTTAAAACGAACGAACGAACGGGCGTTCGCTAAATAACTAAACCGGGAAAAAAAAGCGATCTAATAAAAAAAGCATCTAGGGTTTTACCGAAAAAACCGAACCGGCAAAGAAAACCGGCGGCGGCGGCGAACTCTGGCGACTCCGGCGGGGTGGCGGGTCGGCGGCCGGGCGGCCTCGACGGCGGTGGCGGCGGGTGGCGTCGACGGCGTTGGCGGGCTGGCGGGCGGCGGGGCTAGGGTTTTGGCGGGGCGGGCGGCTTGGGCCTCGGCGGGTCGTGGGCTCGGCTTATAAAGCTGCCCGGGCACAGTGTCCCGGTCGGACACGGCCCGGTAAGTCGGTTGACTTTTTAAAAAAAAATCCGCATAGAAAAACGAATAAAAGAAATACTAAACGGACTCAAACAATCTTGAAATAAATTTTCCCGGTCCTCTAAAAATCTACCGGACAAGGTGAACATTTATTTGGGACTCTAATGCAATTTTGAAAAACGCATATTTTTTTCCTAATTCAAATAAAATAGCTATACAACTCGGAATAAAATTCTTATTTGATTTTAATATTAAATCTCCAATATTTCTTTATTTTGAGGAAGTCATTTTGTCCTCTCTCTTTTATTTTTATAAAAGAAATATTCGAAGAAAAATAATTAAAATCAAACTTCGAGAAAACTCAAATATGAAAATTTGAGAAAACTCGAGAAAACTCAAATATGAAAATAACAAAATTCCCAACTGTCTCCGTGGGTCCTTGAGTTGCGTAGAATTTCTAGGATCAAACCAAAATGCAATAAAATATGATATGCAATGATGACCTAAAGTATAACATTTCAAATTGAAAATTTTGGGATGTTACTTTATTTCCTAGTCTTCTTTTTCCCTGGTTTGCTAGTGGCCGCAACAACCATGGGCCATATACGGACCGTGGTGGCCTTGACCCTGCTACGGGCCGTAGGATCCATGGGCCTCCTACGGGCCGTCTTTAGATGGGCCTCTAACACGGCCGTAGAATCGGTGGGCCTCGGGCCGTCGGATAAATGGGTCTACATGGGCCGTAAACGGGCGTAATTGGTATCGGCCCAGCACGGTAACGGGCCGTTAACAGGCCAGAGGACAGCAAAGGCTTAATTCTATCACATGCATAACGGATCGTTAATGGGCCAGAATATAGGACAGGCTGGAAACAGCGCAACGGGTTAACAGGCTAGAAACGAGCCGACTCTTGCCACGGGCCGAATTTGGCCCATTGGGGGAACAAGCCAGTAACGGGCCGGAAGTAATCGGGGGCCGGAAAGGAGCCCAAGAACGTATGGGCCGTCAGTAGGCCGAAAGCTAACACAGGCTGGAAACGTCCCATGTGAATCATGGGCCGTTAACGGGTACAAAGAAATTTACTGTTCATTATGGGCTAGAGTCACCGTGGGCCTCTAAACGTCCTAAAGATACGAAGGCCTCATATGGGCTGAAAGACGTCGTGGGCCATACATGGGCCGAAAGTGAAACGTGCTGGTGTTATATTCGACGGCCCACATGACGTTGTTGGGCCGATTTCGTGCAGGCCCTGACGGGCCGTGAGTTACCGAGCCGTAAAATGGGCTATTTGCGAAGAGACCGTTAACAGGCTTTTCATGGGCCAGCTCGCTATCATTTGACCAAGTCAAATGGGCCGGCCTTTGTAAGCTAAATGGGCCAGTGATGGGTCGTCGCACGTGTCGACATATCATAGGCGCCTATCGGACCCACTAACGAGCTGACACGTATTTCCTCCGGCCAATCAGAATTTTACACGTGAAAATTTCCCATTGGTCCGGGCTGTTAACGGGTTATCGGATCCAAAACCGGACCCGATAGCTTAACAGCGTCCCATTACGGTGGATGCCACGTGTCGGTCACCCTTGACGAAAGCACTTCTATGACGCGCGATTTATCGTCATGGAAGTGGACACTTCCGTGATGATAATTTTGGTAATGTCATGGAACACTTCTACGACAACACAGGTATGACTATCTTGATTCTGTCATAAATTTGTCATGGATGTACATGCATGACAGAAAACGTGACCTACTGTGACAAACACGTATCATCACGGAAGTGTATTTTTTGTAGTGATATGTTTATTTTCTTAGTGATAGAAGGTGTGTGAGGTGCAGTGGGCACATCATTTCTAGGTTTGGTGGGTCAAGGCGAGGACTCATAAGTCGGTTCCGTCCTGCGCCATATAGGTCAGGCCGAGATGCGTTATACGAAGACCCATGGATTACTCGACATACAAGACAAAGATACCAGAGTCGTGGATGACTCTATCTCTACTGACGTGAAGCAAACTACGATTTGTAACCCTAGGCCCCGAGATGTTATATAAGGCCGTGGGCTAGTTCGTTGATAGTATATATACACAAACAATCCCTTGGCATTCACGTGTACTTTATACACATCCCCATCACAAATATACACTACCAAGAGTAGGGTATTTCCACGACCGCAAGGGCCTAGACTTGGGTAAATCTTTGCCTCTTATTACCGTCCAGTCTAACCGTCAGAGATATCCTACCAAATGATTTGATCGAATCATATCCGCCAACTAGTAAGACAGGGGGAGACAATGTGTGCGAGATAGGCCTAAAGAGAGTGTGCGTGCGGGAGAAACGTAGGCAGATATGTGTATAGAGAGAGGGCCAGCAGAGACCGTGCCTGCGTATGCATTTAGAGAAAACATTCATAGATAGTAGTAAGAGAGAGAGGGAGATATATAGAGCGTGTGTGCGTGAGACACCCCGGGAGAGAGTGTGAGCATTTGTGAGAGAGAAATGCCGATGTATATAAAGTGTGTGCGCTTATGCGTCAGATAGAAAGATAGCACGCGTGTGAGGAGGGACCAAGACAGAGTGCATCTACGCGTAAAAGACTGTTCTATGCATTAAATTATAAATTGTATTAAAAAATTGGATGGGATCATGAAATTTGCAATTCGCGTATGAACGAACATTGATATATCAGACACCCATACTCTATTGAATTCGAGCATGTGTATGTGTTTATTTCACATTATTGATCCATAGAGTGAGAGTGGTTTGAAATCCAGACAATGCATGACTTTTGCAATTCATATATAAACATGAGTGCACTATGTGTTGTCAGTGTCAAGCACTTTATACATTTGTCACATACATGGTATACATTCCAAATTGCTAGCTACGAACTAGAATACATGTTGAATTCAACATAAAGTGGTTTCAAAGATTTGAATTCATAGGAAGTGCATTCAACTATTTGAATTCGAGATAATGGCATTTGTAAATCACATTTAAAAGGGGGCATCAATCTTTGTTGTGCGTTTGAACATGCTATATATTCATACGCATTTCTAACTATATTTTTTCAACCAAGGTGATTATCTAGAACCATGCATGAATTGAGCTAAGCTGCAAAAAAAATTACTCAGGTTTAAATCCTCCCCTTTCAAAATAATCATAGTTTTAGGATTTTCAAGAGTCAAATTTTTTAAAGTTTGACAAATCCTAAAAGTTCAATTGTGGAGAACTGTAAACGTTAATGGTTCTACTCCTAAATATTGAACGAAGCGCCAATAAGCCTCTCGCCGCCCGAAACCGCGCGAGACCAATGTTTGATGGTAGGAAATTACTATCCTGACTCTGACCTGTGTAGCCTATCGGCCCAATGTCCAAAGGTCTAATACGGGGTATGTTTGTAACATCACCAAGACGCCAGTCAACCGCCTCCGAAAACATTCATACACCATGGGCGCCTAAACACCCATGCGCTTGGCCGAAATCGCTCCCGCCCACTATTTGGGGCACCTGAGATTACCGTCCTAATCCCGACCCGCAATATGTCCAAAATTTTAGATGGGGGCAAAGTTTGTAACCTTTCCCAAATTTCAAACAAGCACGTCTCAAACGGAAACATGGTTCCCTCTTAGCTCCCCCTCCCTCCGTTTCCCCATTCATACTCCGTGGGCGCCAAAACACCCTCTCCACCAGCCGCGAAACCCCAGCCTCCTCCATCCTCCACCCCATCGCACCCGATCCACCGCCGCTCTCCTCCATCAGGCTGGAGCCGGTACCCCGACGTCGTCGTCCACCACAACTGCAACCGCCCTCAAGGACTTAGCAGGTGAAGCCGAGGCCGAGCTCCCTCCATGATGCCGACCTGCGCCGTACCTGAACCACTTCGACCACGCCATCCTGCGGCTCACCACTGCCGCTCCACTGTCACAACCGTCCACCGCACCGGAGCTATTCATGCTACTCGTTCGTCGACTCAGATCTTCTTCCCCGTCGCCGACAGACGGCCGCCGCACCACACTCAACAATTTGGCCATGGGTTCGCCCAAGGCCCCACCGTCCTCCACAATATCTTGTTTCCAGCGAACCACAAGAAGATCATAAAAAAAACAGAAGGAGGACACAACACTACCAGCCGAGAGTTGTACTCCTCTTTCCTTATTCATGCAAATCTAACATCTCTGCTCACACGGTATTCATCCCATGAAAGAAACTAGTTGACAACTTCTTACTGCACCTTCTTCCTGATACTAAATGTTCCAAGTAACTCGCCATGCACAAGGTTTCCCCTCATTTACTATTTCACCTTAGCTAGAGGTTTGTCTTATTGTCCCGTACTCTGTCTTCGGCCTTCGAAAGGAGACCAGTAGGGGCAGCGTCGTTTTCGGGTCTTTGCCTGCCAAGTTGGATAAGAAAAAACGTGCATAGAAATTCTATGGCCTCGTTCATGGCAGGATGTGGCAATGGTGGGTTATCGGCGGAAGGAACATCCCCCTTTTCAAATGTGCATTCCTCCCCCCCTAAACTAGCTACACAAAATGGTCAGTGAAAAAGACAGGTTACATCAAGCAATAAAATCTGCTACGAAAATTTAGATCAATAACTCATTGCTCTTAAAAAATTGCATAGCCTACAAACTACAAATATGCTAACAATTTGCTCGCAAATCAAATTAGCACAATAATAAATTGTAGACAAATGAGGTATGTACCTCATCGATTTGGGAAAGGCATGGAAGGAGATGGGAGGATGCCGGAGATGACGATGGTGGTACCCGACAGGAGCACGAAGGTTCCCTGGTTTGAGCGCGCCATTGACGAGGATGGGCGCAGTCGCCTCCTCTTCCATCTCGCGCTCTCCGCAGGAGCCACCCCCGAGCGGCTGGCGGTGGAGCGCCACCGCGACGACCTCCGCTGGAGCCGCGCCACCGTTGCCTCCCATAGCGCGTGCTGGTGAGAGAAACCCATCCGCGGTCGCCAAAGAGGAGATGCGTGGCCGTGTGCCCCTCCGCACGACCTCCACCGGGAGCCACCCCAAGCGGCTGGTGGTGCAGCGCTAACGTGAAGATTTCCACTGGAGTCACGCCGCCGCCGCGCACGAGCTACCCCTGCCGTGGTGGCTGGCAAGGAGGAAGAGTGGAAGGCGACGGATGAAGTGGAGATGAGTGGCTGCGTTGGGTGAGGGTGGAAGGGAAAAGATCGTGGGGGCGGAGGTCGTTTTTGCTAGGATTCTAAACCCGCGAACTATTGCTTCGGGTTGATGTGGCGACACTCTCGACTTTAAGATTCGGCTTGGTCATCCGACGACCAGTTCGTGGTTCGTTGTGAAATGCTTAATATCTCACGAACACCAGTTACTATTTTTTATATTTTATTTAACACAATACAATTGAAGTCGCTCACATACACTTGCATACACTCATCTCTATAAACTCACGCACGCACGCCCTACATACATGAGCACCTCAGACAGACTGAGCCGACACATCATCGTGAGACTGACGAAGTCGCTACAGACGCCTTTGTAGTCGACGAGATCGTCTCCACGCACTGAACACACATCGTTGGAAGATCTAAAATAAATCCAGAAAACTGTGAGCACCAATGTTAAGTTTAGAACTTAAACTCTAGCGAGCTGAGATATGAGTGTCCTCTTGACAATTCAACTACAAGTTGATTTACTATTTGCCTATTTCAATATACAGAGGAGAGAAGAGAAGAGAGAGACAACGTGCCTGTGCACGACGTTTATCGAGAAAAACAAATGCATGTGCACGACTGCACGTTCCCTCGGCTCCTTCACTTCCACGCGCCTGATTTATCGATCGATTGACTTCTATTATTATTAGCAAAAGGGGTTTGTCTATTGACTTGGTTCATGTCAACTCTCTAGTCTGAGCTGTGAGGTGTGAGCTGGGCCAGCCATCTGCACATAAATGAATTTCCCTTTCGAGATTCCCCGCGACCTCACCTCAGTCGGCGACACGTACGAGAGCAAGCGAGCGCGCGCGGGTGCGTGACCATGGAGAGGACAACGGCTGCGCACGGCGTCGGCGGCCGCTGGCTGCCTTGCCTCGTCTTGCTCGCCGTCCTGTCGGCCACGCCGTGGCTACTCATCATCCACTGCCACCGGGCGGCGTCCGTCAGCACGCCGCACCCGTCGCTCGTCACCGCCGCCCCCGCGTCCGGCCGCGAGGGCGGCTCCCAGCCGCGCTTTCCCTCCGTCCAGGAGCAGCAGGTCAAGAACCTCCTGATCGCCTCCGCTGCCGGGGACGAGGTGCGCCGGAGCAGTAACGTTGGCGTCACCGGGGAGGACGCGTGCCGGGGGCGGTACCTGTACGTCCACGACCTGCCCCCACGGTTCAACGCCGACATCCTCGCCGACTGCCGCCACTGGTACCCGTGGATGGACATGTGCCCGTACCTCGTTAACGGCGGCCTCGGCGCGCCCCTGGACAACGCGGACGGCGTGTTCGCCGACGAGGGCTGGTACGCCACCGACCACTTCGGCCTCGACGTCATCTTCCACGCTCGCGTCCGGCAGTACGAGTGCCTCACCAACGACTCCTCCCTCGCCGCCGCCGTTTTCGTGCCGTACTACGCTGGGTTTGACGTCGTGCGGCACCTGTGGAGCAACAACGCCACA
The DNA here is from genome assembly GCF_002575655.3 of Aegilops tauschii subsp. strangulata. Classification (NCBI taxonomy): domain Eukaryota; kingdom Viridiplantae; phylum Streptophyta; class Magnoliopsida; order Poales; family Poaceae; genus Aegilops; species Aegilops tauschii. The sequence continues at coordinate 204,350,545 of NC_053036.3, read as the reverse complement.
GCCAAGGACGCCCTGCCGGTCGAGCTCGTCAACTGGCTGACGCGGCGGCCCGAGTGGCGCGCCATGGGCGGACGCGACCACTTCGTCATGTCCGGGAGGACGGCGTGGGACCATCAGCGGCAGACGGACAGCGACTCGGAGTGGGGCAACAAGCTGTTCCGTTTGCCGCCGGTGTGGAACATGACGGTGCTGTTGGTCGAGAAGCTGCCGTGGACGGACTTCGACTTCGCCGTGCCGTACCCGACCTACTTCCACCCGGCGAAAGACGCGGACGTCCTCCAGTGGCAGCAGCGGATGCAAGGCATGAAGCGGGAGTTCCTCTTCTCCTTCGCCGGCGGCGAGCGGCCCGGAGACCCGAATTCCATCCGGCACCACCTCATCCGGGAGTGCGGCGCCTCCAGCTTCTGCAACCTGGTGCAGTGCCACAAGAGCGAGAAGAACTGCCTCGTGCCCAGCACCTTCATGCGCGTCTTCCAGGGGGCGCGCTTCTGCCTGCAGCCGCCTGGCGACACGTACACGCGGCGGTCGGCGTTCGACGCCATCCTTGCCGGCTGCGTGCCGGTGTTCTTCCACCAAGACTCCGCGTACAGGCAGTACAGGTGGCACCTCCCTGACGATCGCGACACCTACTCCGTGTTCATTTCCGAGGAGGACGTGCGCAGCGGCAACGCCAGCAGCGTGGAGGAGACGCTCCGGCAGATCCCTCCGGAGGTGGCGGAGCGGATGACGGAGACTGTGATCGGGCTGATACCGAGGCTGGTGTACGCGGACCCGAGGTCGAAGCTGCAGACGCTCAGGGACGCCGTGGATTTCACGGTGGAGGCCGTCATCGACAGGGTCAGCAAGCTCAGGAAGGAGATGGACCATGGTGCGTCGGCGCGAGAGCATCTGACCCAAACAGCCACGAAGGTTTCTAGCAAAATCAAGACAGATTACTAATTAGGGAGGATAATCGATGCAACAGAAGCATGCATGCACGTTGACTTGTTGAGATTGTTTGTAAATTTATTTTTCTACAGTACCCCAACTGTATACTCCCTCCGTCCATAATATAAGACGGTTTTGCAAGCTACGTGAACTTGCAAAAACACATAGCTTGCAAAAACGTCTTATATTATGAGACGGAGGGAGTATATTTTTATAGAAGGCAGCAAAGTTAATTATAAGATATTTACGTCGGATGCAAACATTCAAGCAAAAAATTGCATCACACGGCCAAAAGTCTAGGCTACTCTCTCACAAATCTATGTAGGCCTTCAGCTCCAACACGGGCATCTTTCCGGTCATTGATCTCGCTAATCTGGTTCTTAGGCTGGTCATAATGGGCAAGAACATAAGCTAGTAACTTACACACTTCCCTAGACTATATTACTACCTCTATTGTGGGTAGGAATATCTATGTAGTGTCATGCAACGATGTATTTATTAGGTTATAGACTCATTGTTTCTTGGAGTGTGTGATGTTCTGATAACTTAGCTAGTTACCACAAGCACCTCTCTTTTCATTAAATATGTGCCACATAAGCAAAGTTGTATTGGAGCGTGTGATGTTACTCCTAAGTTCCGTTTAAGCTGCACCGCTGTTCTGATTTAGTGAGCCCTATTAAAGACGTGCGGATTCCTTTGCTTCCAGAGCGACCAAGCCGTAGTGATGAATGAGTTGAAATCATGCTTTTCCGCCCTACCCTCTCTATCAGTTTACAGGGCGTGCGCGTATCCCTAGGTCGTCAATTTGACCAACCTAATACAAGTCATATATTACAAAAAATATACCAATATAAACTTCAGATATTCTATTTTCAAACGGTATAATTTTTATGTTATATAGTTTATATTAGGGTGATAAAATTGACAACTTAGGTATACGCGCAGGACTTATAAACTGAAACGGAGGGAGTATTAAAGTTTCTCCGCTCATGCGGCCACCAAGCGATGAAAGTATCATGTGTCGTGGGGCAATGCACATTCAGACTCAGCTCATCTAGACAGTAATTCGAGACCTCACGAGCGAAAACACACTGCACAAGAATATGCTCGACGTTATCCTCCTCTTGCAGAGAAGTGTAGAAAGGGGAAGGCTGATCCTGTAAACCGTGTCTAGCGCAACGGTCGAAGGTCCAAAGTCGATGTTGTGCTGCCAGCCACGCAACGATTTTACACTTCAAAGGGGCCCAACTCCTTCATGTGGGCGTTGCGAAGGGGGCTCTAATCAAACCCTGACATGGTTGAATATACGTCGATCGTGCAGTGTACTCGCCAGAAGGGTCACCTGGCCAAGCAAAACTCTCATGTTCCTGAATATCCCGCGGGACTGAGGCAATGGCTTAGCATATGTGTCGTGAAGGAAAGATCTTCCGCAATGTCGTGCATTCATATGTTATTTCCCATCGCTTGCAACACAGTTCTCCTGTTACGTGTGCGCGTGTCAATATTGTCGTAGATTGTTGGAGCAATGTCCGAGATTGCAAATATGTGAATCCACAGATCACGCTAAAACAAAACGCGGTTCCCGTCTCCCACCTTGATTTTGACCAGGCTATCAAATATCGTGCGTGCCTCCTTATCATCGGACATGGGTATTCCTTGCCATGGTCTCTCAGTGTCAGTTCACCGTAACCATTCCCATCGCACCTTGAGTGCCATTGCTTGAAGTCGCATATTCTTAACACTAAGGCCACCAGAGCAAGTTGGTCTGCAAATTGTATTCCAAGCCATAAGGCACTACCCACCGTTCGCCTTTTCTTTCCTGCCCAAAAGAAGGAATGCATCCAAGTTTCAAGCTCCTCAAAGGCCCAAGCCGAAGCATCAGAGACCATTAGGTAGTGGATAGGACGTGATGCAGTGACCAATTTTACCAGAACAAGTCTTCCCGGGCGCTGAATAAGCCCACGTTGCCAAGCCGAGGCAAACTTCTTTGCTTGGTCAAGCATTGGTTTCCACTCTGCTTTCGTGAGCTGACGGATGGCCAACTGCAACCCTAGATATTTGCAAGGGAATTCACCCATTATGCATTGCAGAATGTCAGCTGCCCTCACTTGATCCTCTTGCTCCCCTTGGATAAGTATTGCAATGGACTTGGCATAATTAACGCACAACCTGGATGCCTTACCGAACACATGCAACACTTCCCTGACAAAACCCAGATCCTTATTCGACGGTCGCACAAACAAAGTGGCATCATTAGCATAGATTGACAGCCGTTGCATTGAATTGATACCCGTAAAGGAGCTGACCACCCCCATGTCCGCGGCCTTGAATAGAACCAGAGCTAGAACATCCATCATGATGATGAAAAGCAAGGGGTGAGATAGGGTCTCCTTGTCTACCACAAGCATGCGCGAAGCTCCTTCCTGGAATTACATTCACCAGCACCTTAGTGATTGCCGATCCGAGGAGGGTAGACACCCAGGCTAACCATTTTGGGCCAAATCCGTTGGTGCGGAGGACTTCAAACAAAAATGGCCAGGCCCATGAGTCAAAAGCTCTGGATATATCCAACTTTAAGAACATTGTTCTCTCCTTTCTAGCATGATTTTTTCTGGAAACTTGGCGCACAAAGAGGTAATTATCGTGAAGATTCCATCCTTGGATGAATGCAGACTGATTTGCCGCCACAGTCTCCTTCATTCTCTTCCTAACTCGATTTGCAAGTATTTTCGCAAACAACTTGGAAGCACTATTTGACATACTAATAGGGCGAAAGTCGCCTACTTCTTCTGCATCTGTCTTTTTGGGATGAGCGCTATATGAGCTTTCTATAGTTTCGCAAATCCTCTCCTATCCCCGACAAACAATTTAAGCATCACTTCCATCACATCGTGCTTGATAGTTGGCGAAGCTCTCTGATAAAAAGCCCTGATGAACCCAACCGCGGAAGTAGTGAGGTTAGGCGGGAGCTCCTTGATAGTGTTGCATACCTCCTCCTCGGAGAAAATTTCCCGCAGCTCCTGCAGATCAAAAGACTCCATCCCAAGGAAGTCCAGATTCAAAGAGCTCTCCCTAGGCCTCCCCCCATTGGCATCCTGATCCATGATGATTTATGTCCCTGATTTGACGCGAGGAATAATAAAAAATGATCGCCTCCATTTGCCATCGCTTGTAACAACTTTGTGTTAGCATCCCCTTCCCTAATCCACCTGATCGGAGATCGTTGGTGCTCAATGGTGTGCTCTAGAGATGCAAGACCCAACAGAGAAAGTTTGACCACGCGTCTCAGTCAGACTTCATATGTGGTCAACAGTCTAAACTCCCGTGCCTTGTCAAAGCGTAGAATAACATATTAGTCACCACCATCAAGATTTTGATGTTTGGAGCTTTTCTCTGTCCCTAAGCTTGCAACGATGCCGCGGTGTTCCTCAGCAAGACATCCAAAGGCTCGAGGTTGCGGTTGTTTGTACTGAAAGTCTAGAAATCATTGTGTTCTTGTGGTTAAAATAAAAAAAATTGGTCCCTGGTTTTCGTAGTTTCAGATTTCATGTTCACGTTAACACTGTTATCTATGAACTTTAGTGATACTCTTTTCCAATGTAGGAAGATAAGATTCATCATTTATGCGGACAATGTAGAGTATATTAGCAATTTTTCATGTGAATTAATCCTGAAATAAATCATGAGCATGACATTGACAATATTAAACACATACTAAAATTTAACCACATAAGCATGCACTAGGCACATGATACGTCCATTTTCCATCATGTTTTCCTATTATTATTTATAATGTTTTAGATCAATTCACTTTATGATGCAATTCCTATGTCTTTTCTCTCTTAATATGCAATATACACATGAAGAAGGAAATTGTCGGCAGCTGGAATTCGGGACCTAAAAGAGCTGCAACAGAGATAGCTATTCTCCGGAGCTCCAAATGACCTGAAATTTTACGGTGATTTTTTTGGAATATATAAAAATATTGGAAGGCAGAAGTACCACAGAAGAGTCACCATGGGCCCATAAGATAGGGGGCGTGCTCCCTACCCCTTAGGTGAACCATGGTGCCTTGTGGGGCCCACAGATGCCCTCTGGTGCCCATCTTCTGCTATATGAGGCCATTTGCCCACATAATCATCGAAGTAAGGATAGATAAGTGACAAATAACCAATCAAGAGTGAAAAAGTGTTACTTCTTCTTGAAGATGAGATAGACCCCCCCTAGATGTATGCAGGGGTAGAAATTTGAGAATCAATTTCTTGCAAGTCTTAGGAGTATGTGTGATACGTCTCCAACGTATCTATAATTTTTTATTGTTTCATGCTATTATATTATCAATCTTGGATGCTTTATATGCAATTTTATATCATTTTTAGGAACTAACCTATACAGTCAATGCGCAGTGCCAGTTCATATTTTCTGCATGTTTTTTTGGTTTTCAGGAAATCAAGACCAAATGAAGTCCAAACACGATAAAACTTTACAGTGATTTTTCTGGACCAAAAGGGACCCTAGAAGCTTCGGGAGGAGGCTTGAAGAGATACGAGAGCGCCACAAGCTCACATGGCGTGCCCCTTGAGCATGTGGGACCCACACAGCTCCGTTTGACCTAATCCCAACTCTATTAATTCCCATTATTCCTGAAACCAACAAAGAGCCACCCAAAACAATTTTTCTGCTGCTGCAAACTTCTGTTCTTCTGTAATTCCATCTAGAGGCCTTTTCCGGTACTCTGCCGGAGGGGGAATCAATCACGGAGGGCTTCTACATCAACCTTGCTGCCTCCCGATGATGTGTGAGTAGTTTACCACAGACCTACGGGTCCATAGCTAGTAGCTAGATGGCTACATCTCTCTCTTTGATGATCAATACAAAGTTCTCCATGACCTTCCTTGAGACCGATTCTATGTAATCGATCTCCTTTTGCGGTGTGTTTGCTGGGATATGATGAACTGTGGGTTTATGATTAGAATATTCATTGAAAGTAATTGAGTCTTTTCTCACTTTATTATGCATGATTGTTATAGCTTTGTATTTCTCTTCAATCTATCCATTTGGTTTGGCCAACTAGATTGATTTATTTTAAGTCGGAGAGGTGCTTTGTGATGTGTTCAATCTTGCGGTGACCTCACCCAGTGATAGTAGGGGTTGCGAGGCATGTATTGTATTGTTGCCATTAAGGGTAAAACGACATGGTTTAATCATATTGCTTGAGTTTATTCTGTCTACATTATGTCATCTTGCTTAAAAGCGTTAGTCTGCTTGTCCTGAACTTAATACCATAGATGCATGCTAGATAGAGGTCGATTGGTGGAGTAATAGTAGTAGATGCAGAATGGTTTTTATCAAGTTGTTATGGATGTAATGCCCATATGAATGATCATCCCCATGAATATTGATACGTCTTCGTCATATCTACTTTTCCTAACACTTTTACTCTTGTTTTGGACTCTAATTTGCATGATTTGAATGAAACTAACCCGGACTCGCGCTGTTTTCAGCAAAACTACCATGGTGTTGTTTTTGTGCAGAAATAGAAGTTCTCGGAATGGAACGGAACTTTTTGGAGATTTTTTACGGAATAAAAGAAAAATACTGGAGCCAAGAACCACAGGAGGGGGTCCCTGGGTGAGCACAACCCACCAGGGCGCCCCCCTTCTGGCACGCCCAGGTGGGTTGTGCCCACTTGGTGGCCTCACTAACCCTATCTCCGACGCTATAAAATCCTATTTTTGGAGAAAAAATGGGCGAGAAAGAGTTATCGCATTTCACGAGACGGAGCTGCCCCCACCTCCTCTTCTTCATCGGGAGGCCAGATCTGGAGTCCGTTTGGGGCTCGGGAGAGGGAATCTTCGATCTTCGTCATCACCAACCCTTCTCCATCGCCAATTCCATGATGCACCCCACCGGGAGTGAGTAATCCCTTCGTAGGCTCGCTGGTCGGTGAGGGAGTTGGATGAGATTCATCATGTAATCGAGTTAGTTTTGTTAGGGCTTGATCCCTAGTATCCATTATGTTCTGAGATTGATGTTGCTATGACTTTGCCATGCTTAATGCTTGTCACTTTGGGGCCGGGTGCCATGATTTCAGATCTGAACCATTTATGTTATCACCATTATATCTATGTTCTGGATCTGATCTTGCAAGTTATAGTTACCTATTACGTGTTATGATCCGTAAACCCCAGAGTGACAGTATTCGGGATACTTTCCGATGATGACCGTAGTTTGAGGAGTTCATGTATGCACTATGTGCTAATGCTTTGTTTCGGTTCTCTATTAAAAGGAGGCCTTAATATCCCTTAGTTTCCTTATGGACCCCGCTGCCACGGGAGGGTAGGACAAAAGATCTCATGCAAGTTCTTTCCATAAGCACGTATGACTATTTACGGAATACATGCCTACATTATATTTATGAAATGGAGCTAGTGTCATATCGCCCTAGATTATGACTATTATATGATGAGTATCATCCAACGAGTTCATCGATCCAATGCCAATGAATTTTCCATATATTGTTTCTGCTAAGTTACTATTGCTATTACTACTATCACTGGTACCATTACTATTACTGTTACTACTACTATCAAAGATATCATATTACTGTGCTACTAATCATATTGCTGCAGATAATTAATCTCCATTTGTGGTTGAATTGATAACTCAGCTGCTAATACTTGCAAGTATTCTTTGGCTCCCCTTGTGTCTAATCTATAAATTTGGGTTGAATACTCTACCCTCGAAAACTTTTGCGATCCCCTATACTTATGGGTTATCAAGACCTTTTTCTGGCGCCAATGCTGGGGAGCATAGCTATATTTGTTGAGTCACTGGGGATTATTATCAATTTATCACCATGAAGAATCTGAAGGATACAAAAACCAAGATCGTTCCCTCTAGGACAAGGGGAGGTAAGGAACTGCCATCACACTCTGCACTTGATTCACCTTCTGTTTTGAGTAGACTTGCAACACCACCACATGCTATTAATCCTGATATGTCGCAAGTTATTGATGATGCTACTTCTATAAATACTACTCATGATGATGCTACTACCTTGCTTGATGATGGTGTGCCACTAGGTGATTTTATTGATGAACAAATTGCTAGAGCTAAAAATATTGAGAATGCTGAAATTGATGAAATTTTTGAAACTGATGAAATGCCTGAAACTGAAAATCTTGAAACACCTATTAGACCTGCTCTCCTAGATATGAATTGCCTAAGGTCTTGAAGGTTATGTTATGGATGAGGAGACAGCTAGAGATTTTCTTGCTTGCAATGATAGAGATGATCTTAAGAAATGATTATGCAAACTGAAAGAGAAAATTTTGAATGCTAGAATGAAATGTGATCCTAAGTTTGCTACTTCACCTATCTTTGTTGATGATAAGGATTATGAATTCTCTGTCGACCTAGAGTTGATTACTTTGGTTGAATCTGATCCTTTCCATGGTTATGAAACTAAAAAATATTGTGGCACACCTTACTAAATTGAATGATATAGCCACCCTTTTTGCTCATGATGAGAAGATTCGCTATTACTATATTCTCAAATTATTTCTGTTCTCATTAAAGGGTGATGCTAAGATATGGTACAATGCTCTTGCTCCTAGTTGTGTGCGTAGTCCCCAGGATATGATTTATTACTTCTCTGAAAACTATTTTCCTGCTCATAAGAAACAAGCTGCCTTACAGGAAATATTTAACTTTGTGCAAATGGAAGAAGAGAGTCTCCCACAAGCTTGGGGGAGGCTTCTCCAACTGCTTAATGCTTGCCTGATCATCCTCTTAAGAAAAATGAAATACTTGATATCTTCTATAATGGACTAACCGATACTTCTAGGGTCTTCCTAGATAGTTGTGCTGGTTGTGTTTTCAGGGAACGAACTGTTGAACAAGATGAGGAATTATTGAATAATATATTAAAAAATATGATGATTGGACTCTTCCTGAACCACCACATAAACCCACTCCAAAGAAGAGGGGTATCTTGTATCTCAGTCTGAAAGATATGCAAGAGGCAAAGAAATCTATGAAGGAAAAAGGTATTAAAGCAGAGGATGTTAAAAATTTACCTCCTATTGAAGAGATACATGGACTTGACACACCACCACCCAAGGTGGTAGAGGTAAATTCTTTAATGAAATTTAATGAAAAGGACAATCCTTATAATATGCATCCTAGCTAGTCAATGCATTTATGAGTTTGATAATTACATTAGAAAGCAAGATCAGTTCAATGAAAATGTTATGAAACAATTGAAATATAATTCTGATATGATTGCTCGATTGAGTGACTTGTTATTTAGAATCTCCAATGATGTTAGAGGTGTAGGAAAACACGCCTCTATGGTTCATACTCAGCTAGAACAAGTTGCTAAATCGCAAAGAGAATTGCTTGATGAAATGAACAATAATATCAATGATCATGCTGTTAGAGTAATGACTAGAGGAGGTAGAATGACTCAGGAACCACTTTATCCTAATGGACATCCTAAAAGAATTGAACAAGACTCTCAAAGAATTAACACTGATGCACCTAGTCCTTCTAAAGAGAAGAAGAAAAAGAAAAATGATAGGACTTTGCATGCCTCTAGTGAACCTGAAATAGAAAAACCTCCTGATAATGATAATGATGTTTCTATCTCTGATGCTGAAACTCAATCTGGCTATGAACATTCACCTAGTGATAATGAAAAAGATAATGATGATGTTCATGAAGATACTCAACCAGACAATGATAAACAACCAGATAATGATGTTGTGATAGAACCAGCTGTTGATCATGATAACCCACAACCTAAAAATAAAAGATATGATAAAAGAGACTTCATTGATAGAAAACATGGAAAATAAAGAGAACCATGGGTTAAAAAACCATGCCCTTTCCACCTAAATCAACTAAGAAGAAAGATGATGAAGACTTTGAATGCTTTGCTGAAATGCTTAGGCCAGTCTTTTTGCGCACTTGTTTGAGTGATATATTAAAGATGGCCCCTTATGCAAAATATATGAAAGACATCATCTCTAATAAAAGAAAAATACCGGAAGTTGAAATCTCCACTATGCTTGCTAATTATTCTTTTGAGGATGGAGTACCTAAAAAACTTGGAGATCCGGGAATACCAACTATACCTTGCTGTATAAAAAGAAATTATGTCAAAACTGCTTTGTGTGATTTAGGGGCTCATGTTAGTGTTATGTCTTTCTCTTTATATAAAAGACTTGATTTGAATAAACTCACACCTACTGAAATATCTTTGCAAATGGCTGACAAATCAATTGCCATACCTATCGGTATTTGTGAGGATGTGCCCGTTGTTGTTGCAAATGTTACTATCTTAACTGACTTTGTTATACTTGAGATGCCCGAGACGACAACATGTCGATTGTCCTTGGTAGAACCTTCTTGAATACTGCATGGGCTGTTATAGATTGCAATAAAAGCAAGGTCACTTTTTATATCAATGGTAATGAGCATACGGTGCACTTTCCGAAGAAACAATTCCAAGTGAATGGTATTAATGTTATTAAAAAATCTCCGACACTCACTATTGGAAGTTTTCAACTACCTCTACCTACTGCCAAAAAGAAATAGCAAATGCTTATTGTTGGGTAGATGCATATCCCCGTTGAGGTAACTTAGTGTTTTGCGAAAGTTCTTCAGTTTCATGCTAATTGAAAGTGGTTGTTAATAAGGCTTGATCAACCTTATTAATGGATCATTTTTAGAGGTATGAAGTGGATGAATTTAGTAAGCACAACCTTCTGCTCCCAACTTCTATATGTTTTTCTTAGTTAAATAAAATAAAATGCCATGTTCTATCTGTTTTCTGAATTTCCCGTGCAATAAAAAATGACCCAAAAATAAAAGTTCTCAGAATGCCCTGAAAATTTAATACGATTTTTTTCTGAATATTTTTGCATTTTTGATGCAAATAACATCAGAGGGGGTGCACCAGGTGGGCACAACCCACCTGGGCATGCCAGCAGCCTAGGCGCGCCCTGGTGGGTTGTGGTCCCCATGTGCCCCCCTCATTTATCTCTTTAGCCCATGTCATCACCTACCTCCAGAAAAAAATAACCATGTCTCTCTCTCTCTCTCTCTCGTGTTCTTGCTCTCAAACCCGCGGATTTCGATCTCTTTGCTCGAAGCTCCGTTTCCGAAACTGTTTTGGGGGATTGCTACTTGGTATGTGACTCCTCCATTTATCCAATTAGTTTTTGCTTTAGTGGATTATATTTTGAATAATTAGCTACTCTTGGTGCTGCTGTAGATGAGCTTGCATGTTGAATTCTTAGAGACCTAAGTAGTTTGAATGCTCAATGTGGCCTCTTTATACATCTCTATGAGTAGTTGCTATCAATCTTGTGAAGTTTTGTTGACAACAATTTTGTGGACTAAAATTTTCAGAATTTTGTTCATAGGAATAAGATGAGTTTCTTTAGGAAGTTTGCTTCCAAGAAGAGCTCCAAGGGAGTCATTGTACAGTGATCTCCGCACCCGGAGAATGGTGGAGGTGCGTCCCTACGAATGGCCGCACGACCCCGTTATGGATGAAGCCGGGATCCATCAATAGTTCACACAAATTTCTGCTAATGCTGGTCTCACCGACTTTAGCGCAACTAAGAGAGTATACAAGATCATGCCAGAGGACATCGTTGCCTACAGGAACAACCAGGCAGCGGCTGAGGAGGAGCCTCAGGAGTGGGACCCTCAGGTACCCGCTCCACAGCACTTCAACGTGGGACCCGAGGGTTACTACGAGTGGTGATTACTAAGCTAGGCCAAAAGCCTAAGCTTAGAGGAGTACGTATTTCCACCGACATTACATTCATGTTCACACATTTCTTTCCAGTTGTCGGTGTTCACACTTTTTCATTGTATTATCCATGCTTGATTTATTTTCTCGCTTTCTTCTTGTGTGTTTGAAAAACTTTGAGAAAATCACAAAAAATGTTGTTTGCTTATTTTCGTTTTTTCTTGCTAGTTTAGTTAGTTGTAGTATTTAAAAGAAAACCCAAGAAGATTTCCTTGTTCTTCTTTTGCTTGTTGGGAGCTCTCCCGTGTAAATAGTTTTCTTTTTTTGTTTTTCTCTTTAATTTGCTTTGTTCAAGAAAAACTAAAAACTCCAAAAATATTTCAGTGTGTTTTTCTGAATTTGTTTTCCTTTTATTGAGTCATACCGAGGAGAAGACCACGATGAAAATGTTGAGTGGCTCTCATATGCATTATTGTTGATCTAACAAAGAGCTCAAATAGCCCTGTCTTATCCTTTTGAATGAAATGTTTGCAGATTCCAGCTTAGTCCACGGCACTCTTGCACTATTATTATTTTCATATCATTCGGTCGTGCAAGTGAAAGGCAATAATGACGATATTTGATGAACTGGTTGTGGCAGAGAGAAACGGGTATGAACTCAACTTGTTCTGTTTTTGTAAATATGTTTAACCTAGAATTCATGATTCAGCCTATTATGATCAAACATGTTTGCAATGACAATTAGAGATTATAATTTCTCATGCCATGCTTAAGTAGCAAGGAGTGGATAATGATTTATCTTGGATGTCAACATGCATTAAAATGATTGTGATGTGGTATGATGATATGGTATCCTCCTCCGAATGTTCGAGTGGCTTGACTTGGCACATGTTCATGCATGTAGTTGAATCAAAACCAACATAGCCTCTATGATATTTATGTTCAGGGTGTTCATATCCTACTCATGCTAGTATCCAATGTTACTTATGCATAATGCATGTTCATGGCCGTTTTAGCTCTCTAGCTGGCCGCTCCTCAACCTATTTGCTAGCCTTCGCCTGTACTAAGCGGGAAAACTGCTTGTGCATCAAAATCCCTAAACCCAAGTTATTCCAGATGAGTCCACCATATATCTACCTATATGCGGTATTACCCTGCCGTTCTAAGTAAATTTGCATGTGCCACCTCTAAAAACTTCAAATAAACATCTGTTTTTGTGTGCCTGGATTGTTCATGGAGTGACAGGAGGTAGTCAATATCTTCCATGCTAGCCGGGTTATTCTCATGATGAGTGTTTATTCACTCGTCCTCGCACGAGAGGGCGGTAATAGGGATTCCCAGTCCTGAATTAAAAAATTGCAAATAATTAAACAAAACTCCCCTAGGACTGATGTTGGTATGGACGGTACCCGTGGATTCGGCTAGCCGTGGAGTCTGTATGTTGGTGGAGGGGGAGTAACCTTTACTTTTATTGCTTGGGAACCGCCACTAATGTGTTTAGCATGGAAGATATCAATAAACAATGGTCACGAAGTAAACAAGAAGGGTGCATTTCTCAAAATTTCATTTATATCTATTTTAAAAATATGAGCTCTGGCACCGCTGCATATCAATGCTTCCCTCTGCGAAGGGACTATCTATTTAATTTTATGTTGTGTCATCACCTTCTCAAATAAGCGCCAGATCTGAGAGCACTATTGTCATCCTGATGCGTTGTGTATAGCTAATGTTGGATGCATCATGACTGGATCTTTTCTACCATGAATTACAATGTTTAGTCGCTGCTTGAACTTCGGAGGTGCTCTGCATTTATGTTTTGCGGTCTCAGAAAGGGCTAGCGAGATACCATAGTTGTCATATTATATGATGATTATTTTGGCAAAGTGTTGTCATTTGAGATATCTTATTATTGCTCGCTAGTTGCTTATGCTATTGATATGAGTTAATATAATTTCTAAGAGTTATTGTTGACATGGTTAGTTGTAATCTTTGTTGAAAACCTCGGTGCTACTTAAGCTTATTTATGTAAACAAAATCAAAAGAGTTCGTAAAAGTTTTTCTTTCTCAATTGCAGTTTATCAACTGAATTGCTTGAGGACAAGCAAAGGTTTAAGCTTGGGGGAGATGATACGTCTCCATCGTATCTACTTTTCCTAACGCTTTTACTCTTGTTTTGGACTCTAATTTGCATGATTTGAATGAAACTAACCCAGACTGACGCTGTTTTCAGCAGACCACCATGGTGTTGTTTTTGTGTAGAAATAAAATTTCTCAGAATGGAACGAAACTTTTTAGAGAATTTTTATGGAATAAAAGAAAAATACTGGAGCCAAGAACCACCGGAAGGGGACCCCTGGGTGAGCACAACCCACCAAGGCGCCCCCCTCCTGGCACGCCCAAGTGGGTTATTCCCACCTGGTGGCCCCGCTGATCCTATCTTCGACGCTATAAAATCCTATTTTCAGAGAAAAAATGGGGGAGAAAGAATTATCGCGTTTTACGAGATGGAGCCGCCACCACCTCCTGTTCTTCATCGGGAGGCCAGACCTGGAGTCTGTTTGGGGCTCCGGAGAGGGGAATCTTCGATCTTCATCATCACCAACCCTTCTCCATCGCCAATTACATTATGCTCCCCACCGGGAGTGAGTAATCCCTTCGTAGGCTCGTTGGTCGGTGAGGGAGCTGGATGAGATTTATCATGTAATCAAGTTAGTTTTGTTAGTGTTTGATCCCTAGTATCCATTATGTTCTGAGATTGATGTTGCTATGACTTTGCCATGCTTAATGCTTGTCACTTTGGGCCTGGGTGCCTTTAATTCAGATCTGAACCGTTTTTTATCACCATTATATCTATGTCCTAGATCTGACCTTGCAAGTTATAGTCACCTATTACGTGTTATGATCTGTAAACCCCGGAGTAACAGTATTCGGGATACTTTCCGGTGATGACCGTAGTTTGAGGAGTTTATGTATTCACTATGTGCTAATGCTTTGTTTCGGTTCTCTATTAAAAGGAGGCCTTAATATCCCTTAGTTTCCTTATGGACCCCGCTGCCACGGGAGGGTAGGACAAAAGATCTCATACAAGTTCTTTCCATAAGTACGTATGACTATTTACAGAATACATGCCTACATTATATTTATGAACTGGAGCTAGTGTCGTATCGCCCTAGGTTATGACTGTTATATGATGAATATCATCCAACGAGTTCACTGATCCAATGCCTTCGAATTTTCCATATATTTGTTTCTGCTAAGTTACTATTGCTATTACTGCTATCACTGTTACCATTACTATTACTGTTACTACTACTATCAAAACTATCATATTACTGTGCTACTAATCATATTGCTGCACATAATTAATCTCCAGGTGTGGTTGAATTGACAACTCAGCTGCTAATACTTGCAAGTATTCTTTGGTTCCCCTTGTGTTGAATCTATAAATTTGGGTTGAATACTCTACCCTCGAAAACTGTTGTGATCCCATATACTTGTGGGTTATCAAATATCATCATAACTATGCGATTTTATATCAATTGCCCAACAGTAATTTGTCTACCCACCGTTTGCTATATTTCGAAACAGAAGCCTCTAGTGAAAACTATGCCCCCTGGGTCTAATTTTATCATATTACTAAAACCGAAAATACCTTGTTGTAATTTATTTAATTCTATTTTGTTTTGCAATTTATCTATCTACCATCGCCAAATTTAATCCTTGCAAGTAACGTGTTCAAGGGGACTGACAACCCTCTTGCCCGTGTTGGGTGCAGGTATTGGATCTTCTGTGTGCGGTGTTGTTCACTAAGCTTTGTGTGATTCTCCTATTGGTTCGATAATCTAGAAACTCACCGAGGGAAATACTTATCAGCTACTATATTGCTTCACTCTTCCTCTTCGGGGAAAATCCCAATGTAGCTCACAAGTAGCAGAAAGAATTTCTGGCGCCGTTGCCGCGGATATATCATAAAAAACCTACAAGTACCTATACTCATATTATCATTTACTTGCCCTACTTTTATTTTCCTCTTTTTTCATCTCCCTCCACTTCTCTAAAAAAATATAAAGACACAAAAATATTGTATTTTGTTACTTAGTTTGCTTTGTTGGCCTGAAGTTGCTTTCATGTCTAAATTTGAGAAAGTTGTTGTTGAAAGTTCTAGCACTACAAAAAAATACACTTCCGTGATGATACGTGTTTGTCACAATAGGTCGCGTTTTTTGTCATGCATGTACATCCATGACGATTTTATGACAGAATCAAGATAGTCATACCTGTGCTGTCGTAGAAGTGTTCCATGACATTACCAAAATTATCATCACGGAAGTGTGCACTTCCATGACGATAAATCGCGCGTCACAGAAGTGCTTTCGTCAAGGGTGACCGACACGTGGCATCCACCGTAACGGAACGCCGTTAAGCTATCGGGTCGGGTTTTGGATCCGATAACCCGTTAACAGCCCCGACCAATGGGGATTTTCCACATGTAAAATCATCATTGGCTGGAGGAAACACGTGTCGGCTCATCGTTGGGACAGATGTCATCCACTCATTGGACAGAAGGCGCCTATGATATGTCGACACGTGGCACGGCCAAACAGAGGCCCATTCCTGTGAAAAGGCCGGCCCGTTTGACTTGGTCAAAAGGTGGCGGGCCGGCCCATGGAAAGCCTGTTAACGGCCTGTTCGCATATAGCCCATTTACAGCCCGCTAACCCAAGGCCCATTACGCCCTATTCGAATTAGGCCCAGTAGCGTCATCTGGGCCATCCAATATGATTCCAGCCCGTTTTCACTTCTGGCCCATGTATAGCCCATGACGTCTTTCGGCCCATATGAGGCCCTATGTAACTCTTGGCCTATTAACGGCCCGTGGTGAAACTGGCCCGTAATTAACAGTGTATCACTTTACACCCATTAACGGCCCGTGGTGAAACTGGCCCGTAATGAACAGTGTATCACTTTATACCCATTAACGACCCGTTATTCCATTGGGCCGTTTCCAGCCCATGTTATCTTTCGGCATTCTCAGAGCCCATTTATTCTTGGGCTCATTTCCAGCATTCGTTTACTTACGGCCTGTTACTGTCATTTTCTGCTTGTGGGCCAAATTCAGCTCGTGGTTACAGTCGGCCCGTTTATGGTCCGTTAATACGTTGGGACGTTTTCATAGCGTCATCAAATATGGCCTATTAACGATGGCCCATTATGATCGGCCCATGAACGGACGATTCCAACTCTAGCCCGTTTACGGCCATAATGCGGCCTGTTATTGGCCATGTTTGGCCAATCGATCATACGGCCCGTATAAGGCCCATTGATGATACGACCCGTAGAAGGCCCATTGTTTCTACGACCTGTAGAAGGCCCATTGTGTCTACGGCCCGTAGAAGGCCTACTGTTTCTACGGCCCGTAGAAGGCCCACTGTTTCTACGGCCCGTAGGAGGCCCAGTGTCACTACAATAAATATTAGCCCATGGTTATTGTGGCCTAGTTTTAAAAAATAGGTTATTGCAGCCACTAGCAAACCGCGGAAAAAGAACTGCACTGACTACAAGCAAACAAATAAACAAGACAACAAGGAAATAAATAAGCAAGCAACTTATGCTAGGCTATCACGGCTATTACACATATTACATCCACTGGGCATCAAAGTTCGCCACCAGTGCAAATATAGGGAACAAAGCAGCATATAAACGCCATAGGAAAACAAGTCCAGACTGAAACCACTTCAGAAGAGTTCAAGAAACAATATCCTGGGTACCCATAATGCTGGCAAGATGCTTAGCAAGCTTATTAACTTTCTCTTGTTTGGCGCTTAAATCCTCCAGCGCTTGCTGTTGCACAAGAAAGTACGCAACTGAATTCTGCAGGGACTTCCTCAGTCCTTCGGCTTCTTGCTGCAGCACAGCTGACTGATGCCTTTCAGCTTGTAGCTGGGACTGAAGAAGCCGAAGTGATTCAGGCAGCCAGTTCGAAGAGCTTGTGCCAGCGGTACTGGCCAGTAACTCGAACACTACATCAACGCAGGACTGTGGGGTTTTCTCACTGTCTACAAGATCGTTTTTATCACCTTTCTTGGAGACCAACAGGGTTGTCTCACTATCTTGAACCTTATCTGCATTACTTTCTCCACCATTGCATAGTGGGGTGCTCTTCTCCAATATTCTATTTGCATACTACAAGAGAAACAAGCAGACACATCACAGGTTTAGCTTGTAGTATACGAAACTCATTTTGGTAAACCGGTTCAGTAGTAAGGTGGACAGGATAACAACATGAAACAAACATATATCTATGTAATATGGTCACTGTATTGTCCATATCATTCTAGTTTATGTTCCCTAATCAAGATAGAGACACAGTTCAACTCATATATTTTTAAGACACAGCAGCATAGATAGAATATAAGTGTGAGAAACTACACAACATTGGCAGCACTTGTAATGTGCATCACATGAGAACATAACTGTTTATACAACTTAAACTGAAATCAACATAGAGCAAGAAGTTAGAACAGCAATCCAGTTAAAGAAATAGGTTTAAAACATACCTGTAGCGCCATTGGAGTTTCAATTGGATCCTTCAAATTCGAAAGTAGTTGGTATGAGTAAATACAGTGATGCAACAGCAAAGGCGTATGGACCATAGCTACGGAATCTGACCTGAGAACAGTTGCTCTTCTGCTTTAAACGTGGAGTTTGGGTTAGCTGTGGTGGTCTTCGTGCTTTGGGCACTGCAGTAGCTTTACAAACTGCTCGTGTGGGGGTACTCTGTGGTGGACATGGTGCTTTGTCAACTATAAGTGGGTTACTATCCGCTGGGGTTGCGGTTAGATAGGTTGTAGCTGGTTCTCTGCCCAACGGTGTAAGTGTGTAATCTCGAAGAGTCTCGATTATGTGTGGCGGGGCTAGTTTGTGGGCCAGTACAACCATGGTTCTATCTGCATCGACGGGTAGCACTGTCTTTTGTGAAGAACGGGTTTTTGCTCCCTTAGATACTGCCATCACCCCCTCCAATTCAAATGGCTGATAAACAAGAAAAGAAATTGAACGTACAGACATTGTATGATAGACAGATGTGGTAATTCACATATATGTTGTCTAACCAAACAGGACAGCATGACACAATTTCACATATATGATGCCTAACTAAACAGGATAGCATGACACAGTTTCAGATATATGATGGACAACTTAACATGATATAATGGCATAATTCAACATATGATGAGTACCTAAATAGGATGACATGACAAAACTATATGATGTCTTTCTAAAATAGGTTGGGATGAAATAATTCACATACAGGATGGCATGATATAATTGACATAATGGATTCATATACTAAGCAGCTGGCACTCGCATGTATGATCTCTAAACTAAGCAGATAGAATTCAATATTGTGCATATGATGTCTAAACTAAGCAATGCAAGACACCATACGCATCATATGAGAAATATAAACATTGCAACTTAGAGCATACACCTCAGGTGGGATATAGGACTGGTCATCTGTCTCTGAATCCTCCTCTGAGGAGCTCCCTGCAACCATCGAGATATATGCTTCAACAGGTACCATTGCCTGCTCTGAAGACCTTGTTTTCACTCCAGATTTTTCCATAACCGGCTCAAATGGCTGATACACATGAAGAGTAGTTCAATATACACAGATTGTCGACAAATGGAATACGTAATGAAAAAAAAGATGGCATGAGATAATTCACATATATGATGCCTGGCTCCATGGCGGTGCATAATTCACATATATGATAACTGGCTGAAAAACATGGCATTGCATAATTCACATATCTGATATAGAAAGCAAACAGGAGGCATTCACACAAAGCATGTCTAATCAAAGCAGATGGCATGGCAATGCAAGACACCATATGCATGATATGAGCAATATAACCCAGCCAAGTTAGAGCATGCACCTTGGGGGGGGGAATACGACTGGTCATCTCTCTCTGAATCCTCCTCTAAGGAGCTATCTGTAACCAGCAAGAAATCTGCATCGACAGGTAGCACTGACTGCTCAGAAGACCTTGTTTTCACTCCAGATTTTCCCATGACCGACTCAAATGGCTGATGCACAGGAAGAGTAGATGAATGTATAAACATTGTTGACAAATGGAATACATTATGGAAAAAAAATATGGCACAATACAATTCACATATACGATGACTGGCTAAACAGGATGGCATTGCATGATTCACGTATATGATGCCTGGCTAAAGAAGATGGCATTGCATAATTCCCATATACTCCCTCCGTTCCTAAATATTTGTCTTTTTAGAGATTTCAAATGGACTACCACATACAGATGTATATAGACATATTTTAGAGTGTAGATTCACTCATTTTGTTCCGTATGTAGTCACTTGTTGAAATCTCTAAAAAAGATAAATATTTAGGAATGGTGGGAGTATGATATAGAAACCAAACAGGTGGCATTCACACAAAGCAAATCTAAACTAAGCTGATGACATATAAGATGTATAATGTAAGCAATGCAAGGCACCATATGCATGATATGACCAACATCAGCATGCCAGGTTAGAGCAAACACCTCGGGTGGTAAACAGGCATGGTCGGCTCCTTCTTAATCTCCATCTGAACAGTTATCTTCCTCTGGAATACAATCTGGAAATGCAGGGGGGGCACTTCGCCCACCATGGAGCGGCGTCTGCATGACATTATATTCGCACGCAACGGTCTTCTTTTTTTTCTCTACATGTTCAGTACGATTGTGTACAGTATCTGACATGCATAATAAAAAATAGTTAGATTTTGTAAGGCCTAAGGGGTGCATGCAAAAATCAAGACTGATGGTAGCAAACGAGTGGATGGATCCAAAACTAATGATAGCAGGTAGATTATAGCTTCAGTTTAAAAAGATAGACAATGGATCATCTATTGTTTGTTGCCCACCCAACATGAACCACATAGAAGACCCTAGATGAACCAGATAGTAGACAGATACTATTCGTTGCTGGCTCGATATGAGACCCATGGGCAATTCAAAACTCAAGATTGAACGATAAAGTAGCAGGTAATAATAACCGATGTATAACGTAAGAAAACACGAAAGACTGCGACCTCTCTTCCGGAACTGTGTAGTCCTCAGGTTCATCTGCTCAGTCGATGATGGTAATTCAGTTGGTGTGGCTGCCGGCAACGGGGAAGATGATCTGAGGCGGCGAAAGGAAGTCTGCAGGGGGGATCTCTGCTGCAATGAACGCTTCTGTCGATGGTGCACCTCAGGTGGGGTGGATGACGGCACGGCAGGAGCAGGACATAACACACAGAGTTTTCTTTGACGCCTATCTGAAAATGAAGTAAATCTGTAAGGGCTCCTTAGAATTGGAGGATTCTATAAACGCAGGGACAGGAAAAACACAGGAATAGGATAGGAATGCACGTGCAAAATAGAGCATTTGGAAACATAGGATTTCAGTCAACCTGGGTGTTTGGCTCACATGAATTGGAAGAACAGAGGAATGGAGAAACGAAGTGATGTGACGAGTGTACAACCTCTTTGGCATAGCCTTGTGGACCTCAGCATCATTGGGTTGGACGTGGAGGATGGTGATGATGCTGGTGTGACTGTCGGAGGTGGGGAAGAAAATCCGAGGCCTCTGGAAATGGCGCCGAGGGTACTGCTCCGCTGTGATGGACGGTTCCGTCATTGGAGCAGCTCCGCTAAGGTGTACGGCGACGAGGCTGAAGCATGACAAGATAGACAACGTTAATCTGAAGAGGGACCCTAATATCATCTGCAATAGATGATATAAAATACATCACCAAAAAGTGCTAGATGTAAAACGCATCAGCCGCGCCACGGCCGCTCCGACAGATGTTGTAAGTACTGTTCACTCTGAACTTAACTGAAGAAAATGAACTTCACAGTCGAAACTGAATTTTACTGTCGAAACTGATTGAACTAGTAATAGAGCATTGCAATAGATGTTTAGGGCGTTCGAGCACTAGTAGCAGAGAAGCAGTGATCTAAATCCGCAGACGCTTGAGCAGGGAACGCACTAGCAAAGAGCAAGTCATGCAGTAGCACCGCGAGCGAGTGCTAAAGCAGCAACTCCTGTAGCTGCCGGAGGTCGTGCAGTAGCAGTAGCGCAAGCGAGAGCAAGAGCAGAGCAGCAACACGAATGAAAGCAGGAGCAGTGCAGCAGCGCGACCGACAGCAAGAACAGAGCCGCAGCGCGCGAGAGAGAGCCGGAGCAGCTGCAGCTAGTGCCGTTGTGGAAGTCGCCACCGAGGAAGCAACGGCATGGGGGAGAGACGCCATGGATGATGTGGCCGGCGACGGCGCCGTCGATGGAGACACGCCATGTCTGCTCGGTATCGAGCACCGGCAGCCCCGTGAGATCGAATAAAAGATAAAATGCAGCGGTGAGTGCAGAACCTCCTTGGTGGCGCCGAGTTGGCCTCGGCTTCATCGGAGGAATTGGTGAGGATGCTGCGGTTCCGGTGGGGCAGGTCAAGACGATGCTGTGGGGATTGAGGTGGCGCGATAGACGGGGCGAATGTCGGGGCAGCTCCTTGGAGGTGGAGGACGGGGCGGCTGATCCGGCGGGATGACGAGATCGACAACGGATCCTCATCCGGTGCGGTGGATGAGGACGACGAGCTGTTGCGGTGGACGACGTAGTCGGGGAAGAGTCTCCGGCTGGGCGGCGGTCGGGAGGCCGACGGAGGAGCGTGGGGTTTCGCGGGTTTTGGCGGCCTCGGTGTACGAATGGGGGGGGGCGAAGGGGGAGGGGGGAGCCAAGCTTAGGGACGCGCTTGTCCGAAATGTAGGGTAAGTTACCAGAGTACCCCCACCGGTTTTGACACCGCGACATGGAGCTTCATTTCTGGCTGAGGGGTAGAAGGGGGATTTCGTGTGTCTGGGCTGCGGGAGCGATTTCGGATGAATAGGGAGTTTTCGTGCGCGTCCAAATTTTGGGATAACAAGGCGCGGCGCGGGTTGAAGAAGCGGGAGTTTCAAAGCAGGTGAGACAAAAGATACTCGAGCTTGAAAATTTCAGGATAACAAGCTGCGGATTCCTTGTTCGGCAGAACAAACTTAACGTGTAAAAAAACAATTCATACAAGACACAAGAGAGTCATGTCCCCTTTTACTATATTGCTATAGATGCCATTGAAAAAACTACAAGAAAAATGTAAAAAAAATCGGGAGAACAAGATTGTCCTGCACAGTACCAAATCGATTCGCACTTCCCTCAACAACAACAAAAAACAAATCAATTCCCACCAAAGAAAGAGTAATGTCCCTTTTTATATGATCAGAGATGCCATGATCTCGAATTTCAATTTTTGAATCCACGTTATGTTGAATTTGAATATATCGTTAGGTGACCTTGCGGTTTATAATTGATGTAGTCGTACATTTTGATCTTCCATCATATATGAACATTTTACTCCACCATGTGAACATATATATTGTCGTCTACCATATGGACTAAATTTGAATCAATTTTCCTTATTTGAATACGATTGTTGTCAAGTTATACAATAATTTAAATATTATCTTGATAACAAAAAACATACATATAGCAGTAATCATATTTCACTATGAACTACATGTACCATACGCTCTCCAATTCAAATATTTGTATCCATTTTATATTGAATTCAAATCATAGTACATTATTGGTCTAGGTAGCGAGATGTTTGGGATAATCTGAACCCTGTTTTCATATGTATAATTTTTGGCTGAATTGGGACAAGTTTTGGTATAAGCCTCTTGCAAAACCGGAGATTCTCTCAACAAGCCTCGTGGTTCCGAGAGGGAACGTGTCACCTTTGTGTGCGAAACGATATACGCTGCCACCCCCCTGATTTTATTTACAGAGGCAACATAGAACTATATGAGTGCCCTATTAAATTTTGGAATTATTTCGGGTTCATTTGGCCTTTTTATACATTAATTGAGTTTCTGGACTTTTAATGTGCATAATCTAAATATGAATTGCATGCACATGCTCCGGTGCACCAAAGTGGGTTGAAAAATCACATGTGTGTCCTTGGTTGAATTTCTAGGTCCCAAGGAAGAAATGAGAATGAAATTCAAACATCTGGGCATCATGACTCGGCCGAGAACATCGAGAAACTTTGATTTTTAAATTCATGTAAATCCAAAACTCGCCTGGAAATCATGAAACTTGGCATGGTGTCATGTCATGGCACTAACATGTTGTGGTAAAAAATTGGGCCGATTTGGAAGCTCGTGGTTCTAAGAGGGAACGTGCCACCTTTGAGTGTGAAACGATATACGCTGCCCCCCTTGAGTTTCTTAACAAAGGCAACATAGAACTACATTAGTGCCTTGTTAAATTTTGGAATTATTCCGGGTTCGTTTGTCGTTTTTTGTACATTAATTGAGTTTCTGGTCATTTGATGTGCATAAGTCAAATTTGAACTACAAGCACATGCTCTCGTGCACCAAAGTTGGTTGAAAAATCACATTTGTGTCCTCGGGTGAATTTCTAGGTCCCATGCAAGAAATGAGAATAAAATTAAAACATCTGGGCATCGTGGCTCGGCTGAGAACATTGAGAAACTTGGTTTTAAAATTCTTGTAAATCCAAAACACGTCTGAAAATCATGAAACTTGGCATGGATGTCATGTCATGGTACTACCATGTTGTGGTAAAAAATTGGCCGAATAGGAACAGATTTTGGTATAAGCTTCTTGCAAACCGAAGCTTCTCTCAAGAAGGCTTGTGGTTCTGAGAGGGAACGTGCCACCTTTGGGTGCGAAACGATATACGTTGTCCCCCTTGAGTTTATTTACAAAGGCAACATAGAACTACATGAGTGCCCTGTTAAATTTTGGAATTATTCCGGCTTCGTTTGGCCTTATTTACACATTAATTGAGTTTTTGGTCATTTAATGTGCATAATACAAATTTGAACTACAAGCACATGCTCCCGTGCACCAAAGTTGGTTGAAAAATCACATTTGTGTCCTCGGGTGAATTTCTACTCCCTCCTTCCATCTATATAGGTCCTAATGCGTTTTTCGAGGCTAACTTTGACCAAACGTTAGAGCAATAATATATGACATGCAACTTACACAAAGCATACCTTCAAATTTGTATGTCAAAGGAGCTTCCAATAATATAATTTTCATAGTATACATCTCATGTGCTATTAATCTTGTCAATAGTCAAAGGCTGTCTTGAAAAACACATTAGGCCCTATATAGATGGAAGGAGGGAGTAGGTCCCATGCAAAAAATGAGAATAAAATTCAAACATCTAGGCATCGTGGCTCGGTCGAGAACATTGAGAAACTTGGTTTTAAAATCATGAAACTTGGCATGGTGTCATGTCATGGTAGTACCATGCCATGGTAAAAAAAATTGGCCGAATAGGAACAAATTTTGGTATAAGCTTCTTGCAAATCGGAGCTTCTCTCAAGAAGGCTCGTGGTTCTGGGAGGGAACGTGTCACCTTTGTGTGAATAATTCAAATTTGAAATACAAGCACATGTTCCAGTGCACCAAAGTTGGTTGAAAAATCACATGTGTGTCCTCAGGTAAATTTCTAGGTTCCATGCAAGAAATGGGAATGAAATTCAAAATTCTGGGCGTCGTGGCTGGGTTGGAAACATTGAGAAACTTAGTTTTTTAATTCCTGTAAATCCAAAATACGCATGAAAATAATGAAACTTGGCTTGGTGCCATGACATGGCACCAACATGCTGTGGTAAATTTGTAGTCCGATTTGCGAAGGCGCACACATTAACAATCAACAAAGTCATTTTGGAACAAGTGCTATCACGTTACAATCGGAAACACAAGTATTATTGAAACCATGGGCATTCTACTTACTAGTACCATTTACGTGCCGCCACGCATCCCCATTTTTTATTAGCTAGGAGGCGCCGTGCAGGGTAGCTATTTGAGTACGAGAGGCGTGCGATCAGACCCCTGCGCGTGCTTATCGGGAGGAGAGCCCTTTGACCTCCATCTGCCGTCCACCTCTCTCCCAAGGTCTCCATTAATGGCGCCCGAGCCTCTGTTTAATGGCGTGGCTATGTCTCACTCGACTGAGATTTAAGAGAGAAAAAACAAAATCTGAAAGCACGGATCTTGATGTAAGATCCGACGGTCCTATATAGCATCTACTGCGACTTATAGCAAGACTGATGAATATATAAGGACGATTAAATTTTTTTGATCAAAGAAGGGCTTGCCCCTTCCGATTTTCATTACTGAAAACCACCACAGTTCACAAGAAGTTTAGCACAACTCCAGCCTAACACAAAGGACTAAAAGCCACCAGATTGAAATCGCAACATCCCAAGAGGCCAACAAAGGCCAAACATCCGCGCTAGAACCCAACATTTCACAACCGACGACACAATCCACATCCTAAACCGATTATTACATCAAAAGAAACCAGGAAACTGAAGGAAGCCCAGCAGCAACTAGAAGAACAGCAACGCCAGGGTCGCCACAGCAAGAGTTTTCTTCATTCCAGCCTCGCAACATTGATCTTCCACAGAAAGATAAGGACGAGTAATTGTCTTACATAATTAGAAAGATAATTAAAAAAGCGACATGCGGCTACGCCCGAAATACACAAGGGCAAAAGAAGAAGGAAGACAAGGATCTGGCTCGCTGATCTCTAATTTCTTGATGCATTGCTGCAGGCCGCGGGAACTAGTCTCCGCGGCGAGCAGCGATGAGCTCTTTCGTGTCCTCAAGACGCTGCTTGAGAACATCCACGGATTCCTCCACCAGCCTTTGGCGCTCATTGCGGAGCATGTCATTCTCGTCCATAAGTTTCTTGATGATGACGCCGGTCCTCTTCAACAAGGCACTGGTCTCCTCCTGCTGGTCTGCACTTCGGACGATCTTCTCCCTCAGCAGGTCGCGCTCGGCCCGGAGCCTCTCATTGCCCTCCCTTAGTTGCCGGATGACGCCGGTAGCCTGTTCAAACGAGGCTTTCATGTCGTCCTGCAACCTCGCCCAGCCGGAGATCTGATCCATCTGGCTATGGACGATCGCATGCATGCGCCTGTAACAGTCGTCGCCTGCCCGCGAGAAATTTTCCCAGGCCGCCGCGGCGCGGCGGGACATCTCTGCTGCATTCATGGCGCGGCGGGACATCTCTGCTGCTTCCGCGGCGTGGCCGGACCAGTCTGCTGCATCGACGGCGCGGCGGGACCTCCGTGCTGCTTCAGCGGCGCGGTGGGACCTCTGTGCTGCTACTTCCGCACGGTGGGACATGTCGGCTGCTGTCGCAGCGAGGTGGGACATCTCTCGTGGTTCCGCTTCCATTCTTGCCTCTCCCTGGTGGCAATCTCTCGACCCAGAACTCACGCTGGCCATGGCGGACGCAAGGGAAGGATACTGAATGACTTGTTTGTTTTTGTGGATGAGGAGTTGAGGAGGAATGTGCAGTCATCTTGGCATACTAGTATTTATAACCGAGTACTAATACGCTCCTAAGTGGGAAACCGTTTAGGTTGTGATTGGTGTGAATAGGTTTGCAATTCAATATAGCGTGGTACTAATATGCTCCTAAGTGGGAAACCGTTTAGGTTGTGATCGGTGTGAACAGGTTTGCAATTCAATATAGCGTGGAGTAATTTGGAATGTGACGAGACGCAAGCTCAAAATTTATTGACGGTTCTAGTTTCGAAGTGCGGCACTATTCCCGGATGGAGTACTTCTTTTTCTACTCCCTCCTTTCCGGTTTTATAGGGCTTATCTCAAAATTTTAGTTTTTCCATTTTATAAGGCTCAATTTGGTTGTTCCCCAACACATGTTCAGATTCCAAGGTGCATTAAATAATTGCATGCAAGTATTAAGAGAAAATTGACCAATGCATGCACTTTATGCATGCATGCATTGCAATTAATGCATTGATAAACATAATTTTTTGAGAAAAACAAGAGCATTAATTAGGTGCTTTTGCAAACTACAAAAAATATTCCACCACTCACCATCTTGGTTGGTGAGATTTTTGAATTAAGCCCTATAAACCAGAAAGGAGGGAGTACTGTTGTGTACGTGCAATAACTGGCACCGTCGTATACATATCTTACGGTTAATGGGGCGTTCAGGAATAGCCGCGTGGTGAGCTCTAGGCTAGTCTTTTTTTCAGACGCATTAAACCTATCTCTCGGGACTTCTCGCACGCACCATCGTGCCACCCACAAAAACTTGTACTCTGAGTTTAGTAGTATGTTATACAGGAAGAGAAGAGGTGCACGCACGCACTCGTCCTCTCACACACGCATCTATTTTTTCTCGAAAAGGAGGATGATGACCCCCGGCCTCTGCATCTGGGAGTCACACACGCATCTGTAGCTACGAATTGTAGTGTTCTCAACCATCCGATTGGCTCTATCATGGATGTACCTATATACTAAAACATGTCTAGATACATCTATATTTTGACAAATGGAAGGCATGTATTGTGGAACGGAGGGAGTGCTTGTCATCAAAATGGATAAAAAGGGACGTATCTAGAACTAAAATACGTCTACATACATCTCCTTTTATCCATTTTGATGACAAGTAGTACTTCTTACCCAAAGGAACTTTATATCCAACAGACACAAAATATCCGTTCGACTGTTGGAAATTACTGATCTGATGTCGAAGTAATTGCTGCATCGCCACCAAAACCCACCATTTCTTAAGCTAAAGTAGACCAAGGTAATCCCTATATTAGCATATTACTAAGATAAACAGAAGGCACTGTAGAAACATTCAGGACGTGAGCTTATCAATCTGAATGTGGAGGGACACAAGCTTAGCCCTGGCCAACAGCTTGGGCAGAACTGTCAAGAAGGTCAGCTCCTGCACGTCGACGTCGCCGGGATCCTTGCTGCTTGTCACCTCCATTTCCACCTTGACGGCATCGGTCGTGCCTTTGGGCTCCCCCGGCGGGCCGTTCTCCCACAGCTTGGCCACGTAGTGCGGCAGTGGGGACGCCCCCGCTCTGATGCAGACGACCGACACGACGATAGGTGTGCCAATGTCGAGCACGCCGCCGACCAAGAAAAACGCGCGGCGGTCCTCCTCTGCGAACAGCAAGAGTCGTGGCTCCGACAGTGGCACTTGCAGCTGGAGCACCTTGCCGTACTGGATCCTGTGCACAGGCATGGGATGCGCGGTGCTGATGTGGTGGTAGAGCGCCAGCGGTGGGCCTTCGTAGCCGCAGACGGGCACGGGGGATTTGCAGGGCACGAGCGGACACACGCTCTGGTGATCGGCTAGCTTGTGGTAAGTGACGTAGAGCCCACAGCCTTCGTGCGGGCACTCCACCCTCACCGACGAAAGGACGGAGTCCACCGCCATGTTCCGCACGTCGAAGCCACCGCCGCGCTCGCACTTCTGGCACTGCCGCTGGTTCCCGGGGCGCTCGACGCGGTAGTCCGTGCAGGCCAGGCGCCCTCCCTTGCACTGCAGAAATCAATCGAACATCACATCAATCAAGAAACCTGCACCTTGCTCAATCAGCACTAGAGGCGTCAAGGGGCGGAGGCACAAGGGGCAGTGGAGCACGGTGAGGTCCATCGAGACCTTAGAGAGCTCCATCGTTGGGTCCTGTTCGGTCTGCATGATCTCGCCCTCCTCGTGCACAACCATCTCTCGACTTGGGCCGGGGTATTACAAAGCTTTACCGTCACATATTTTATACTACTTCAAGGTGCATTAAATCAACACATGCAAGTATCAAAAGGAGAGTCACGGCATGCATGCATGCGTTGTAATTAATGCATTGGTAAACGCAAATTATTGAAATATATCGAGTGCAGTGCTTTGATGTGTCGCATCAACTCGTACATCAACGAGAAGTTTGATTATCCTCTCCCTCGCGGACTTAACTGCACCTGCCTTTGGCTGTATGACAGGTTGGCCACACACCTGTCGGGCCCACCTGTCATACACGCAAAGGCAGGAGCGTCCCTCCCTCGCCCATGAGCGTGGTGGCTGGCAAGACTAGGAGAAGCTTTCGCTACACGCTCTCCCTCCCGCACGCGGTGGACATGCAGCAGTTCAATCGGTGTCAGATGGCCAGAAGCATAGTGTAGTACTCCTCCAATGCAGTAGTACTCCATCATTGTTCGACTTCCTGAAGAGGCGAAGAGCCAAGCGCAGCCCGGACGCTCGTGTGGCAGTTTCATGTGTAGTGTAGTCTAGGATAGCGTGTACCGTGCCTGTAAGCTTAAAATCGTTGGGGTCGGCTCCATGCTATGTGGCCGTCTTGAAGTTTTTAAAAAAAAATTAAAATAGTCTTCTGGCCCTACCTGACACCCTGGTGATTGTAGTTTGCACGCTCATCTGGTCAAGACAGGAATATATATTTTAATTTGTTTTTTTGAAAAGGGGGGACTCCCCGGCCTCTGCATCAAAACGATGCATACAGCCACATATATTTTAATTTGTGGTGGGTAAATGTTAGAGGTTGCAGCAAATATATTGTACACTGCGGGTCTTTCAGCCAAGTTTAGAGGCAAGCATGTGGGGCCAGTGCTATGATGTGTCGCGGCAACTCGTACAACGAGGACAAGCTTGATTTTACTACACGCCTTCTCCCTCACCCATGCGCGCGGTTGCTCGCAAACGAGGACAAGCTTTTGCTTAGTAGTACTTCTACAACAAGCTATCCGTCCCGCTCGCGGTGGACGGACATGCAGCAGTGGATTCGACACTGTAGAAGCAGTAGTAGTAACATCATTGTTCGTCTTCTCGAAGAGGCGAAGAGCCAAGCGCGAACCGAACGTTGCAGTTGGGAACATTGGAGCACGCATATAGCCAGGCTCTTGCATGAGACAAAATTGCTATGTGAGCCCACTATTGTACTAGTACGTACAACTACTTGCTAGTATAGCCCTATAAACCAGAAAGGAGTATTTGCCCTTCTAGAGATTTCAACAAGTGACTAGACTACACCGAGACGGAGTACATATGGAGCAAAATGAGTGAATCTACACCGTAAATAAATACATACTAGTTCTATCGTTTTCCTCTCCGAGGTGCACAATATTGAGTATACTGACTAGTCTCTTTTTGACACGCATTTACATTTTTTTTACATAGTACAGACGCAAGCGCTCATATACACGCGCATACACTCACCCCTATGAACGCACACACGCACGACACTATCATCTTGAAATTTACGAAGTCACCATAGGCACCTCGTCGTCGACGGGTCCATAGGTCCTTGAATGCCAAGGAGGGAGAGGGTAGCGGTTCCCGAGACGTTGAACGGTCAATGATGCATCCTCAATTACATGCAGAGGGAATTAATTGGAGAAGCAGAATAGAGCCAACACGATGTGAATGCAACAGAGTTTGGACTCTCATATAATAAGGCGCCCCGCCACTCCAATCCATCTACTCCCAAGTCTCTGCGCAACACTGCTCACTCCAATCCAAGACCAAGTGACCAGAAGCCACAAGCACCTATGGAGGCGATGGACGCGAGTGGCAGTCGGCTGTGCCAAATCATCCAAGGCGCCGGCCTGCGGCCCCGCACCGCGCAGCGTTTCCAGACGGTGCTGGAGACCGCAGGCATCGTAGCCCTCGCCGGCGCCGGCTTCGCCTCTCGCATGGACGACATGATGGTCAACTCCATCCGCAAGTTCACCACCGTCAAGAAGCGCGCGGACGACCTTGCTGTACTGCTCCAGCCCGCGCGCCCAGGCTCCTCATTGCCTGCCACCCTCATCGGCCTCCATGGTGATGAACTCTTTCAAGCCCTGGTGGCCCTACAGGTGCCGGAGGTCGCCATGAAGAATGTGCACCTCGAGGCCGCGCTCGCCGCGCAGCGCCTCGCCATGCAAGAAACCGTCGACCTGCACATCCACGTCTACGAGGAAATCATCTACATAGGCCACTACAAGGCAAGCGAGGACAGAAAGACGTTGGCCTTCTTCCAGCGGTTGGAATCTTTGGACGCCATTGTTCAGAAGCACGTCGACCTGGCCACGAAAGCTGCTGCTACTTAGGCGCCGTTCGGTGGGCCGGCGCCCTGAGTCGAGGAGGTGGACGTCGTCGATGGATGCATCTCTTCTTGCCTCCTGTAACCAGCACTGCATCGCCTCGTGGCCTTAATGTTTTATTAGTATAGTACTCCCTCCGTTCCCAAATATAAGTCTTTCTAAAGATTCCAGCAAGTGACTACTACATACGGAGCAAAATGAGTGAATCTACACTCTAAACTATGTCTACATACATCTGTATGCTGTATTCCATTTGAAATAGTATCTAAAAAGGCTTATATTTATGAACGGAGGGAGTACATGGCATTTTTATTCTAGTCGTAACGTTTTCACTGTGAGGTGGGGCCGCAGTTGAGCAAACCCACCCCGCCCACCGGGCGTCGGCCGAGTTTAGAATTACTAGAAGAGAGAAACGAGGGAGGAGAGCTAGCTGTAGCACAAACGCTGTTGTCAGATGGGACTCGTGTTTATAGAATAAGAGTACTGAGCACTCGTGCCTCTTTTTTTTTGAGGGAAAAATTAGTCGTATGTCTAGTACCACTAGTTGGGTGCGTGCGACCTATAGCTGTCATCACTTTAGGTCTCCTTTTCGAACCGCGGCTACGCTTCACAGTACATATTATTTCACGCATTTATCCTCCTATATGTACTCCTAGGCTATTTCCACGTGCTCCCATTCGCCGACATGTGGGACATAGAGCATCTGGGTCGTAGTGCATGCACGACTCGGAGCATATGCCGGGGTACTTTACATTTCAGACCTCACGAATTACATGCAAACCCCCCGCAGAAGAATAAATAAATGAATGAATTACTACATGAAACCGGATTATTTTTGTGGAAACCGGAGCACGTTCATTAAATTTTGGACATAACACGTTTATAAAAAATGACCGGACCGAAACCAGTCTAAGGGCCTCTTTGATCTTTCCCGCAAAAAAAGGGCCTCTTTGATTCGCAGGATACTGAAAACACAGGAATGGGGAAAGTATGATGGCGATGAACCGAGACGAGGAGAACTCTAACTCAGTTAGAGGTTAGAGTTAGATTCTAACCCTGAACTAACTCTAAACCAAAGAGGTGTATGGATGGCAGGGTTAGATTGACAATAAATGCTCTATCTCAATCATTTGACTACTTTGGACCCTATTTCCTGCCGGATTTGGAGGGTGCTTGGATACGTTTTAGTTCCATGACTAAAAGTAGTGGGACTAAAACTTGCTAGCCTCACCCATTCTTGGATCCAAATACTAAAGAGACTAAAATCAAGTTAATGAGCATTTATTATCCTCCAAACCCTCCAATCCAGAACTCACCTGTGTTATAGGAGAGGAGTTAAATGAGGAGAGAGAGGACTAATCCACATTTTAGTAGGGGTACCCCTGACTAAATTTTTTTAGTCTCAAGACTAGTTTTAGCCCCTCTTTAGTCAGGGGTGGTTGGAACTTTAGCCTCTTAAAGAGACTATTTTTAGTCAGACTAAAATAAGTCCCTTGGATCCAAGCACCCTCTTGGTGTGGCCGGCTCTTCTGTGGCCTCCTCCCGCTCACAGTTGACATAAACGAACCATCTATACAAATCAAGCATGCAAAACATGATAATTTTTACTTTGTCCATACAAATGAGATATCCCACTTAAACATCAAGTCATCAATCAAGCTTCACAAAATAAAAAAACACTTCATGAAACAAAGAATGAGCTAACTTATCACGGAAGTCATTCACGGTAGGGAGGGAGCCCGGAGCCCCTCACGCACCGAGGGAGGAGCTCGCCATCGTCGCTCTGGAGGAAGGCTCTGTAGAGCCCAAGCCCCGGGAACCCCTCCGACGCCGGCCCTTGCGAGTTGAGGTCGACACCGGCATGGGTAGCAGGGCCGCTTGCCGCCGACTGGGAACTTAATCTTTGGGCCTCTAGAAATAATGCAAGCCTGTAACTAAAATACCTAGAAAGGTGAACTGAATCTTTGGGCCTCTAGAAATAATGCAAGCTGAAACTGAAATACCTAGAAAGGTGAACTGAATCTTTGGGCCTCTAGAAATAATGCAAGCCTGAAAGTGAAATACCTAGAAAGGCGAACTGAATCTTTGGGCCTCTAGAAATAATGCAAGCCTGAAACTGAAATACCTAGAAAGGTGAACTGAATCTTTGGGCCTCTAGAAATAATGCAAGCCTGAAATTGAAATACCTAGAAAGGTGACTTGAATCTTTGGGCCTCTAGAAAGATTTATTACCTCCTCAAGCAGCATCAAACAATTCCATGCGTGCACCACAAATCTATACCAAGTTTGATCAGGATCTACTTTTCCAAATCAGAATTAGCGCTAGAGCAAGCAAGATCAATGATATGGCCATGAGACAGAGAAGGAACGAACAAACTCACCCCTCTCGCGACCTCCCTGGTAGATGCGCCGCCGCCGCGCACGACAGAGGGAGAAAAATGACTGGTGAAGGGGGAGCGGGGCGACCTTCAAAGGCCGGAGGGAGAGGGTGGCCGGAGTAGGGCGGCGGAGGCCGGAAGGAGAGGGCGGACGGAGGAGAGAGAGGGCGAGCAGCCCTATGGGGAACAGAGAGGAGTCGTGCGAGAGGGGGGGAGCGATCTGGTGCGGGCAGGGGAGATTTTTTTAGTTCTCTTTTAGTGGGCCCGAGGATAACTAACCCAATTTGAACCTCTCCACCGGGCTAGTTTTTTCGCTGGGTTAGAGCAAACTAGCTCAAACTAACCCCTCTTGTTTCGATAATTTGAGGCTATTTCAACCCAAACTAGCTCTAACTCAGGGGTCCAAACAAAGAGGAGTGTTACTGTACATGCTACAGTGTGGACCATAGCACAAAGTTTATTATGGCCATATCACCACATTGTTTTCTACTGCTGGTTCACTGGGCTACCGTGGTTCGCACTGCTGGTTCACTGGGCTGCCATGGTTCGCACTCCTCCGACCTGAGTAGTACTGTAGTATAGTACTAGTATATACCGCATCATTCTTTGCTCCTTCTTACTACTCCGACATGTGGGAGAGCCAGCATCCGGGTCGACGTGTCATGCACCAGATTAGAGCGCGGAACGGAAGGGGGGCATCACCCCAGTCGGAGGGCCAGTAATTCATGACTATAGTGAGTGGTCATATCACAAGTCTTTCCAGCAGTAACGCGCCGTCAAATCGCACAGCCCCACTCGCTCACCCTCCTCGCCTCTCTGTCAAACCGCCTACCCGAAAACTGCCACGCGTACTGCCCGGCAAAAGCCCCGCCCTCAACTTTTAACTACGCGAAAATAGTTCGAGCTTGTTCGTTCTATATAAATACAGTACTTACTGTATGTTTATTCACCCGTGGGGTTGTTCAATGAATGGAGGGGCAGGGAGCACAAGTGAACAATACTGTAGTACTACTAGTAGTAAGTAGGAGTCGTACAGTAGTCACCTTAAATAGAGAGTTTCTTTTCTTTAATGCCACGTACACAAATTGAAACGCTTGTTGTGGAGAGAGAAAAGATAAGCACTCCACTATATATGGACGCAGGGGCCTGAGAGCTTGCTTTACTAGGGTTGCTCTCTTCATTCTCTCATCCTCTCCAGATATAAACAAGACAGCGGTAGCGACATTTTCTCTCTGCTCACCGCTGGTCACAGATCCGGCCGGATCCCTTCGGCCGGTGTGTGTAGAGGACTAAAAGGTGCATCATTCACGCGGTCATCGCCGCCGAGGGAGGAAACCCACAGCTGCCGGAGGGGCCCGATCCTCTGCCCGTGCCGTTCTCTTCGACACAGCGGCGGCTCGGGAGGTCCTCCGACCCTTCTTCCTCCCTGCCGTATTGTCCGCAGATCCGACCTGCCGCCGCCGACATCCCGGCGACCCTCAGGTATAAGTTCTTCGAAAACGGCCTTGCTCTACTGCCCCAGCTCCCCACGTGTCTGCATGTGCATCTTTTTCTACTCCCATCAGCTCTTCCAAAGCCACCTAAATTTTTAGTATTATTAGAGGTAAAGCTACTTCATGCATTCGAATCTAGGGCTTTGTTCAAACAACGAAGAAAGGGGGGAAAGTTGTAGCATGAATCTAGGACTTGATTCAAAGAGGAAATAATATGGTGAAAGTAGTAGAGACCGGATACCCAACCGGTCTCTTGGTTGAAAAGGGAAATAATGGGAAAACGCAGTACAAACTGGATAAGGAACAGATCTATTATTGGTTGAAAAAAGGATAGAAAGTGGCGGCTAGTGGACAAGTCAACGGAGTATGTCCAGGATTAGATTTGCTGCCATCACATAGTAAAAGGTCTCCAGGATTAGATTTGCTGCCCTCACATAGTAAAAGGTCTCAGGATTAGATTTGCTGCCCTCACATAGTAAAAGGTCTCAGGATTAGATTTGCTGCCCTCACATAGTAAAAGGTCTCCAGGATTAGATTTGCTGCCCTCACATAGTAAAAGGTCTCCAGGATTAGATTTGCTGCCCTCACATAGTAAAAGGTCTCCAGGATTAGATTTGCTGCCCTCACATAGTACAAGGTCTCCAGGATTAGGTTTGCTGCCCTCACATAGCATGAACAAACTCGGCATCACCACTTTATGCCTCCTTGTAGGTACATTATGCTGATGCGTCCACTGTCGCATGTCCTTATACCAACCTTTTGCTGTTGTTAATGTAAGGGCGCATGTAAAATGAAGCGATCACACTGTTACCTTAGGAACATGTCTAACCAGTGTTATTGTTAATCTAATGCCTCCAGTGATAAGATGCAATTAAACTGTGTTACAAATGGCACTCCTGCTGTTTTCCCCAGTATGATAAGTAAGTTGCTCCTTTACGCTGCCGAGTGTCCTGGTGTCCCCACGGTCCCATGCCCTTAAACCAACTCTTTAGCTGTTGTTGATTTACTGTGTTTGGTAAACAAGCAATGCCACCATTAAAGTAATCCCATATTTGAGAAATCTCATTGTTGATCGTAATGCTTCTGGTAACATGAAGCATTGCTGACGTTTTAAAATTTCTACTATCCTTGCGTGATTGCCATGAACATAATTCAGATGCTTCTTTTCATTTTGTATATGTTTCGTATATTCTTATTGACCAGCAACTGTTTACTTTCTATCTTTTTGTGCAGATAGGGATATCCATTTCACCTTGTTGCTATTGTGACCTTTTGGTGAACTGCACAAAACACTTTTTTTGGAATGAGTGTCTTGTGCAGTTCAACTAAAATGTCACGTGGGCAACATCTCTCAATTTTGGTGCAACTGCACAAAATGGTGATTGGAGTTTCCAAAATCTCCGTCAAGTTCTGCCGGTAATCTCGTGCAACATTTTATTAGTCTTTGCAAGATGGAGCCGTCACTGTCACCACAATGGCACTTTATTTTAGTGGAACTGCACAAAAGGATAAGAAAATTATAGTTGCACCTTACATGAGCCGGACAACCAACCTTAATGTTCCTCAATTTTAGTGCAACTACTAAAGAAGAACCTGCCAGCTCACAAGAGCAAGTACTTCTTGCTAGCTGAATGATGCAATCTTTGCTTAATTTCAGGTGAACTGCAGAAAAAGGCGCATGAATTGAATCATGGAACTCCAGGCAGACCTCATCCAAGTAGAGCTGGAGGTTGAGTTCAAGGAGGCCGCTATTAAAGCGAAATCATGCTCTCCTGTCTCCTTGTTTGTGTTGTGCAAACATGCTGTGCAAACAGGAATACTCAACTACAGATGTTGTGACGGTCAAGAGCATTCGCCAAGTTCTTCGATTGTATGACATGGCTAGCCAAGATGGATTTAATCCCGATATTCACTTTATCAAAAGGCTCTAATGGGTTGGTTCTGAATCTTGCAAGCTGGGAATCAATGAGATGTGTAGGCATCTTTGTTGTACTTATTATTTGAATCTTATTTGTTGGTTCTGAATCTTGCAAGCTGGGAATCAATGAGATGTGTAGGCATCTTTGTTGTACTTATTATTTGGATCTTATTTGTTGGTTCTGAATCTTGCAAGCTGGGAATCAATGAGATGTGTAGGCATCTTTGTTGTACTTATTTTTTGGATCTTATTTGTTGGTTCTGACTCTTGCAAGCTGGGAAACACGGCATGATGATGCAGAGGACAACAACCATAACAAACAGTTCAAACTTGGTAGTATTATCTTTGTGAAAGTGCGACAAATGTGCTGATCGTGTGCGTCCTGAGAATAATAATTCTAATTGTTGTGCATGTTGATCCTGTGGCACTGATAGAACGAGCGAATGCATTGCTTGTTTTAAGTATAAATTTCTATTAAAGCTAATTAAATTTAAGTAAAGTGACCACTAACTCCTGTTATTACAGTACCAATACAGACCCGCTCGTGAACCGACGTGTGGCCGAGGGTGCATCTTCTGCCGCGCGTGCAGCGGACGAGGGAGGGGTAGTAACTGTTGTCGCCTGTACACACTCAGCTTATTGTTGAATCCAGTTCCCCAAGAGCTGAAAAACAAACTGCCGCCGCCGCCTACACACACGTTCAATCGAAGAGACTCCAATGGCGATCCGAGGGGTGAGCCTGCTAGATATGGACTTCAGCAAGGAGTTCCCCTTTGAGTTCGCCGTTCAGTCCTATGGCTGCACCAAGTTGAATGTGATGTACACCAACGATACGGACTCGGTGAAGCTCTGCCTCGCCTCAGTCCTATGGCTGCACCAGGTTCTGGAGCATTCGCCCGTTTCATCGG
This sequence comes from Aegilops tauschii subsp. strangulata, assembly GCF_002575655.3. NCBI lineage: Eukaryota > Viridiplantae > Streptophyta > Magnoliopsida > Poales > Poaceae > Aegilops > Aegilops tauschii. The sequence continues at coordinate 204,312,150 of NC_053036.3, read as the reverse complement.
CAGCGCCGACTGCACCTTCGCTACGGTGGAGAGAAGGAAGAACGCGACGATTCAGCCATCTGGTGCAACAAGCTTGTCGACATCCAGAAGCAATACAAGATCATCAGCAACGGGCAGGAGAAGGACTCCATGGTTGACCTCGCTGAGACCATCATCCACCCCTGATACACCAACATGAAAGAAGACGACCTGAACACATGGGAGGTACCTCTGAATCTAGCCTACATAACCTACGCGGCCAAGGATGCATACGCATTCTACGACATGTACAGGCAGATCTTGGACATGAGGGCGTGTCTGCTTCCCATAACCGACGAGTACACGGACAGCCGCAACGTCATGATCAAGCGTGCCAGGAAGGTCTAGATGTTGTACTTTATCTGTTTATAAGCACCTTTATCATCTGAGTGTTTCATGCATTAGCCTATGTGTCGTAATTATCTGTTTTGTCCGAAATATTTCTTTTAAGAACCCATTAACCTGATTGCTTTTTTTAGTGGCTATTTGCTTATGTATGTAAACTAGTTCACTTGCCCGTAAAAAAAACTAGTTCACTCGGCTGCCGTGCTTTGAATCTCCTTCCTCCCAACATATTCCCCTCCTCAGGTGGACCCAGCAGGTCTCTGAATTTTCTCCCACTTTCTTTTTCGATGTAAACTGAGTTTTCTCCCAGTACTTTCCCCTAGAACTAACTCAACTATCCCACGTCTAGCCTAAAAAATAATAATACCCCACGTACTATTAACTCATCAAATTAAAATGATATTTTATATCGTAAGTTGAAAGTTCTTACAAAATAATAATAATAATTGTTTATATATAACTTGGCAAGTTAACTCCTAGTGATGGCGTACATAAGCTTGCAAAGATTTTACTGACGTGCAATCATCTGTTTATGTTTTTATAACATTTCTCCGTCTAGCCCAACATGATATTTTCACCCAGCCCAGCAAGTCCGCGGATTTCGAGAAAAATGCAAATGGGATTTAAACGGGCTGCATAGATGCTACATCATTGTTTCACCCAGCCCACCAAATGGACTAAAAAACAAATGGACTGGCTGACATGTGGGCCAGTAGGTCGAAGCCTAAGAAGGCGTTGGATTTACATCCAACGGTCGGCATTCTGCTTCAATCTCTCGTCTTCTTCCCCCAGCGCTGCCGGAACCGCCTGCTCCAGCCTTCGGCGTCCAGCGGCGTTGTTTTGCGCTCCTCAGCGAAACGCTACCCCGCCGACGGCCAGGCCATCCCTCCACTCCGCACCTCCTGTTATTCTCTGCCGAGTGTAGGCCCACCCCGCACCCGAACCAGTCAAGTATCCCACTCCTCTCCGTCTGCGACTCCACTGCCGCATCTTCCCCATCTCCGGGTCGTTCCAGTCTAGGGCCTCGCCATCGTCCACCGCCTCGGTGCGCTCGGCGCGGCGTGGTCAACATACGAGAGTCATCGAAAGAGGACTGTACGTGGAGAGCCTGACGGCTGGGACCCACGAGGTCCATGGTCGCACGCAAGGAAAGTTCCTCCTTATTACGCACTGTACGTGCACTGTACGTGGGAAGGGCTTCTGTATTTCACGAAAAAAACGTCCCCCCCGCTGACAGGTCGGACCCACGAGCTATATCTTCGCACGCAAGGAAGTGCCTCCTTATTACGCACCAAAAAATGAATACCCCCTGCTAGCTGGGACCCACCATAGTGGGTGGCTGACTTGTGGGCCTACTAAGTTGACGAGGACAGATGGCTTTGTCAACTTAGTCAATATGAACGATTCTAGCTCCAGTGTCCGTACGATGTCCATCCAATGGCCATAGTGCTTCTTCAACCTCTGGTCTTCTTGCTCCAGCTGCCCAAAGCAGCGCCAGTCGTGCCGCGTGCTCCTCCCACTCGTGGCCGGCTGTGATGCCGCGGAGGCCTCACCGCCCCCCTACTACTCCCACCGCTGGCCCAGGGTATCCCTCTACTCACCCACACCCCCTGTTATTCTGCGGCGACGGCAGCCTCACGCCGTAGCCGAACCAGTGAACCCTTGTACTCCTCTCCGCGTGGGCATCCACTGCCGCGTCTTCCCCGGCTCCGCGTCATCCCCTTCCTAGGCCTCGCCGTCATCTACCGCCTTGGTACTCTTGGCGCGGCGTGGTCAATGTGGTCAACGACCGACTTCCATCGGAAGAGTACTGTATGTGGAGAGGCTGACAGCTGGGTCCACGGCCACAACCTAGTTTTTTTGTGATTTGCCAAGTAAGTCGCTTTGTCAGGCCTGTTCGGCGGCAAATCTTTCAAGACGAGGAGAGCTTCATTCGGCTGGCGAGAAAATGGCCTATCAGTAATGAGAAATGGGCTGTACATTTTTAAAACACATCAAACCGACAATTAGTTTCAAATATGTTTTTTTCATTTCGAGATTTTAAATTACATTAATATTAATGCGTGGAGAATTTGTTGGATTTTATATTGATATACATTTATTTTTAAAATCATCTTGAATGTGAGTCGAAATTTCGGGATTAAAAACAGTTTGGACCGCACCGAAATATGCAAAATTTCGCATAATTTTTTAACCGTGGCCACAATATGGGCTGTAATGCTAACAAAAAGAATATGGGCTCCAAAAAAAACCTTAAGAATTAGCAAATGGGCTGTAAATTATTAGAAATAATGGCAGATGGGCTGTATGCTGTTTTCCACAGATTTGAGGCTTTCCTAAAAAAAGGTTGACGCACAAGCAGTGACTGTTGGATGTCCATCGAACGGTCGTCGTGCTTCTTCAATCTCTGCTCTTCCTGCTCCAGCCGCTCAAACAAGCGCCGGCGGGACTGCCTGCTCCCTCCTCCCCGCGGCCGGCTGTGCTGCCGCGCAGGCCTCACCGCCCCACCGTACTCCCATCGCTGGCCTAGCCATCCCTCTACTCACCCACACCTGCTGTTATTCTCCGGCGACGGCAGACGAACCAGTAAACCCTCGTACAGTCGTACTCCCCTCCGCGTGGGAAACAACTGCCGAGTCTTCCCTGCCTCCGTGTCGTTCCCTTCCTAGGCCTCGCTGTCGTCCACCGCCCTGGTGCTCTCGGCGCGGCCTGGTCAACGTGGTCAACGACCGACATGCATCTGAAGTGGACTGTACGTGGAGAGGCCGACAGCTGGGTCCAAGGCCGCACGCAAGGAAATGCCCCATTATTACGTGCAAAATAATGATTCCTCCACCTGACATCAGGGACCCACTGAAAGGGCCTCTGTATTTCGCGAAAAAACGTTACCACCGCTGACAGCTCGGACCCACCAGCTATATCTTCGCACGCAAGGAAGTGCCTCCTTATTACACAAAAAAATGAATACTCCCCCTGTTAGCTAGGACCCAGTATAGTGGCAGGCTGACTTGTGGGCCTACTAAGTTGACGGGGACGGAGGGCTTTGTCAACTTAGTCAATATGCACGATTCTAGCTCTAGTGAGCGTACGATGTCCATCCAACGGCCGTAGTGCTTCTTCAACCTCTGGTCTTCTTGCTCCAGCCGCCCAAACCAGCGCCGGTCGTGCCTCGTGCTCCTGCCTCCCGTGGCCGGCTGCGATGCGGCGGAGGCCTCACCGCCCCCTACTACTCCCACCGTTGGCCAAGGCATCCCTCTACTCACCCACACCCCCTGTTATTCTGCGGCGACGACAGCCTCACACCGCAGCGAACCAGCGAACCCTCGTACTCCTCTACGCGTGGGCATACACTGCCGCTTCTTCCCCGGCTCCGCGTCGTCCCCTTCCTAGGCCTCGTTGTCGTCCACCGCCCTGGTGCTCTCGGCGCGGCGTGATCAACGTGGTCAAGGAACGGCTTCCATCGGACGTGGACTGTACGTGGAGAGGCTGACAACTGGGTCCACGGTTGCAGCAAGGAAGTGCCTCCTTATTACGTGCAAAATAATTATTCCTCCACCTGACAGCGGGGACCCACCGGACGGGCCACCGTATTTCGTGAAAAAAGCATTTGCCCCTGACTACTGGGACCCACCAGCTACGTCTTCGCACGCAAGGAAGTGCGTCCGGGCAAAAAAAATGATTCGCCCCCTGACTACTGGGACCCACCAGCTACATCTTCGCAGGCAAGGAAGTGCCTGACAGTCGGGACCCACCTGGTCGAAGCGTACATAGCGTTGTCATTCTGGTCGCGAACGTGTACGTACATATATACTGGTGGATGTAGAGGCGCGCACGTGTCGTAGTAGAGGCGCGTACGTGTCGTAGTAGAGGTGCGCACGTAGCATGTACACGTACGTACAACGGCCAGGGTGCAAGAAAGAAAATACGGCCATGTATGTGTACATACGGGCGGGGTCTCGAACGCCTACTCGCGCATACGTACGGCCAGGGCTCGTGTACATGGCTGGGTCGGAACGGAGAAACAACGTCGTCGTCGTGTTCATGGGGAGGCAACGGAATGCGTCGTGTTCATGGTGAGGCAATGGAATGCGTCGTGTTCATGGGGAGTGGTGTGGCGTACCGCAAAACAGAGGAAACGGACCTCCTACGGTTGAAACGGGGGTCCTGTTGATCGGGAGGAGTGTGGCGTACCGCAAAATGGAGGAAACGGACCTCCTACAGTCGAAACGGGGGTCCTGTTGATCGGGAGGGGTGTGGCGTACCGCAAAACGGAGGAAACGGACCTCCTACGGTCGAAACGGGGTCCTGTTGATCGGGAGGGGTGTGGTGTACCGCAAAACGGACGAAACGGACCTCCTACGGTCAAAACGGGGGTCATGTTGATCGGGAGGGTTGTGGCGTACCACAAAACGGACGAAACGGACCTCCTACGGTCAAAACGGGGGTCCTGTTCATCGGGAGGGGTGTGGCGTACCGCAAAACGGGACTCCACGGGATACTGTTCATCTCCACCGTCGACCTCCTCCAGCCTCCACGGGCTCCTGTTCATCCAGCCTCCACCGCGTGCTACTCCACCGGCTACTGTTCAACCACCCCTCCACGAGCACCCCTCCACTGTCTACTGTTCATCCAGCCCTCCACACCAAGGGGTCCTGTTCAACCACCCCTCCACGGGCACCCCTCCACCGTCTACTGTTCATCCAGCCCTCCACCACACCACGGGGTCCTGTTCATCCAGAGGCAACGCCACCACTCACTGTTCATCCAAACCCCCCGCAACGCTCACTGTTCATCCCAGAGGCAGCATCGATCGGCTTCAGTTAGCAGCAGCAGCGAAGGAATCGCTCGATCGGGTTCAGTTAACAACCATCGATCGCTCGGGTTCAGTAATGCGTAGCCTGCGTGCAATCACTCGGGTTCAATTAGAGCCCAACGCCTCGCTCGGGTTCAGTTAGAGCCAACGCCTCGCACACACGCGCGTACGTGTACAAGAGAAACGCGCATCGCTCGGCCCCCGACCTCCCACCGTAACCGGGAACTCGCCGAAATTTTCCTCGCCCTCGCTTCTACCACGGTTTTTTCCGTCATGGACAGCCCAAAGAATGTCATGCAGCTGCGTCTCCGGCCCGCCAGGACGAAAAGCCCATTTTCTGTCATGATTTTTTGTCATAGAAGTAGGAGCCCACCACATCTATGATGATATCGGGTTTTGTCACAATTAACGTCATAGAAGTGTCATATGTATGACAGAAAAATTTCGTTCGGCCCAAAATGTCACGAATGTGTCTTTTTTTTGTAGTGTAGTGAGACTCATGAGTAAGAACCTAGAATTGATCTTAATAATAATCCTATTGAGAGTGAAGTTCATCGTAATGAAGCTCCCACAATCTTAAAAATAAAACCTATCGTGTGAGTAGTGCTAATATAATTGGGAAGAAAATCATCCAAGAATTCTTTAATTTCATGGGAGTCATACCATTGATTAAAGGATCTATTCTTGATAAAGCAGATTGTTATGTGGATGCTATTGCTATGCTTGTGGTTAAACTAGAAAGGATTTTTTGCATATTCATCCTGTCTTACAAAAGATGTTCCTTGAACTTCCCAATATCCATGATTCAAGAACTAAAAAGATTGCTACTATCATCCTTATGCATGAATATGATTATATTAATCCGTGAAGCTAAGGATATTTTTCCTTCTATAAAATAGATTCTGAACATGCACCAATAGAAGAAATCCGACATGATAAATACACATGTGTAGGTTGGAATCTAATGATTATCATCCTTATGGCGAGAATATTAGGAGGAAAGTTCCTCAACCGGAGTCAATTAAAGCCTTATACCACAACACTTGTGATAAATTTAAATGGATCACCAATTGAATTGATGAAGGATTTAGCGAAGAATGGTTTAAAAACACCGCTAGAGATCCTATTGATGATGAAATCCATGTGCTGCAGAAGAAGTTGCCGCAGGCGCATGTTGACTTCATGTCGTGTTGAAGGTTGAGGAGAAAACATTCGGCCGCGATGAGGAAGCTTCGACCCATCAAATTTCTTGTGATAATCTTGAGGACTTGACACTGACGATTTTCCCGAATTGAAATCTTGCATGACTTGCATAGTATTGTGAACTAGAGGAATGAAGCTTTAGTGGCTTGCCTTCTCCAGATAGACTGTGCCCATTGCATGATTAATAGCTTTATGAATCCAGGGCACGAAGACTTTAAAGCAGAACAGATACTTAGAAAAATCCTTCAGAATGCGAAGAAACATATCTTCAACCTCAAATATGTACCGCTCAGAGATTGCTTTCCGAATCCGAGGTAGATTTGTCAGGATTCATGCTAGCTAAGGGACTGATGGTGTAATACAGCATGTGGTACAACGTTTGATTCGAAGGTCACATGCTCAGGAACTGGAGGACCAGAAGTAATCTCTAATCTTTTCTTTATCCATGGTAGACTGAAATTCTTCATAAAAAATGACATCAATGTTATGCACACAAATTTTTCGGTCGCCATGCTAGAAGCGAGGAAAATGAAAATGAGGCATAAAATCCATGGAGGTGCATTTGATATGGTTGCCCTCAGTCATCCATTCCATGATCCACTTGGAGATGTCTGATTCATCTCCAGAAATGTACAGAGTGGCATAGAATTGAAGTATAATCTCTCGGTTCCAAGGATGTGATGGGGAACATTGCATGGAAAAAACTCCATACGAAATACCATAAGATCTATCTATGGAGATGCTAGCAACGAGTGGGGAGTGTCTGTCTACGTACCATTGTAGACCGAAAGTGTTAACAATCTAAATATCGTGGTTCACATAGTCATACTCGCTCGCGATCCAATCCGATCCAAGCACCACACATGCGACATCTATGAGATTAGCACACGTTCGGCTCGGTGGCGTCCTCTCCTCCTTCATCTATCAAGCAAGGGAGAGAAGGTAGATGAGATCTAAACCAACACGATGGCAGGTGGTCGTGGCAGTAGCAGAACTACAGCTGGGCTTCGCGAAGCGTCTGCGCGAGGTGGAGGAGGTGTAATGGGAGAAAGACAAGCAAGTGTGGAAGAGTCGCTTTCCCTAACGCCTTCCCACCTTTATATAGGCGTGGAGGGGGCTGGTGGCTTGCCCCCCAAGCCACTAGGGTCGTTGTCCAAGGGGGAGGAAGGAAATCCCTCCTTTCCTTCCCACCGATCGCTATCCCCCTTTTTTAGGGATCTCGATCTTATTCCTTCGGCATATGATCCTATTCCTTTTACTGTAGGATCTTGGTGCACCTAGAATAGGGATATGGGACCTTGACACACTACCCACATCCATGAGGGCCCTCATGCAAGTGGGCCCCACTCCAGAACCTTCCCTAAACAATACAAAAAAACCGAACATTTTATGGAACCTTGAATATGACTTCCCATATATAAATCTTTACCTCCGACCATTCCAGAGCTCCTCATGATGTCCAAGATCCCATCCGGAACTCCGAACTACTTTCATACTTCACCATATGAATGTATCAATACTACCCTACCGCTAGAGAACATGCAGACATGACCGAGACTCCTCTTCGGTCAATAATCAATAGCAGGACCTGGATGGCCATATTGACTCCCACATATTCAACGAAGATCTTTACCGATTGAACCACGATATCAAGGATTTAGTTAATCGCGTATGCAATTCCCTTTATCCGGCGATATGTTACTTGCCCGAGATTTGATCGTCGGTATCTCCATACCTAGGTCAATCTCGTTACCGGCAAGTCTCTTTACTCGCTCTGTAATACAAGATCCCGTGACTAAACTCATTATTCACATGCTTGAAAGTTTCTTGTGATGTTGTATTACCGAGAGGGCCCAGAGGTATCTCTCCGTCACATGGAGTGACAAACCCTAGTCTCGATCCATGCAACCCACAAATACATTTGGAGATACTTGTAAAGCACCTTTATGATCACCCAGTTACGAAGTGACCTTTGATATCTGCATCTTCTTGAGCTTGCGTTGATTTTTCCATTGAAGAGGAAAGGGTGATGCAACAAAGTAGAGATAAGTATTTTCCCTCGGTTAAGAACCAAGGTATCAATCCAGTAGGAGGCACAAGCAAGTCTCCGATCTATGCACCTGCACAAACTAGCAAACACTTGCACTCAACGCAAAAAATGGGTTGTCAATCCCTTCACGATCTCGAACAAGAGTGAGATCTAATAGATATAGGTGTAAAAGAAAAATAAAAACACAAACTAAAGTAAATATAAATAAAGTGCAGCAGGGTATTTTTGAGGTTTTTGGTTTATAGATATGAAAATATATGATGGAAAATAGACCCGGCGGCCATAGGTTTCATTAGAAGCTTCTCTCATGAAGATAGCACACGGTGGGTAAGCACATTACCGTTGAGCAACTCATATAAAAGCACAAAGTTATGACGATATCTAAGGCAATGATCATGAATATAGGCATCATGTCCATGTCAAGTAGACCGACTCCTGCCTTCATCTACTACTATTACTCCACACATCGACCGCTATCCAGCATACATCTAGAGTATTAAGTTCATAAGAACGGAGTAACGCCTTAAGTAAGATGACATGATATAGAGGGATAAACTCAATCAATATGATATATACCCCATCTTTTTATCCTTGATGGCAACAATACAATACACCGCAAGATTGAACCCAAAACTAAGCACCTCTCCCATTGCAAGAAAAACCAATCTAGTTGGCCAAACCAAACTGATAGTTCTAAGAGAAATACAAAGATATATTAATCATGCATAAAAGAGTTCAGAGAAGACTCAAATAATATTGATAGATAATCTGATGATAAATCCACAATTCATCGGATCTCAACAAACACACCGCAAAAAAGTATTACATCAAATAGATCTCCAAGAACATCGAGGAGAACATTGTATTGAAGATCAAAGAGAGAGAAGAAGCCATCTAGCTACTAGCTATGGACCCATAGGTCCGTGGTAAACTACTCATGCATCATCGGAAGGGCAGAAAGGTTGATGTAGAGGCCCTCCGTGATCGAATCCCCCTACGGCAGATCGCCAGAAAAGGCCCCAAGATGGGATCTCACGGAAACAGAGGCTGATGTTTACTACGCAACCTTCTTCTTGTAGACTCGTGTTGGGCCTCCAAGCATAGAGTTTTGTAGGACAGTAGAAAATTTCCCTCGAGTGGATGACCTAAGGTTTATCAATCCGTGGGAGGCGTAGGATGAAGATGGTCTCTCTCAAACAACCCTGCAACCAAATAACAAGGAATCTCTTATGTCCCCAACACACCCAATACAATGGTAAATTGTATAGGTGCAATAGTTCGGTGAAGAGATGGTGATACAAAGTGTAATATGGATGGTAGATATAGGTTTTTGTAATCTGAAAATATAAAAACAGCAAGGTAACTAGTAACAAAACTGAGTGAAAACGATATTGCAATGCTTGAAAACAAGGCCTAGGGTTCATACTTTCACTAGAACAAGTTCTCTCAACAATGATAACATAATTAGATCATATGGCAATCCCTCAACGTGCGACAAAAGTCACTCCAAAGTTCCTATCGTGGAGAACATAAGACAACATTGCTTGTAGGGTACGAAACCACCTCAAAGTTATTCTTCCGATCAATCTATTGGACTATTCCTATAAGTGTCACAAACAGCCCTAGAGTCCGTAGTAAAATAACACCATATGACACACATCAATCAACCCTAATGTCACCTAGATACTCCAATGTCACCACAAGTATCTGTGGGTCAATTATACGATATGCATCAAACAACTTCAGATTCATAATATTCAATCCAACATAAAGAACCTCAAAGACTGCCCCAAGATTCCTACCGGAGAAACAAGGACGAAAACATGCATCAACCCCTATGCATAGATTACCCCAATGTCACCTCGGGAATCCGTGAGTTGAGTGCCAAAACATACATCAAGTGAATCAATAGAACACCCCATTGTCACCACGGGTATCCCACGCAAGACATACATCAAGTGTTCTCAAATCCATAATAGTATTCAATCCGATAATAATGAAATCTCAAAGGTAAAACTCAATTCATCACAAGAAGACAGAGGGGGAGAAACACCATATGATCCAACTATAATAGCAAAGCTCACAGTACATCAAGATCGTGCCAAATCAAGAACACGAGAGAGAGAGAGATCAAACACATAACTACTGGTACATACCCTCAGCCTCGAGGGTGAACTACTCCCTCCTCGTCATGGAGAGCGCTGGGATGATGAAGATGGCCACCAGTGATGGTTTCCCCCTCCGGTAGGGTGCTGGAACAGGCTCCCGATTGGTTTTTCGTGGCTACACAGGCTTTCGGCGGCGGACCTCCCGATATAGGTTTCTTTCTTGGGGTTTCTGGATTTATAGGAACTTTTGGCATCGGTTTCACGTCAGGGGGTCCATGAGTCAGCGACAGGGCAGGGGCGCGCCCTCCACCCTTGTCGTTTACTCGGGACTCTTCTGGCCCAACTCTTTTTCTTCAGGGGCTTCTTCTGGTCCATAAAAAATTGTCGTAAAGTTTTAGCTCGTTTGGACTCCGTTTGGTATTCCTTTTCTTCAAAACTCAAAAACAAGGAAAAAACAAAAACTGGCACTGGGCTCTAGGTTAATAGGTTAGCCCCAAAAATAATATAAAATAGCATATAAATGCGTATGAAACATCCAAAACAGATAATATAATAGCATGGAACAATAAAAAATTATAGATACGTCGGAGACGTATCAAGCATCCCAAGCTTAATTCTTGCTCGTCCTCGAGTAGGTAAATGATAAAAACAGATTTTTTGATGTGGAATGCTACCTAACATATTTATCAATGTAGTCTACTTTATTGTGGCATGAATGCTCAGATCCATTAGATTCAAAACAAAAGTTTAATATTGACATAAAAACAATAATACTTCAAGCATACTAATAAAGTAATCATGTCTTCTCAAAATAACATGGCCAAAGAAAATTATCCCTACAAAATCATATAGTCTGGCCATGCTCCATCTTTATCACACAAAGTATTGAATCATGCACAACCCCGTTGACAAGCCAAGAAATTGTTTCATACTTTTGATGTTCTCAAACCTTTTCAACTTTCACGCAATACATGAGCGTGAGCCATGGACATAGCACTATAGGTGGAATAGAATATGGTGGCTGTGGAGAAGATAAAAAGAAGGACATAGTCTCACATCAACTAGGCGTATCAATGGCTATGGAGATGCCCATCAATAGATATCAACGCGAGTGAGTAGGGATAGCCATGCAACGGATGCACTAGATCTATAATTAGTTTATGAAATCTCAAAAGAAAACTAAGTGGATGTGCATCCAACTTGCTTGCTCATGAAGACCTAGGGCAATTTGAGGAAGCCCATCGTTGGAATATACAAGACAAGTTCTATAATGAAAATTTTCCACTAGTATATCAAAGTGACAACATTGGAGACTCTCTATCATGAAGATCATGGTGCTACTTTGAAGCACAAGTGTGGAAAAAGGATAGTAATATTGCCCCTTCTCTCTTTTATCTCTCTTTTTTTTGTTTTTTCGTCTGGCTTCTTTGGCCTTTCTCTTTTTTCTCCCTTGTTTTTCCTCACATGGGACAATGCTCTAATAATGATGACCATCACACTTTTATTTACTTTACAACTCAAGAATTACAACTTGATACTAGAACAAAAGATATGGCTCTATGTGAATGCCTCCGGCGGTGTACCGGGATGTGCAATGACTCAAGAGTGACATGTACGAAAGAATTATGAAAGGTGGCTTTGCCACAAATACAATGTCAACTACATGATCATGCAAAGAAATATGACAATGATGGAATGTGTCATAATAAAACGGAACAGTGGAAAGTTGCATGGCAATATATCTCAGAATGGCTATGGAAATGCCATAATTGGTAGGTATGGTGGCTGTTTTGAGGAAGGTATATGGTGGGTGTATGGTAGCGGCAAAAGTTGCGCGGTATTAGAGAGGCTAGCAATGGTGGAAGGGTGAGAGTGCATATAATCCATGGACTCAACATTAGTCGTAAAGAACTCACATACTTATTGCAAAAATCTATTAGTCATTGAAACAAAGTACTACGCGCATGCTCCTAGGGGGATAGATTGGTAGGAAAAGACCATCGCTTGTCCCCGACCGCCACTCATAAGGACGACAATCAATTAATAAATTATGCTCCAACTTCGTTACATAACGGTTCACCATATGTGCATAGTACGGGAATCACAAACTTTAACACAAGTATTTCTAGAATCCACAATTACTCACTAGCATGACTCTAATATCACCATCTTCATATCTCAAAACAATCATAAGGAATCAAACTTCTCATAGTATTCAATGCACTTTATATGAATTTTTTTATTATATCCCTCTTGGATGCCCATCATATTAGGACTAAATTCATGACCAAAGAAAATTACCACGCTGTTTAGAGACTCTCCAAATAATGTAAGTGAAGCATGAGAGTTCATCAATTTCTTCAAAATAAAACCACCGTCATGCTCTAAAAAGATATAAGTGAAACACTAAAGCAAATGACAAACTACTCCTAAAGATATAAGTGAAGATCAATGAGTAGTTGAATAATTATGTAACTATGTGAAGACTCTCTAACATTTAAGCATTTCAGATCTTGGGATATTATTCAAACAGCAAGAAAAATAAAATAAAATGACATTCTAAGGATAGCACATATCATGTGAAGAAGCAAAAACTTAGGCTTAACCGAGGCTAACCAATGATTGTTGATGACAAAAGGTGGGATGCCAACCGGGGCTTCCCTGATGTCTACTACACAACTAGTTCTCGTAGACTCGTGTTGGGCCTCCAAGCGTAGAGTTCTGTAGGACAGTAGCAAATTTTCCTCAAGTGGATGACCTAAGGTCTATCAATCCGTGGGAGGCGTAGGATGAAGATGATCTCTCTCAAACAACCCTGCAACCAAATAATAAAAAGTCTCTTGTGTCCCCAACACACCAAATACAATGGTAATTTGTATAGGTGCACTAGATCGGCGAAGAGATGGTAATAAAAGCGTAGTAATGATAGTAGATATTGATTTTTTGTAATAGGAACAATAAAAAACAGCAAGGTAGCAATTGATAAAACGGAGCACAAACGGTATTGCAATGCTTGAAAATGAGGCCTAGGGTCCGTACTTTCGCTAGTGCAATCTCTTAACAATGATAATATAATTGGACATATAACCACCCCTCAAAGTGCGATGAAGAATCACTCCACAGTTCCTATCTAGCGGAAAACATAAGAAGAAATTATTTGTGGGGTACGAAACCACCTCGAAGCTATTCTTTCCGAACGATCCATCCAAGAGTTCGTACTAAAATAACACCAAATGATTTCAGATTCAGAATACTCAATCCAACACAAAGAACCTCAAAGAGTGCCTCAAGATTTTCTACCGGAGAAACAAAGACAAGAACATGCATCAACCCCTATGCGTAGATTACCCCAATGTCACCTTGGGAATCCGCGAGTTGAGTGCCAAAATACATATCGAGTGAATCAATACGATACCCCATTGTCACCATGAGTATTCATATGCAAGACATATATCAAGTGCTCTCAAATCCATAAAATTATTCAATCCGATAAAAGGAAATCTCAAAGGGAAAACTCAATTCACAACAAGATGGAGAGGGGAAAACACCATACAATCCGACTATATTAACAAAGCCCGTGATGCATCAAGATCGTGACATCTCAAGAACATGAGAGAGAGAGAGATTAAACACATAGCTACTGGTACAAACCCTCAGCCCCGAGGGTGGACTACTCCCTCCTCATCATGGTGGCCGCCGGGATGATGAACATGGCCACAGGTGATGAATCCTCCCTCCGGTAGAGTGCCGGAACATGGTCTAGATTGGTTTTCGGTGGCTGCAGTGCCTTGCAGCAGCGGAACTTCTGATCTAGGGTAACCCCGAGGGTTTTAGGAATATTTGTGAATTTATAGGGTAAAGAGGGGGTGCGGGAGGCCACCGAGGTGGGCACAACGCACCTGGGTGCACCTGGGCCCCCAAGCGTGCCCTGGTGGGTTGTGCCCCCCTCGGGGCACTCCCCAGGTGCTGCTCTTGCCCATTGGTGGTCTTCTGGTCCATAAAAAATCACAAAACAGTTTTGCGGTGTTTGGACTCCGTTTGATATTGATTTCCTGCGATGTAAAACACAAGCAAAAAATAGCAACTCGCACTGGCCACTGGGTCAATAGGTTAGTCCCAAAAAATGATATAAAGTTGCTATAAAATGATTGTAAAACATCCAAGAATGATAAAATAACAGCATGAATAGTTCATAAATTATAGATACATTGGAGACGTATCAGCATCCCAAAGCTTAATTCCTACTCGTCCTCGAGTAGGTAAATGATAAAAGAAATAATTTATGAAGTGTGAATGCTAGCAAAGTGCATAAGTTTGATCAATGATAATTTCAATCACTTTTCCTAGCATCATAACAACAATTCTTTCTTATAAAACTTCTCATGTTAAAGTAGCAACGAATTCACATGTTAAGGTTCAAACAATGAACTCTCTTGAAACTCAACAACCTATATTCTCAGTCACGAAGCAATTGTAATTCAACTTATTCAACAGAGTTTAATTAAGAGCTCCACATACTCAACCATCATATAGTCTTCTATGATTGCTAACACTCACCGCATACGCATGAGCAAAACGTTTCAACCGGACACAAAGGAAGATAGGGGCTTATTGTTTTGCCTCCCAACGTATTCACCTCAAGGGTGATGTCAACAATAATAACTCATGCTACCCATATTCAACTGGACATATGTGCCTAGATCTTTCCTCACCACATGATGCTTGCCAAAGGAGAAAAATAAAAAGGAATAGAGAGAAAAACTTTGACTCTTGCGTAAAAGTAAATACATAAAAGTAAAAGATAGGCCCTTCGCAGTGGGAAGCAGAGGTTGCCATGCGCTTATTTGTTTGTATGCTCAACCCCTTAGTGCAAAAGAACGTCATGTTGTATTGCCCCTTGTGATGGCAACCTTTATTATGCAGTCTGTCGTTTTTATTCTTCACCATCACAAGTTCGTACAACGCTCAATTTTCTCTTACACTAAATGATCTCACACTTTTAGAAGCAATTTTTGTTGCCTTATTGCACGATGACATCTTGCTCAATCCTTAGGTAGGTAAGGTGGACACTTGAAGATAAGATTTGGGTTTAAGCGTTTTTTGGATGCACAAGTAGTATCTCTACTTGGTGCGGAATTTTTGGCTAGCAAAGATAGGGGAAAACACCACATGTTGAAGGATCTATGACAATATAACTTCTATGTGAATATGAACAAACATAAACCATTACGTTGTCTTCCTTGTCCAACGTCAACAATTTTGGCACATAATATTTTGATGGGGGCTCACAATCACAAAAGATTTCCAAGATAGTGTATTTGCATGTGAAAGTTCTCTTCCTTTTAGTAATTATTCAGGAATTGCTTGTATGACCAATATTGTGATTGTCAAGCTTCAAAATATTTCAATTTCTAAACCCAATGTGAAGCTACCACTAGGAATGATATAATTTCAACTTCATGATATTCAATTCATTCAACAATTTACTCATAGGATATAAGTGAAGCACAAGAGTAAATGACAAGCTACTCCAAAATGATATAGGTGAAGATCATGTGAGTAGTTAAGTAAAAAGGTAGCTATTGGAGGACTCTCTCTTATTCAAAAACTTTTCGATCTAAGAATTTTATTAAAACATCAAGCAAAATGAAAGTAAAATGACATTTCAAGGATAGCACAACTCATGTGAAGAAGCTAAAACTTAGGATCAACCGATACTAACCGATAATTGTTGAAGAAGAAAGGTGGGATGCCTACCGGGGTATCCCCAAGCTTAGATGCTTGAGACTTCTTGAAATATTATCTTGGGGTGCCTTGGGCATCCCCAAGCTTGAGATTTTGTGTCTCCTTAATTCCTCTCATATCACGGTTTTCATAAATCTCAAAAGCTTCATCCACACAAAACTCAACAAGAACTTGTGAGATAAGTTAGTATAAAACAATGCAAAAACCTTATCATTCTCTACTGTAGAAAATCACTAAAATTATTATTCAACAATGCATACCAGATGCCTTTGCGTATTTAATACTCCTATCCTCAAATATAATGATTAAACAAGCAAACATATGCAAACAATGCAAACATAACAGCAATCTGCCAAAACAGTACAGTTTGTAAAGAATGCAAGAGTATCAATACTTCTCTAACTCCAAAAGTTATGAAAATTTAACACACTATAGAAAATTTGTCACATCTTATTATGCAAAAAGTTTCAACATTTTATCACATTCTGACTTTTGTAGGGTTTTTTTGCAACAACGCTAAACTTTCTGTTTTCAAGCATGGTGAAGGCTATCCTTGACATTTTTATTGAAAAGAAAGATGCAAAACATTATTCTAAATAACAGCAAGCAAATAAAAATACAAATAAAATAAGATGGAAAAAGCGGTAGGCGTAAGCGAGGCGGTTGGCCTACGCCTAGTGCCTAGGCGGCGCCTAAGCGCCCTAGGCGCGGCCTAGGCGGTAATATAGTTTTTACCCGTAGTGTATTTGTGATTATTATATAGGTGTTGATATTAGTTTAGGGCATATAAATAATTTAATTACCATCTACTGCCATCGGAATATAATCCGTTTGACATATCAGTGCAGTATGTGGCATGATTTCTTGCTTGGGTAGGCAATTCTTTGCTTGCCCTGCCTAGACCTCCATTTATGCCCTAGGCGAGGCGTTTGGCCATTGCCTAGCGCCTAGGCGTGCCTAAGCGCCTCCTAGGCACTGCCTTTTCCAACAGAGTCCAAGTGAGGTTGCCGATAATGTTGAAGACGAAAGAGGGGATGCCTTCCGGGGCATCCCCAAGCTTAGTTGTTTGGATATTCCTTGGATATTAACTTGGGGTGCCTTGGGCTTCCCCAAGCTTAGGGTCTTGTCACCCCTTATTCTCCTCATATCGATATCTCACCCAAAACTTGAAAACTTCAATCACACAAAACTTAACAGAACTTCGTGAGATAGGTTAGTATGATAAAGAGCAAACCATTTCACTTTGATACTGTCAAAGACAAGATTCATAATTATTTCCACACAATGCCTAATGTAGCATATCATTTCCACAATTTATATTGAGCAATATAAGCCATAGAAACTAGGAAACAAGCAAACTATGCATTGAAAACAGAATCTGTCAAAAGAGAACATTCTGTAGTAATCTGGACAACAACCATACTTCTACTACTCCAAAAATTCTGAAAAATTAGGACAGCTTAGACAATTTGTATATCTATCGCCTGTAAAACTTTCAGAATTTTTCCACGCTCCAGTAAAATATAAGAATTTATGCACTGGACGCAAAAGTTTCTGTTTTTGCACATATTCAAGTCAACTATCATCCACACTATCCCAAAGGCTTTACTTGGCACTTTATTGAAACAAAAGCAATAAAACATGATTACTACAGTAGCTTAATCATGTGAACACTCAAAAACAGTAGGTAAAAGTGTTGGGTTGTCTCCCAACCAACGCTTTTCTTTAATGCCTTTTAGCCAGGCATGATGATTTCAATGATGCTCGCATAAAAGACAAGAATTGAAACATAAAGAGAGCATTATGAATCATAAGTTTCTCTCTCATAATAATTTTCAGTAGCATCATGAATAGATTCATCAATATAACCATCACATAAAGCATTCTTTTCATGACCCAAAATCATAGTAAATTTATTACTGTCCGTATAAGCAATTTTATTCTCATTCATAATAGTGAGAGTATCATAGGAAACTCGAATACTATAAATTGTTCCCACATTAAAAGAGTATTATTTAGTAAAAGGATATTCAAAATTATGACAATAATTATCACTACTTTTTATAACATAAGTATCATCACAATAATTATCATAAGTGGGCGGCATGCAATCATCATAGCAAATTTGATCATTCAAAGTAAGGGGACTAAAAAGATCATCTTCATTAAGCATAGCATCCCCAAGCTTGGGACAAACATTAATTGCAGCAAAGAAATTCTCAAACATGTCATTATCATCAAACATAGCATCCCCAAGCTTGTGGCTTGGCATATCATAAACATAAACACTCTCATCATTAAAAGTATGAATAGCACCTACGGTATAAAAATTGCTATCATCATAATTTCCCAAGTTGGTGCCAAAAAGATTTCCAAGATTATAAGAAGTATCATTATCTTCCCAATCATAATCATCACAACAAGCAATGGGCATAACAAAATCATCATCAATAGTGCTCTCGGACATTGTGCCATAAGACATAGAACCAATATCATCATCAAGTGCATCATCCTCCACAATTATTTTTGATTCATTTTCATGAGGCACAACAATAATAGGAGCAACATTATTCGGGAGACATACCTTTTTACCTCTATTCTTTCTTCTTCTTTTCTTCTTTTTCACCACATCATGTGTGGGTTTAATTAATTTTTCAAGCTTCTTATTCATGAGATTGGTTGAATAGGGAGCTCCTCCTCGTCACCTATTTCATCATGAGAGACAATAGGAGGGAAAGTGGAAATCTGTCGGTGTACAAAAGTAGGGGCACTTCTTTTTTACCTCTTTACTGTGCACTGGCAGTCGGAGCCGCGCCCGCGGCCACACTAAGCAGGGCAGAGGAGGGAAGGCGAAGGCACAAGGTGACCGGAGGCAACGCCAAGACCAGAGAACACAAAAGAGCAAGAGGGCGAGGTGGACTCCCTCAGCAAGACCCTTGCCGGGGCAGCCTCCGCAGCCCCGGCAAGAGCCTTGCCAGGGCAACTTGCCTGACGCCAGCAGAGCAAGCCACCCTTGAGCCCACGGGTTCCAACACCACCAACTATCCACATTGGAACCAAGGCTCGGGAGGCACCTCTGTGGTGGCATACAGATCTTCGTCAAGATCATAAACATATGAGATCAGATGAGAACCAGAAGACGGCGATCCTCGGCGGGATCCCAGCCGAGGAAATCCACGAGACCCCTGACAAGATGCTTGCCGGGGAAGAGCACGAAGCCGCGGCAAGACCCTTGCCGGGGCCCCGACAAGGCCCTTGCCGGAGTCACTTACAGGGTGGCAGCAGGGCCCGCGTCTGCCATAACTCCACCGCCGTCCCCATGCAGCTGCCAGCTCGACCAGCTAAGCAGGCACCTGCGTGGCGACGAGTGGCCTCCACGACCGACTCAGCAAGCACCTGCATGGTGGCACGCAGGTGTTCATGAAGGCTCCACCACCACGCCAGCCCAGCAGCCAGCCAACGTGGCGCCACGACGCCTCGTCAGGTCGGATGCGTGTCAAGGCCAGGCGAGGCGGCGACAGCTGGGACGTGCTTCCTTGCCGTCCCCAATAAAGTAAGGGGGCACATCGGCAGCGCATTAAATGCGTTTGTCTGACGGTCCGAGAGGATAGACTTATCGACTGTAGACCTTTCCACCTCCTGTGTGCCACTGTGGCAACCCCTTTTGCCTATAAAAGGAGGCCCGAGGCGACGAGGAGGAGGATTCGAATCTTTTGGGCAAGTTACACCCGGTAGCTAGCTCAAGAACACAAGAACACTCAAATACATCCACCAAAGCAGGACTAGGGTATTACGCATCTTCGCGGCCCGAACCTGGGTAAACGATCCGTGTGCTTCCTGTCAGACCCGCTCTTTGTACAACCTCGCGCCCGCCAACCGTAGAAGGGATCCTAGTGATCCCATAGGTGTTGTTTCCACCGACATCTTTGGTGCGCCAGGTAGGGGGCCAATTGTGGAAATCTGGTCTGATCGGAGCAGCGGCTTCATCGTGGCCGTCGTTCCAAGGAAGAAGACGACTAAGCCTGACAGCACCATCTGCAGATGCGGTGGATGCCCGTGCAACGACAGAAAAGCTAAGTCGTGTGAAACTTTGAGCAATTTTGTTTTATATATAAGGTTACCGTCCTCGAAGGTCCTGCCCTACGTATGGAAAACCTGCACGCAAAGGGGCCCTTCTGCAATTGGCAACGCCCTTGTTCTGTTTCGAGTCCGCTCAATAGCTCAAGCGGCCGCGTCGAGAACGGCAGGGTAGCCTTCCGCAATTGGCAATGCTCTCGACTCTAACTCGAGTCAAGCTCGACAGTTCGAGCGGCCGCGTTGAGAGCGGTAAGGTGGTTCGCCCAACAGCAAGCACACCCGGCAGACCATTGGGGATCCGTCCTCAAGGTGCCGCGGCCTGGGTTTACGCGCCGGCGAGCCTACCCGATTAACGTAGGGTGAAAATACAAAGGAAGATCGAACAGGAAGATAACATGCATCATATCAAAAGTACTGCAGAATTATATTACATCAATTGTTGCTAAGGTTCTAACTAAAGATAAAAATTGTCTTGGTCATGAACCTGCAGCGGCAGTGAGAGACGGGGTGCCTAATCCCGGCGCTGGCCCTCTACCCTCTGAATTCCGCCGATGCGGCTGATGATGGGCTTGATACGCTCCTTGAGCGCCGCGAGGTCCGCATCCTCCGGCAAGCTATCCAGCGCGGCGTCGAAGTCGAGGTCGGGATTCCAGTACGCCATCTTGGTGAGGACGTTGGTAATGGCACCCTGGCAAAGCATCCGGGCCTCATCGGCCAGCGAGGCCGCTCGGTTGGAGTGGAGCCGCTCCAGGGAACCAACGACCCTCTCGAAGAACAGGGTCAGGCTGCAGTTGGCGCTCAAGTTCGGCTCCGGGGCGTACCTCACATTCGGCATCCCCATGGTGGCCAGCTGCGTGGTGGCCCTGTCGGCGACGGTGGCGAGGCGTTTGAGCCAGCGGTTTTCGCCCTCCACGTGCTCCTTGTGGGTGGCGGCGTCGTTCCTCCGCAGCTGCTTCTCGGCCTCCAGATCCTTGGTCAGGGTCCCCTCCCAGGCCTTTGCCTCCAACAGCGCTCCCTCGAGGCCCTCCAGCTTCAGCTTGAGGTCTTTGATGGAGTTGTTGGCCTCGGAAAGCTGCTCAGCCTTGCCGAGGACCGCGCCTTGCGCCTCAATTAGGGCGCTGTTGAGCGTGTCTTTCTCCTTGGACAACTTCAGGACCTGGTCCTTCAACCCGTCCCGCTCCACCTCCAGCTCCTTCGCGTTGCCGGCGTGAACCAGAGCCTCGGCATTGAGTGCCTCCTTGTGCCTCTGCTCCAGCTCCTGGGTCCACTACATGACGAGCTTCTCCACCTCCTCGTCCTTGCCACGGAGCGTTGCGGCGAGCCTCTCCTCGCGCGCGGCAAGGTCCTCCTCCTGGGAGCTTAGCGCGGCCTGCTGCTGGTGCCGAGCAGCCTCGGCCTGGGCGGCCTCCTGCTTCGCCAGTTCCTGGGCCTTCTCGATGTCGGCTTGCTTCATGACGAGCGCCAGGTTGCGCTCAGCCAGCGCGTCCTGGGCGGCCTTCAAGTCCTTGTGGGCCTGGCGGAACCAAGCCCGCGCCTCGGTGACGCGCTCCTCAAGGTCCGCCTCCGCCTTGTCCACCACCGCCATCCTGGACTTGGCCTTGTCCAGGCGGGCATGGTGAAGCGCCTGGAGGAGCCGCTCTTCCTGGGTACCGCCGCCACCGGCGCTCGGCTCATCAACGACCTCGAGCCCGGCAGTGGCGAGCACCTCGTCATCAAACACCTCCCCCTCGACGGGTGCCCCGGTGCTCGCCGTCCCTGGGAGGTGGACGAATAGGTCGTCGCTCACCCTCAGGTACTTGCCCGAGCCAGAGGCAGCGGAGGAGGAAGGTTGGTCATCAACCACCTCCTCCTCGGCAGCGGCCTTGCCGGCCTCCCCGGCAGGCCCCTTGCCGGCCTCCTCAGCAGCGGCCTTGGCGGCGTCCTCAGCAGCGGCCTTGGCGGCCTCTCGGCGGCGATCTTCTCGGCCTCCGCCGCGGCGGCCTTGGCGACATCCTCGATGACAGCGTCCACGTCCTCCCGGTCCGCCGAGGGAGGATCTGGATATCGAGAAGGGGATGAGGCGAAACCAAGACCAAGATTCAAGAAGAGAAGAAGAACAGGGACGGAAGGCAAGTGACTTACCCGTGCCGGGCTGGGAAGAAGTGGCCCCCTCCCCACCAACGCCTGGCGTCGAGGCGTAGCCACCAGCGCCCAAGTTTGCCTCCCCCTCCTCCATGTGCATGGGCTCGGTGCTTGGCACCCTTGCCGGGGACGCCCCTCGGGGTGGCGTCGTTGATGGGGTCGGCGTGTTGGGGGTAGCCCTCAGTGGCTCCTCCTGCTGCTGTCCTCCTCCTGCAATCACGACAAGGTCAGCACCAAGAGATCGTATCCCTAACACACGTTAACAAGGGGCGAGTGATGAGCTTACGCTGGGGGCTATGCCGAGGGATGCTGTCTGGACTGCTAAACACCACCAGCGGTGTCCCGGAAGCGCCTGCCGGGGGCTGGCCACCCGCCGAGGACCTGGCCCTCTTCACCCTCTGGGCCAGCGTCTCCGCGTCCCTGCGAAGATGAAAACAAGTCAAGATAAGCGGCACAGTCTGAGGAGATAGGGATGACAAAAAAAGGGGAACAAGAAGCTTACTCATCCTCCTCCTCCTCCTTTGCTGCCTTCCTCTTCCTCCTTGGTCTGAGGGACCCGAAGTCGAAGACGACCTCCGCGTCAACGTCTGCCGGAGGAGGGGAAGAAGGTGGAGTCTGAACGCGCTTGGACGAAGAAGAGGCAGTTGCTCTGTTCTTCGCCACCGCGGCCTTCACCAACTTGCTCGCCGCCGCGGCCCTTGTCTGGCGCACGGACGCCTCCTGGGCCTGCCGCAGTTGCACGGCCCTGCCGGGCCGGACCGGCTCGTTGGAGCTGGCCCGCCGCAGGACTCGCCCTCTCCCCGTGGTCCGAGGGGCGGCAGCCTCGACCTCCTCCTCCGACGACTCGTCGACCATATCCTCAATGAGAAGGGCCCCGGTGCCGGCGCTGCTGGCCTCTCCAGCGGACTCCGCCCACTGAGTGAGCTCCCTCTCCTCTTCGGCCGCCGCGGCCTTGTCCTCCATGCCGCCGGCGCTGCCGGCCTCCTTGGCAAGCTCCGCCTCTGCCACCCTGGCGGCAATGTAGTCCAGCTCCGCCTGGGTGGTGTCCTGGACGAGCAGTGGCTTGTCGTGGACGTACTTCTCCTCCAAGGTGTCGAAGAACTCCTGCACTTGATCCTCCGGCGGCTCGGCACAATTTGGGACGAGGCCGTGCGCGTTGAACTCCGGCATCATGGCGATGATGTTGTTTCGGCGCGAGTTATTGCTCAGCGGGACCACCCCCGCCGGCAACCCAAACAAGGGCCCCTTAGCGACCTTGCCGGACCGCTCGACCTTGCCGTCGCGGTTCACGTCGAGCTGGAAGAGCCGCTGATAGAAGTGGGCGTGCCCCATCACCGTGAGGTTGTGGTCCAAGCCGGGGCGAAGCCTCATGATGTTGGCTGTGTTCGTGAAGAGCCAGACCGGCCTCCCCTTGTTATGCAGCGGAGCGATTCGGCGACGGATGAAATCCACCAAGATCATCTCGAGGGTGAGCCCGGCCTCGGTGAGGCGAATGATCCTGGTGGTGGCGACCGTGAGCTTCGCGTCGTCGGCGTCGACATTGCTCTAGTCGTTTCTGCGAACTGGCGGCGCCTGACGAACCTGGCAGAATTCTTGTGGATCCTCCTCCTCAATCCAGAACCACCGGCCCCGCCACTCCTCCCACCTCTCCTTCTGGGCACCCTCCGGGTATGACCCCTTGGACCTTGGGATCCAGGCGACACAACCGGAAATGGCGCCCCCCTTTTGGATCCGAGGGTAGAAGTAGTGGCGGAAGAGCGCCTTGTTGGGATGCACCCCAACGAAGCCCTCACAGAGATGTGCTAAAAGAGCCATGCACGCCACGGCATTTGGGGTAAAATCCAGAAGATGAAAGCCGTAGGTGTGCATGATATCATTGAAGAAATCAGAGAAGGGGGGCAGAGGCCACAGGAAAAGTAGTCAACGAAGAAGGGGTACCGATTCGGGCCGGCCTCGGCAAAGGCAGCAGGGATGACGTGCGTGGCTAGGTGCCCCGTCGTCTCCCCCCGTCTTGCACCCCCACAGATGCTTGAAGTAGTCCCGGAGGTGGACCGCGTCGACCGCCGTGGGGAAGTAGGCGGACTGCGTCGGCCGCACCGCCAACTTGCTCTCCGGCGGCTCGTTCGTCCCGGCGTCCTTGGCCACTCCCTTGTCTTTGCTGGTTTTGGGGGCCATGGCGGCTACAGGAGGCGAGGGATGAAGGACGACGAAGGTGCGGCGGCGGCGATCAAAGGCAAGAGGTTGAGAGGGAGGAAGAAGGGGACGGCAATTCCGAGATTGGGGAAAGCACGGAGGGTAACTGAGCAGCGCGCCTGCGGTTATTCCTTTTTACGGGGAAGGCACGGGCCGCCTCTTTTCCCATTAACTGCGATGTGACGCATGCGTGCGGGAACCTCCCCACGCATGACCCCCACGCCACACATGACCCTCCACGTCGCGCGTTCAACGCGGGTCATGGGGAAGCGCGCGGACGAGAAGTTACCACGGTAAAAATCCGGCCCCGCCTGCCCGCACACCGTTCTGGGCCTGGCCCAACAACGTGTCGCGCTTATGTGTGGCCCAGGCCCGGGGGCTCCTGTCGGTGTACAAAAGTAGGGGCACTTCTTTTTTACCCCTTTACTTGTGCACGGGCAGTCGGAGCCGCGCCGCGGCCACACTAAGCAGGGTAGAGGAGGGAAGCCGAAGGAGGCAACACCAAGACCAGAGAACACAAAAGAGCAAGAGGGCGAGGTGGACTCCCTCGGCAAGAGCCTTGCCGGGGCAACTTGCCCGACGCCAGCAGAGCAAGCCACCCTTGAGCCCACGTGTTCCAACACCACCAACTATCCACATTGGAACCAAGGCTCGGGGGGCACCTCTGTGGTGGCATGCAGATCTTCGTCAAGATCATAAACATATGAGATCAGATGAGGACCAGAAGACGACGATCCTCGGCGGGATCCCAGCCGAGGAAATCCACGAGACCCCCGACAAGATGCTTGCCGGGGAAGACCACGAAGCCGCGGCAAGACCCTTGCCGGGGCCCCGGCAAGGCCCTTGCCGGAGACACTTACAGGGTGGTAGCAGGGCCCGCGTCTGCCATGACTCCACCGCCGTCCCCATGCAGCTGCCAGCTCGACTAGCTGAGCAGGCACCTACGTGGTGACGAGCGGCCTCCACGACCGACTCAACAAGCACCTGCGTGGTGGCACACAGGTCTTCGTGAAGGCTCCACCACCACGCCAGCCCAGCAGCCAGCCAACGTGGCGCCACGACGCCTCGTCAGCTCGGACGCGTGTCGAGGCCAGGCGAGGCGGCGACAACTTGGGCGTGCTTCCTTGCCATCCTCGATAAAGTAAGGGGGGCACGTCGGCAGCGCATTAAATGCGTTTGTCTGACGGTCCGAGAGGATAGACTTATCGACTGTAGACCTTTCCACCTCCTGTGTGCCACTGTGGCAACCCCTTTTGCCTATAAAAGGAGGCCCGAGGCGACGAGGAGGAGGATTCGAATCTTTTGGGCAAGTTACACCCGGTAGCTAGCTCAAGAACACAAGAACACTCAAATACATCCACCAAAGCAGGACTAGGGTATTATGCATCTTCGCGGCCCGAACCTGGGTAAACGATCCGTGTGCTTCCTGTCAGACCCGCTCTTTGCACAACCTCGCGCCCGCCAACCATAGAAGGGATCCCAGTGATCCCATAGGTGTCGTTTCCACCGAATAAATCTTTACCCTTTCATTAGTATTCCTTTTATATTCTATTGGTTTTCCCATCATTCTATTGTTGGCAATATAAGCATTCTCATTGCAATTTACCATGCAGAACATATGGATATTTTTTTAGTTTAGTTTAAATGTCGTCGATGAGAATGAATACTTCAAACCAACTATTTTTATATGTCAATTCTTCACTCCCCAAAAATAGATAAAGCTCATTATAAAGTTCAAGGGTGATCAAATCATTACAATATTTGGCCATGATTCGGTCATGAAAAACTTTGCATTGGAAATTAAGATGACCAACCTTATTGCAAAGTTCACAAGTAATAGGACAAAGAGAACATAATTTTTTAGAAAATTCACCTATCACTTTGAGCAAAGAATTGGCTTCATCATGTTTATGTTTCTTGCAAAATATATCTTCCTTATAAGGCACGTCTTCACAAAATTTATGCACTCCACAAAAATTGACATGCTTATAGGAAACATTTTTGTCATGACTTGTGAAATCATCATTAGCATTTAGGATATTAAAATAATTCATACTAACAACATTGCAATCATGCTCATCATTCAAATATTTTGTGCCAAACATTTTATTCACTTCTTCTTCTAACAATTGAGCACGATTTTTCAAACCATCTTTTTCAAGAAAGATATTATAAAGATGATCAATAATATGATGCAACCTCAATTCCATTTTTTATGTAGTTTTCTTTCATAAACCAAACTAGTGATAAAACAAGAAACTAAAAAAAATTCAATTGCAAGATCTAAAGATATACCTTCAAGCACTCACCTCCCCAGCAATGGCGCCAGAAAAGAGCTTGATGTCTAATACACAACTTGCTCTCGTAGACTCATGTTGGGCCTCCAAGCGCAGAGTTTTGTAGGACAGTAGCAAATTTCCCTCAAGTGGATGACCTAAGGTTTATCAATCCGTGTGAGGCGTAGGATGAAGATGGTCTCTCTCAAACAACCCTGCAACCAAATAATAAAAAGTCTCATGTGTCCCCAACACACCAAATACAATGTTAAATTGTATAGGTGCACTAGTTCGGCGAAGAGATGGTAATAAAAGTGTACTAATGATAGTAGATATTGATTTTTGTAATAGGAACAATAAAAAACAGCAAGGTAGCACATGATAAAATGGAGCACAAACAGTATTGCAATGCTTGAAAATGAGGCCTAGGGTCCGTACTTTCACCTAGGGCAATCTCTTAACAATGCTAATATAATTGGATCATATAACCACCCCTCAAAGTGCGATGAAGAATCACTCCAAACTTCCTATCTAGCGGAGAACATAAGAAGAAATTATTTGTAGGGTACGAAACCACCTCGAAGCTATTCATTCCGATCGATCTATCCAAGAGTTCGTACTAAAATAACACCAAATAATTTTAGATTCATAATAATCAATCCAACAGAAAGAACCTCAAAGAGTGCCCCAATATTTCTACCGGAGAAACAAAGACAAGAACGTGCATCAACCCCTATGCGTAGATTACCCCAATGTCACCCCGGGAATCCGCAAGTTGAGTGCCAAAAGACATATCAAGTGAATCAATACGATACCCCATTGTCACCACGAGTATTCATATGCAAGACATATATCAAGTGCTCTCAAATCCATAAAAGTATTCAATCCGATAAAATGAAATCTCAAAGGGAAAACTCAATTCACAACCAGATGGAGAGGGTAAAACACCATATGATCTGACTATATTAACAAAGCCCGCGATACATCAAGATCGTGACATCTCAAGAACATGAGAGAGAGAGAGAGAGATTAAACACATAGCTACTGGTACAAACCCTCAGCCCCGTGGGTGGACTACTCCCTCCTCATCGTGGTGGTCGCCGGGATGATGAAGATGGCCACCAGTGATGATTCCCCCCTCCAGCAGAGTGCCGGAACAGGGTCTAGATTGGTTTTCGGTGGCTACAGAGCCTTGCGACGGCAGAACTTCTAATCTAGGGTAACCCCGAGGGTTTTCAGAATATTTTTGAATTTATAGGGTAAAGAAGGGGTGCGGGAGGCCACCGAGGTGGGCACAACCAACCTGGGCGCGCCTGGGCTTACAAGCGCGCCCTGCTGGGTTGTGCCCCCTCGGGGCACCCCCCAGGTGCTGTTCTGGCCCATTGGTGGTCTTCTGGTCCATAAAAAAATCCACAAAAAGTTTTGCAGTGTTTGGGCTCCATTTGATATTGATTTCCTGCGATGTAAAAAACAAGCAAAAAACAACAACTGACACTCGGCACTGGGTCAATAGGTTAGTCCCAAAAAATGATATAAAGTTGCTATAAAATGATTGTAAAACATCCAAGAATGATAAAATAACAGCCTGAATACTTCATAAATTATAGACACGTTGGAGACGTATCATTCCCCAAGCTTAGATGCTTGAGACTTCTTGAAATATTAATTAGGGATGCCTTGGGCATCCCCAAGCTTGAGCTCTTGTGTCTCCTTAATTCCTCTCATATCATAGTTTCCCAGAATCTTAAAAACTTCATGCACTCAAAACTCAACAAGAACTCGTGAAATAAGTTAGTATAAATCAACGCAAAACCTTATCATTCTCTACTGTAGAAAATCACTAAAATTATAATTTGACATTTCATACTAAATGCCTCTGCATATTTAATACTCCCATCCTCAAATAGAATCATTAAACATGCAAACATATGCAAACATAACAGCAATCTGTCTAGACAGAAATGTAAAGAATTCAAGAGGAATCATACTTCCTTAACTCCAAAAATTCTGAAAAATTACCACACTATAGAAAATTTTATCATGTTCTGACTTTCCAGAAGAATTTAGACAACGATAGAAAACTTTCTGTTTCCAAAACAACAACATATAGACTTGGAAAATAAGCATGGTAAAGGCTATACTTGACCTTTTTATTGAACTAAAATATGGAAAACTTCACTCTAAATAACAGCAAGCAAATACTGATAAAATAAAATGACGCTCCAAGAAAAACTCATATCATGTGATGAATAAATTATAGCTCCAAGTAAAGTTACCGATAATGTTGAAGACGAAAGAGGGGATGCATTCCGGGGCATCCCCAAGCTTAGTTGGTTGGCTGTTCCTTGAGTATTACCTTGGGATGCCTTGGGCATCCCCAATCTTAGGGTCTTGCCACTCCTTATTCTCCTCATATCGATATCTCGCCCAAAACTTGAAAACTTCAATCACACAAAACTTAACGGAACTTCGTGAGATGGGTTAGTATGATAAAGACAAATCATTCACTTTGGTACTGTCAAGACAAGATTCAAAATTGTTCTCACACAATGCCTACTGTACCATATCATTTCAACAATTTATATTGACCAATATAAGCCATAGAAACTAGAAAACAAGCAAACTATGCATTGAAAACAGAATCTGTCAAAAACAGAACAGTCTGTAATGATTTGAACAATAACCATACTTCTATTACTCCAAAAATTCTGAAAAATTAGGAAACATAGGCAATTTGTATATAAATCAATTGTAAAAAAATCAGAATTTTTCGACGCTTCAGTAATTTTAAACAATTCTGTCACTGAGCACAAAAGTTTCTGTTTTTGCACAGAATGAAGTCAACTATCATCCACACTATCCCAAAGGCTTTACTTGGCACTTTATTGAAACAAAAGCTATAAAATATGATTACTACATTAGAATAACCATGTGAACTCACAAAAATAGTATGGGTAAATATTGGGTTGTCTCCCAACAAGCGCTTTCTTTAATGCCTCTTTAGATAGGCACGATGATTTCAATGATGCTCACATAAAATATAAGAATTGAAACATAATGGGAGCATCATGAAGCATATGACTAGTACATTTAAGTCTAACCCACTTCCTATGCATAGGTATTTTGTGAGCAAACAGTTTATGGGAACAATAATCAACTAGCATAAGAAGGCAAAACAAGCATAACTTCAATATTTTCAACACATAGAGAGGAAACTTGATATTATTGCAACTCCTACAAGCATATATCCATACCTCATAATAATTTTCAGTAGCATCATGAATGAATTCAAAAATAGAACCATCACATAAAGCATTATTATCATGATGCACAAGCTTATAAATTTTACTACTTTCCACATAAGCAAAATTCTTCTCATTCGGAATAGTGGGAGCAAACTCAACAAAACAACTATCATGTGAGGCATAATCCAATTGAAAATTAAAATCATAATGACAAGTTTCATGGTTATCATTATTCTTTATTGTAACATCCCAAAATTCTAAATTTTGAATGTTATATTACATAAATAGTTTTGATTGATTGTTTGTTTGATTGTGTGAAATTGAGTGAAATTTGAATATTTTCAAAGTTGAATGAGAGGGAATAAAATGACTTTCCAAAACTTTCACCCTTTCATTTATGATCTCCATGAATTCAAATTCATTTCATCACAAACCCTAGAGTGAAGATGATATGACTTCTTCCATTTAAATAAATGAAAAGGGGGTTTGAAAAGATTTGAATTCCATTCGGGAATATTTCAAATTGAGAAACTTTATGCAGCTCAATGAGTTTCATGAGAGAAGATAATATGACTTCTTCAAAACTTGCAGAAAGGGAGTTGGAAGTTTCAAAGAACCATTTCAGAATTATTTAAAATTTTCAATCAAATTGTTTTTCTCCAACAAAATATAATATATGGAAAATAGGGTAAAATGATTCCCTACAATAGAAAAATGGAGAAAAAACGGATTTGAAATCATTTTGGTATTTTAAAATAATATTATTTGCATTTTTAATGCAACAGTAGCACTGTTTGCTTTATCTAAATTTTTAGGATTTTATTTGTACCTGCAAATATGCTCACGTTTTAGGATTTCTTTTTCTGAAGATTTTGATATATTATATGCCTATATAATATACTTTTTATTCATTTGTGTTTGTTTTATTGTCTGTGCTTTATTAAAAAAAAAAGCAAACGGCCGAAGCCACCGAGGCCCATCTCTCTCTCTCCCCTCACATGCGGCCCACTCGCCCAGCTCGGCGCGCGCGCACCGGGAACCCTTCGGGACGGCCACCCGCTCGCTACCCCTCTCCCCGCTTCCACTGGCACGTGGGGCCCGCCTCATCTTCTTCCTCCGCAAGCCACAATCATCATCGCCGCCGCCGCCGTATGCCAGATCTCTCGGGATCGAGGATCCCCCTCGCTCGACCCCTTCTCCAAGGCGCCCCTATATATATGCTATCCCTCGACCCGTCCCCCTCTTGTCCCCGCACCGAGAAACCTCGCCGCCTCCTCGATTCCTCGCCGAAGCAGAGCAACACCGCCGCGCCATTGACCCCCTACCGCATCGCTCCGAACACCCCGCCACCGCCCAAAGCTACACCACGCATCCTCCGCCCTCTCCCACACCTCCCCGCGCCCTCACCCGAGCTCCAGCACTACCGGAGCTCCATCGCCATCAACCAACGAACGTCACTGCCGCCCCGAGCTCGCCGTCGTCCGTCTCCCTAGTCCCCAAGACCGCCGTCGACCACCGTTGGGATTGCCTCGCCCTGCTGCGTCGCCTAGTGAGCTTCCCCGACGCCGAAGCCCGACGGAGCCTCGCCACCGTCGACCACCGAAGCCGGAGCACCTCACCGAAGTTCGTCGCTGCCGTGGTATGCTTTCCCTCCGTCCGGTCTGTTATTGACGGCCGAGATTAGATCCAATCGAACAGGTAATTTTTTTTATATAGATCGGTTGTAGTCTCGGTTTAATCCGGTTTAGTTCAACCAAACCGCCGGTTTTTGTTTTAATAGCTGTCGGCCGCCGTTTTCCCTAGATACCGGTCGTCAGCTACTAGATCTAGAGCGCGCACACACCTAGGCCTATCAGAACGCGACATGTAGCCCCTGTCCGTTCGGTTGCGTTTTTTTCTGTTTCTGCTTTATTTTACAGAATAGTTTCTGTTTTAGAATTTGAATAACTTTTAGGGATTTAATCCAAATTAAGTGATTCTTTTTTCTGTAGTTTCAAAATTTTATGAAGTTTATGTTTGTGTCATTAGTTTTCAAATTTAGTTAGCTTAAATTTGAATTATTTCAAATATGCTCCAAACACTGTTTTTGCTCTAATTTGAATTCTAGAATAGATTTTTGATTGATTCTTTTTGCTGCGGTTTTGTTATTGTTTTGTCTATCCAGTAGCATGTATTGATTTATTTTTATTTAATTTTAAATTATATTTATTGCAAAAACAGTACCACTTTGCTTAGCTAGTTATTGTAGTCATATAATTGTTGTTTTTAATTATTCTTAGTTAATTCTTTTTGTAACTTTTTACATGTTGTTATATGTTTCTGTTAGACTACAGTAGATAAGTTTTTGTAGTTATTTATTAGTGTTTAGCTACTGTTTTTGTATTTGCATGTTTAGTTCATAGTGATAGTTGAAAAAATAGCTTTATTAGTTTTAAAAGTAATTCTTTTGCCACATCAATATATGTTGTTTTTTATTCTGTTATTTAGGAGTAAATTAGTTTTCATAATTATTTTAGTATTGTCTACTATTGTCTTAATGTTTTGCTAGTTGTTATAGTTGTTCTAGTGTTAACTAGATAGTTATAATAGTTGTTATATTAGTTCTTTTGCTAGTAAATGCTTTAGTAAATTATTTTCTGTTGTTTCATTAGAATTATATTTTTTTTGTACGAAAGTTATTAGAGTAATTTAGTGTGTTATGAGAGTATTGACTGTTATTGTGTGAGTTGGTTTCTCCCTTGTTTTCTAGTTTCCTTGGAATTCTATTTGTTTTCTTTGACTTCATTATTGTTTTATTTATTGCTTTATGATTGTTATTTTGATTGCTAGTATTGTTTGCTAGTATTATTGCTTATGTGAATACAATGTTTGACTATATAGATTTTCTCGGAGTGACGAATAGTTTATCAAAGGTTCCGAGAGCGTTATAATCTTCAACTTTACCAGGCAAGTTCACTTTGACCATGCTTTTCATACCTATGTTTTTATTGCATTTAGTGTCATCTTTGCAACAAATCCCTCCAATAGTGTTATTGACTTCTTGTAGTTGAGTAGAATACATGAGATAGGAACCCATCTCCCTGTTATCAAGCCCGGGACGTATGTAGTTTAAATGATACGCTATAGTAGACGGGGTTGGTATGAGTGCTCAGGAGTGGTGTGAGTATGAAGGACCCCATACGTCAATGGCGACAACTTCATGATGGCATCGGCAAGGACTGCATCCTTAGGACTTCAAGAGCGCAAGATTTCAAGACTCGAGACAAGAATTCAATACACACTACTGGGTGAAGGACGGATTTGATGGGCACCCTGGAGCAACCAGTGGATGACCGGGATGCATGGAGAAGCGCCATGACATCTTGTGGAAAGATTCACCCAGACTCAAAGAGACAGAAGAATACTTCATGCGTAGAAGCTTACCTGTGCAACCGCAAGTCACTATGGGCTCTGGCTTGGTTGACCCTAGTGGTGACTCTGGCTGGGATGGTGCTAGCAGATGTAGAACTACGGTAGGATTGGATGAGCACCGAACAATGGTCAGAGGAAATCTTCGGAAGACCATGTTTCGGTCATCTTGTTCTCAAACACCCTGAAGTGCGAGAACATAAAAAGAGGGAACGAATCTTGCTGGTAAAGTATACAAACCTCTGCAGAGGGTTTAAACCTAATCGATTAGCCGTGTCCATGGTTACGGACAATTTGAGCATCTGGACTTGGATCTATCTCGGAACTCTCAACACCGGACTGATAACTTAATTGTGGGCAACTTATGATGATTTTGGGCTATGAGACATCGGTTGGCGGAACCATGTCATGATGGAAAACTCCATAGTACAGACTCCTGATATTCCGTTGATGTAGGGAAAATAAAATCAGATTTTACGCAAACAAAACTCAGATACAGAGCCACAAAGCCATATTACATATAGTGATCTTGCCGGTACATTCAATGTACTGACCTACACGGCTGCAACGTCTCATGTTGCAGATATTTTTCTTCCGTCTTCCGACGAGTAAGAGTACGGTACAAGGTTACGGTCTACACTCAACTTGCCAACGGCGTTGATGGGCCTCCACACCCGATTGTTTGTTTCCGCTGAGACTTACGAGGTATATATCAGTTTTACGTTATTTATACATGTGATTGCACTTTTATATATACATTTATGTACTTTGTGTGCCAGCATACTGATCCAGGGATGGCACAGATACACAGAGGCTTGACCTTTTGATGTCGGGTCGCTACATTTATAGCATACATGGCATCACAATAATAATCATAGATAGCAACTTTGTTCTCATAATCAATTGGAACCTTTTCCAAAATAGTGGATTCATCACTAAATAAAGTCATGACCTCTCCAAATCCACCTTTATCAAAATTGTGAAAAGATTGAACACCCTCCAAAATAGTGGCATCATTACCTAGAGTTGACACTCTTC
The DNA here is from genome assembly GCF_002575655.3 of Aegilops tauschii subsp. strangulata. Classification (NCBI taxonomy): domain Eukaryota; kingdom Viridiplantae; phylum Streptophyta; class Magnoliopsida; order Poales; family Poaceae; genus Aegilops; species Aegilops tauschii. The sequence goes on along the minus strand of NC_053036.3, from coordinate 204,277,510 downwards.
CAAACCCACTTTCATCAACATAATAATCATAAATAGTAGGCATGCTTTCATCATAACAAATTTGCTCATCATAACTTGGGGGACAAAAAATATCATCTTCATCAAACATAGCATCCCCAAAGAATTTGGTCCATATGAAGAGTTTGATCTGGGGTTCCTATTCTTCACAGGTGGTGTCATGATGACATTCACCTGAAGACTTTCTAGGCACCTTTTGGGAACCCAGATTTTCTTCATAGGGGAACCATTCCTACAGTTAGTGCCAACATATCTAGCAAATACTTCACCATTCCGATTTTTGAATAGTTTATAGTTGGAGTCAAATGACTCATCAGATGAATGTGAAGATTCACAAGTAAAGCCAGAAAAAGTGGATGGATCTACGGGAGGTCCTTTAGCGGCAACATGTGAGGTTTTGGGATACTGCTCAGGTTTCCAGTAGGTCCCATCAGCGTTGAGTTTCCTCTCAAAGGCAATACCCTCTTTCCTAGGGTTCCTGTTGAGGATCTGCTTTTTAAGCACATCACAAAGAGCCTGATGCCCTTTGAGGCTTTTGTACACACTGGTACGCGTCGGTGCTATATAAACGGTTTTTAACCCCTTTCAGTGACAACATTAGAAACCGTCGGCTAGTGAGTGATGGCGATAGGGGGTATTTCCGACACGACCCAAAAACCGTTGGGGATAGGGAGCCTTGATGCATACAGTTGTCCCTATATAACCATTTCCGATATCTAGAATATCCCAAACGCTTCATCCTTGCTACTCGTTTGTGCTCGCATTGCCATCGCAGTCGGAGTTTTGTGGTTTTACCTAAAACCAGGCAGATTCCAGGCACGGGAGTTTTCCAGGCAGATTCCAGGCACATGAGTTTTATGATGCCTGGCACATGACAAACAGTTCATGATTATAAACCGTGTATGGTAGGTAGACAATCACACACATTTAGTTTTCCCGCACCGTATGTGATATTATCTGACATCACACACGCTTTGCAAACGGCAACTGTGTGCATTGTTACACACGTTTCCTCTCTGTGAACCATGTTGGAGTATGATGTATATCGCACACGCTGGGCTTTATTAACCGTGTGCGCCGTAATGACATGCACACCGTAATTTCGCCCTAATTTAATTGCTGCCATTTAAAATTGTACCTAATTTAAACTTGAAAGTAGGCTATAGCTTTATTCATATCCATCAGGTTCAAACAACCAATGCATTATTTGATTCACAGGTACATATGTTTAAGAATTACATAAGCACCAAATAAATAATGATGAACCAGGGTTCTATACTTGTACTATTACGGATGGTAAAGAAAGAGGCGACATACATTCTGGTTGCTGAACAAGGTGAAGCTGAATGGCCCTATTGTGCTCTCCTGGATGTAGAAGGCATGCAAGACTCTAGTCCAACTCCTTGTGATGGCCGACCGACAATCATGTAGTTTGAGAGGCAATCTTGAGTAAACTGCTTCAGGATCCACTTCAAAAGAAAAAAGATTCAGACATTGTCATCTAACACAACTCATTACGGGCAGTAAAAAGAAGGCTACAGGGTTCTTACTTACCATCCTGCAGTTCACTGTTGTCTTGCATAAAGTGTAAACAAATAGTTCGATTGACGTCTTTGGACCCATTCTAATAACAATCTTTATCAGTTTCCTCACTTGATGCTGGTTCATGAATATCTCATTGCCCCATACGCAGAAAGGGTCGAAGTGTGGATCTTTGACAATGATATATGTACCTAAAAGCACCAAGTTAGTATTAGAAGATAAAAAACAATTGAAGAATGATGTAGTACAATACTCTCTCCATCCCATTATATAAGATTTTATTACATGTATATCTAGACATCATCAGAACATTAAGGTAACACTCTTCCTTGTTGCTATGTAGCCTGGGATTGCATATTTAGTCATTCAGTACAATGCATGTTGCTATGTAGCCTCAGATATATTAAATATGGCCCTAGTTAACCTACTGATAAATGGGTTACAGATATATTCAGTAAAATGTCCGATTCGACGATTAATCCCTTATCAGCCCCATGCTATATGGTACCAGCTACCGATATCCTGGACAGTGAGTACATATAAGCAATGCGATGAAACTAACCTCGATAAAAAACAACACTGTTCTCAATATTGTCCTGCATGAGTACATATAAAGGCATGTTAAGCACAACAGGCCAAACATCAACCAAATATATCCATGGTAGACAATATAATTTACAAATGATAGCTTTAGTGTGCAGGCTTAAGCATGCTAGTTAAGCAAAACAAGAAGTGGAAAGGTGTGTTAACTGCATCAGGCATAACATTTAAAAACAAGCAAATAGTCAATCAAACTGGTATTGTGCAGGTCTAAAGAACACTAGTTATTGTTAAAAAAAATGAAAAGGCATGTTAACTGCAATATCCTTAACAACAACCAAATAGTGTAATTTATAGTGGTGTTGTTGAAACTGTTATTGATGAAATTGAACTACACGGCAAATAGTTGCACATATAGAGCATCAGATTGTGAAGAACTGGAATAAACAAGTTTGTCAGTGGAAACGACACCTATGGGATCACGGGGAATCCCTTCTACGGTCGACGGGCGCGGGGCTGTGGAAAGAGCGGGTTTAAGAGATCAACACGGGAAATTTATCCAGGTTCGGGCCGCAAGTGATGCGTAATACCCTACTCCTGCTGGTTTGTGTTTATCTGGTGTTCTTGGGCTAGCTACAAAGCGTGCATGGTCAAAAACGTCCAAATCCTCTCACAGTATGCCGCGGGCCTCCTTTTATAGTCAAAGGGGCTGCCACAGTGGCACACAGGAGGTGGAAAAGTTGTACAGTAGTCGAGTTTATCGCCTGACATCACATGACAAAACACATTAAATGCGCTACTTAGGTGTCCTCTTGCTTTATCGGGGATGGCAATGAAGCCCGTCCCGTCCGTCGCCTCTCCGCCTTGCTCCGACACGCGTCCAGGCCAACGAAGCATGCAGCGCCATGTAGGCTGGTAGGCTGCTGAGCTGGTGTGGTGGCAGGGTCTTCACGAAGATCTACATGCCACCACGTAGGTGCTTTACTAGTTGGCTTGGGAGCCACGTATTGCCACGTGGGTACCTGCTTAGTTGGTGGGTCGGCCGCTGAGCGGGGGCGGTGACGGTGTGGAAAGGCTTTGCCGCGGTCTTGCTGATATTCCCGGCAAGGGTCTTGCCGGGGCCTCGTGGGCGCCCTCGGCAAGAGTCTTGTCGGGGTATCGTGGGTATCTTCGGCAGGAGCCTTGCCGGGGCCTCGTGGGCATCCTCGGCAAGGAGCCTCGCTATTGTCTTGTTTCCTGGTTCCTATCTAGGCCTCGCAGGCCCTTTGTCTTCACAAAGATCTGCATGCCACCATGGAGGCGCCTCCCGACCCTTGGTTCCAATGTGGTAGATGGAGTCGGAACTCTTAAACTCAAGGGTGGCAGCCTCGTTGGTGTTGGGTAAGTTGCCCCGGCAAGGCTCTTGCCGGGGCTGTGAAGGCCGCCCCGGCAAGGGCCTTCCCGGGGGAGTTTCACCTTGCCCCTCTGCTTTTCATGCTTCTGGTCCTGAGCACGACTCTGGTAGTCTTGTGACTTGGCTTCCTCTCTGTCCCGCCAAGCGCGGCTACGGGTGTGTGGCTGCGACTGCCCGCGCACAAGTAAAGGGGTGCAAAAGGGACCCCTACTTTTGTACACCGACAAGAGCCCCCAGGCCTGGGCCACATATAAGCGCGGGGTGTTATTGGGCTAGGTCCAGAACGGTGCGCGGGCGCGCGGGCGGTGGAGTTTTACCGCAGTAACTCCCTCGCCAGTTGCGCTTCCCCACAACCTGCATTGAATGCGTGACGTGGGGGTCGTGCATGGGGAAGTTGCTGCATGCGTGTGTCACATCATGGTAAAGAGGCGGCTTGCGCCTTCCCCATAAAAAGGAAAAACCGGAGGTGCGCTGCTCATTTACCCTCTGCGCCTTTTCCAATCTCGGAATCGTCGTTCCCCTCTTCTTCCTCAGGCGAAAGATTCCAACCTCTCGCCCCTGCTTGCCGCCGCTGTGCTCCCATTGCTCTTGATTCTTCGCCCTCTTCCAGCTGCCATGGCACCCAAAACCAGCGAGGGCAAGGGAGCGGCCAAGGATGCCGAGGAGAGGGAGGCGCCGGAGAGCGAGCTGGCGTTGCTTCGGACGCAGCACGCCTACTTCCCTTCGACGGTTGACGCGGTCCACCTCAGGGATTACTTCAAGCCCCAGTGGGGGAGGGAGACGACGAGGCACCTTGCCACGCACATCATCCCTGCCGATTTCGCCAAGGCCGGCCCAAATCGGTATCCCTTCTTCGTCGATTACTTTTCTTGCGGGCTCTGCCCCCGTTTCTTTGACTTCTTCAACGACATCATGCACACCTATGGCTTTCACCTCCTTGATTTTACGCCGAATGCCATGGCGTGCATGGCCCTCTTCGCCCATCTCTGTGAGGGATTTGCCGTAGTGCACCCCAGCACGACGCTCTTCCGCCACTAGTTCTATCCCTGCATCTAGCCAGGGGATGCCATTTCTGGATGCATCACCTGAATCCCGAGGACCCAGGAGAAGGGCATGTACCCGGAGGGTGCCCAGAAGGAGAGGTGGGACGAGTGGCGGGGCCGGTGGCTCTGGATCCAGGAGGAGGATCCGCAGGAGTTCTGCTGAGTTCGTCACAGCCCGCCGACCCGCCGCAAGGACTGTAGCGACCTCGACACCAATGACAAGAAGCTCATGGTCACCACCACCAGGATCCACCGCCTCACCATGGCCGGGCTCACCCTTGAGATGATTGGGGCTGATTTCATTTGTCGCAGAATCGCCCCGCTGCACAACAAGGGGAGGCCGGCCCGGGACTTCAGGAATGCGGCCGATGTCATGAGGCTCCGCCCTGGTTTGAAGCATAACTTCACGGTGATGGGGCACGCCCATTTCTGCCAGAGGCTCTTCCAGCTCAATGTGGACGGCGACGGCAGGGCTGAGAGGACCGGCAAGGCTGTGAAGACCTGCAAGGCCGCCAAGGGGCCCCTATTTGGGTTGCCGGCGGGAGTGGTCCCGCTGAGCAATAACTCTCGCCAGTCCGCTATCATCGCCATGATGCCGGACTTCAACGCGCACGGCCTCGACCCGGCCTGGGCCGAGCCGCCAGTAGAGGAGGTGCATGAGTTTTTCGACAAGTTGTCGGAGAACTATGTCTGCGACGAGCCGCTGCTCATCCGCGACACCACCAGGGAGGAGCTGGACTACGTTGCCGCCAGGGAGGCGGAGGCGGCGCTTGCCTGGGTGGCCGGCAGCACCGGCACCGTGGACGACGAGGCCGACGCGGCTGCGAAGGAGAAGGAGCTCGCCCAGTGGGCGGAGTCTGCCGGGGAGGCCAGCGGCGCCAGCGCTGGGTCCCCCCTTATTAAAGACGCGGGCAAAGAGTCGCCCGAAGAGGAAGCCGAAGTGGATGACCCTCCGTCCGCGGGGAAGAAGCGCGTCCTGCGATGGGCCAGCTCCGATGAGCCGGTCCGGCCTGGCAGGACCGTGCAGCGGCAACCGGCTCAGGAGCAGCTCGTGCGCCAGACGAGGGCGATGAAGGCCTTGGTAGCGAAGAAGACGGTGAAGGCCGCGGTGGCGAAGAAGACGGCGACTGCCTCCTCCTCGTCCAAGCGGCGCCGGACCCCATCTCCTTCTCCCTCTCCCTCGGACAGCACCCTGGAGGCCGAATTCGACCTTGGATCTTTTAGCCCGAAAAGGAAGAGGAAGCCAGTGGAGGGGGAGGTGGAGGATGAGTAAGTATTTCCCCCACCATCTCCTGGCCTCACACCTATGTTATTCTTCTTTGACTTGATGTTATCTTCACAGGGACACGGAGACGGTGGCCCTGAGGGTAGCGAAGAGGGCCAAAGCCTCGACGGGCGACAGCCCCCGGCGGGTACTTTGTGTACGCCGGTGTTGGTGGAGAGCAGCCCGGACAGTAGCCCCCGATGCAGCCCCCGCTTCATCCCCTAGCATGAGTTCATCACTCTTTCCTTCTCTGATTTACATTGGGGTGTGAATCTTTGATGCTGACCTTGCCGGGTTTGCAGGAGGAGAACGACAGCAGGAGGAGCCGCTGAGGGCCACTCCCAACACACTGCCCCCTTGACTACGCCGCCCAGAGGGGCGTCCCCGGCAAGGGCACCAAGCACTGAGCCCATGCGCACGGAGGAGGAGGAGGCGAACTTGGGTGCTGGTGATTCCGCCCCGGCAACAAATGCTGGCGGGGAGGGCGCCACTTCTTCCCAGCCCGGTGTGGGTAAGTTGTTTGCTTCCCGTCCCTGTTCTTTCTTCTTCTTCTTTCTGAACCTTGACCTTGGCCCCATCTCATTCCCGTTCTTGCTGTCCAGACCCTTCCTCGGCGGACTGGGAGGATATTGACACCGTCATCGAGGAGGTCGCCAAGGACGCCGAGGCGGAGGCCGACAAGATTGCCGCCGAGGAGGCCGCCAAGACCGCTGCTGAGGAGGACGCCAAGGGGCCTGCCGGGGAGGCCGGCACGGGGCCTGCCGGGGAGGGAGTGGTTGACGACCAACCTTCCTCCCCCGCTGCCCCTGGCTTGGGCAAGTACTTGAAGGTGGGCGACGACCTGTTCGTCCACCTCCCAGGGATGGCGAGCACCCGGGTGCCAGTCGAGGGGGAGGTGTTTGACGCGAGGCGCTCGCCACCACAAGGCTTCAGGTTGTTGATGAACCGAGCGTCGGCGGTGGCGATTCCCAAGAGGAGCAGCTTCTTCGGGCCATGAGCGCCAACTTCCCGAGGCTCCAGGTGCTCCACCGTGCCCGCTTGGATAAGGCAAAATCCAGGATGGCGGCGGTGGACAAGGCAAGGGCGGATCTTGAGGAGCGCGTCACCGAGACGCAGGCCTGGTTCTGCGAGGCCCACGAAGAGCTGAGGGTTGCCTAGGGTTTGCTGGCTGAGTGCAAACAGGAGCTCATCCTGAAGTAGGCCGACGTCGAGAAGGCCCAGGAGGCAGCGAAGGAACAGGCTGCCAAGGACGAGGCCACTCGGCATCAGCACCAGGCTCTGCTGGACTCCCAGGAAGAGAACCTTGCCGCCCGTGAGGAGGCGCTCGCCGCCACACTCAATGGCAAGGATGAGGAGGTCGAGAAGCTCATTGTGCAGCGGACCCAGGAGCTGAAGTAGAGGCACAAGGAGGCGCTCAATGCTCATGCCCTGGGCCATGCCGACAAGGTGAAGAAGCTGGAGCTGGAGCGGGAGGAGCTGAAGAAGGTGGCCTCGGAGCCGACGAAGGATAGGGACACATCCAACTGTTCTTTGGTGGATGCCCAGGCCACAGTCTCCGACAAGGCCAAGTTGCTCTCCGAGGCCAACGACTCCATCAACGATCTGAAGTTGAAGCTGGGCAGCTTGGAGGGGAAGCTTTCAAAGGCTGGGACTCGCGAGGAGACCTTGAACAAGGTCCTGGAGGACGAGAAGCAGCTGCGAAGGAATGATGCCACTGAACATGAGGAGTACGCAAAGGGCGTAAACCTTTGGATCAGCCGCCTCGTCGATGTCGCCGACAGGATCACCATGAAGCTGGCCGCCATGCGGATGCCGAATGTCAGGTACTCCCAGGAGCCGAACGTGAGTCCCAATGCTAGGCTGACCCTGTTCTTCGAGGGCATTCTTGGAGCCCTGGAGCAGTTCCGTTCCAACCGAGCGACCTCTCTGGCCAACGAGGCCCGAAGGCTCTGCCGGGGCGCCCTGACTAAGGTCCTAACCAAGGTGGCATACTGGAACCCCAACATCGACTTCGCCGCCACGCTGGAAAGCTTGCCGAAGGATGTGGACCTCGCCACGCTCGAGGAGCGTATCGAGCCCATCATCAAGCGCGTCGACGGGGTCCGGAGAGTGGAGGGCCAGCGCCGAGACTAGGCGCCCCGTTTCCCTTTGCCGCTGCGAGTTCATAACCAAGACGAATTTATCTTAAGTTAGAACCGCAGCAATAATTGATGTAATATAACTCTGTAGTACTTCTTAAAATGATGCATGCTATTTTCCTATTCGATCTTTCCTGGTATGTACGCCCTACGCCACTACAAAAAAAATACACTTCCATGATGATACGTGTTTGTCATAGTAGGTCACGTTTTCTGTCATGCATGTACATCCATGACGATTTTATGACAGAATCAAGATAGTCATACCTGTGCTGTCGTAGAAGTGTTCCATGACATTACCAAAATTATCATCACAGAAGTGTCCACTTCCATGACGATAAATCGCGCGTCACAGAAGTGATTTCGTCAAGGGTGACCGACACGTGGCATCCACCATAACGGAACGCTGTTAAGCTATCGGGTCCGGTTTTGGATCTGATAACCCGTTAATAGCCCCGACCAATGGGGATTTTCCACGTGTAAAATCATCATTGGCTGGAGGAAAGACGTGTCGGCTCACCGTTGGGACAGATGTCATCCACTCATTGGACCCAAAGCGCCTATGATACGTCGACACGTGGCACGGCCCAACAGAGGCCCATTGTTGTGAAAAGGCTGGCCCGTTTGACTTGGTCAAAAGGTGGCGGGCTGGCCCACGGCAAGCCTATTAACGGCCTGTTTGCATATAGCCCATTTACAGCCCGCTAACCCAGGGCCCGTTTACGGCCTATCCGAATTAGGCCCAGTAGCGCCATCTGGGCCGTCCAATATAATTCCAGCCCGTTTTAACTTCCGGCCCATGTATGGCCCATGACTTCTTTCGGCTCATATGTGGCCCTTTGTAACTCTCAGCCCATTAACGGCCCATGGTAAAACTAGCCCGTAATGAACAGTGTATCACTTTATACCCATTAACGACACGTGGTGAAACTGGCCCGTAATGAACAGTGTATCACTTCATACCCATTAACGGCCCATTATTCCATTGGGCCGTTTCCAGCCCATGTTATCTTTCAGCCTTCTCAGGTCCCATTTATTCTTGGGCTCATTTCCAGCATTTGGTTACTTACGGCCCGTTACTGTCATTTTCTGCTTCTGGGCCAAATTCAGCCCGTGGTTACAGTCGGCCCGTTTGTGGCCCGTTATTACGTTGGGCCGTTTTCATGTCAAAAAAACCCGTTGGGTTGTTTTCATAGAATCATCAAATACGGCCTATTAACGGCCCGTTATTGTCCATGAATAGTACGGCCCATGATTGGCGAAATGATGATACGCCCCGTAGAAGGCCCATGGATCCTACGGCCCGTAAAAGGCCCATGGATCGTACGGCCCGTAGAAGGCCCATGGATCCTACGGCCCATATAGAAGGCCAATGGATCCTACGGCCCGTAGAAGGCCCATGGATCATACGGCCCGCAGGAGGCCCATGGTTACAACAGTCCGTGTGTTGCCATGATTATTTTGGTCTAGTTTCCAAAAATAGGTTATTGTGGCCACTAGAAAAACACAGAAAAAGAACTGCAATGACTACAAGCAAACAACTAAACTAGACAATAAGGAAATAAATAAGCAAGCAATTAACGCTAGCCTATTACCGCTATTACACATATTACATCCACTAGGCATCAAAGTTCGCCGCTAGTGCAAATATAGGGAACAAAGCAGCATATTACATACACTGACCGTCAAAATTGGCCACCAGTGCAAATAAACGCGGCAGCAAAACAACTGCATAACTAAAACAACTTCAGAAGAGCTCAAGAAACGTTATCCTGGGTATTCACCATGCTGGCAATAAGCTTAGAAAGCTTATTAGCTTTGTCCTGCTTGGCGCTAAAATCCTCCAACGCTTGTTGTTGCACCAGAAAGTATGCATCTGAATGCTCCAGGGACTTCCGCAGTCCTTCCGCTTCTTGTCGCAGCATAGCTGATCGATGTCTTTCAGCTTGTAGTTGAGACTCAAGAAACCGATCTGATTCAGACAGTGAGTTTGAATAGCTTGTGCAAGCGGTAGTGGCCAGTAACTCGAACACTAAACCAAGACAGGACTTTGGGGTTGTCTCACTGTCTTCGAGATAGTCTTCCTTAGCTGTTTTATCAGCTTTGTTGGAGACCAACAAGGATGTGTCACTATCCTGAACCTTATCTGCATTACTTCCTTTACCATTGCTTAATAAGGCACTCTTCCCCAATATTCTGTCAGCATTCTAAAAGAAGAAACAAGCAGACACATAACAGGTTTAGCATGTACTAGTATATGAAACTCATTTCGGTGAACCAGTTCATTAGTAAGGTGGACAGGATTAAACTATCAAGTCTTCTATTGCCAAGTACTAGTACATAATAAAAGCATCAAACAAACATATATCTATGTCCTGTGGTCACTGCATTGTCTTGCCAAATCAAAATAGAGACAGGGTTCAAATCATGTCAGTTCAAGACAAAGCAACAGTGAAAGAATACAAAGCGTGGGAAACTACACGGCACAACAAGATTTCAGATGGGTACCACGGGTCTACATGTACAACAACATTATTGGCTCTGTTGTGATGCTAGTAATGTGCATGATATGAGAAGTCAATGTATACACAATTGAAATTGAAATCAACAGAGCTATTGATAAGAGCAAGCCTGTTAAAGAAACATGCGCGAACATACTTGCTGTGCCATTGGAGTTTCGATTGGATCCTTCAATTTAAAAATAAGTTTGTTTGTAAGGGTGTTTACAGTGATACAAGAGCAAAGCAGTATGCACGATAGCAATCATAGTTAAAAAAGGCGCGCCTAAGCGAGCGCTTAAGCGCGCCTAGGCTCTAGGCATTGGCAAAATGCATTGCGCATAACTACGCTTAATCTGTGCATAACTGCGCATAAGCATGCACTTTGGTCAGTAAAGCGCAAGGCGGTGGCAAAACGTACAATTAACGCCTAGCGCTTTTTTGAACTATGATAGCAATGGAATCTTAAATTAGAACAGTTGTTCTTCAGGTTTAGGCACTTGTTCTACATGAACAGAGTATAGTAAGACGCAAGAATATAATACTTAAAAATAGAAAATGAGCTCATAGACCTTACCACATTCTTGGTTCGGGACCAGTACAGAACAAGGCGTTCCCAGTCATCGTCTAGTAAATGTGTCTCAGGAGAACGTAAGGGAATTTGACGAGTTTCTTTGCTGGTGAAGTACATTTTCTTCAGGTAATTCCGATACTGCCACCAAGCATTCTTGAAGATAGCAGAGGTATGAGCACAGGTTACCTCATCCTGAGTCTCCAAATCGGTCCTTCTCTATAGAGAAAAATGGGAAAATTTGCTGTATTATAACCATCATGGAGGTAGGATGTATGGGACAAAGCAAAGTAATTGCCATGAATAACATTACTTACACATAACTCCTGGACAAACACCTGCAACTGGCTTTTTCCTTCATCTTCAGTATAATATTTCCAAGATGGGAAGATACGCACATACGATTTAACAACATCAAATGCGATAGATGCTAAACTACGACTAGCTGGTTGTGCTTCCTCCACAGGAATAGGCGTACTAACTGGTGGAGTTGGGGTTCTCCGTGGTAGTACTGGCCCTTTGGGCACTGGAGATGCCTTACTAACTGCTCTTGTTTGGGAGCTCTATGGTGGAGATGGTGCTGTGTCAACAGGAACTGGGTTACTATCTGCTGGGGTTGGGGTTAGATTGGGTGAAGCTGGTTCTCTGTCCATCGCAGTAGGGCTGGTTCTCGTGCATGTACAACCGGGGTGCTATCTCCACCAAGAGGTAGCACTATTTTATTTGAAGACCGTGTTTTTAGTCCGCTAGATACTGGCATCACCCGCTCCAATTCAAATGGCTGATAAACAAGAAACATAGTTGAATGTACAGACATTGTATGAGAGACAGATGCAATAGATAGTGTGGAAAAAAGAGGACATCAAGTAGTTGACATGTATATTGTTTAACTAAAATGGATAGCATGACATAATTTCACATATATGATGTCTATCTAAACTGGATAGCATAACATAACATAATTCAAAGATACGATGAATAACTAAACAGGATCGCATGACATAATTCACCTACATGTTATCTAAGTAATCAGGATCGCATCATTTAATTCACATATGTGATTTATGTGCTAAACAGAGGGCATTAGATATGATGTCTGAACTAAGAACATGGTGTTGAATATTGTGTATATGATGTCTAAACTATGCAATGCAAGACACCATATGCATGATATGAGCAGTATAACCGTGCCAAGTTAGAGCATACACCTCGGTGGGGGAATAGGACTGGTCATCTGTCTCTGAATCCATCTCTGAGGAGCTATCGGGACCCAACAAGAGATCTGCTTCGACAGGTAGCACTGTCTGCTCTGAAGGCCTTGTTTTCACTCCAGATTTTTCAATCTCCCACCCAAATGGCTGATTCACAGGAAGAGTAGTTTAATGTACAAACATTGTCGACAAATGGAAATGTAATGAAGAAAAGGATGGGAAAGATATCATTCAAATATAGGATGCCTGGTTAAACAGGATGGCATTGCACATTTCACATATATTATGGCTGGCTAAAAGACATGAGACTGCATAATTCCCATATAAGATATAGAAACTAAATAGGTGGCATTACAGAACATGTCTAAACTAAGCAGATGACATATATGATGTCAAAAGTAGGCATTGCAAGGCAACATGTGCATGATATGACTAACATCATCATGCCCAGGTAGAGCAAACACCTTGGGGGGGGGGGGTAAATAGGAGTGGTCAGCGGCGTCTGAATCCGCCTCAGAACAGATATCTTCCTCTGGATTACAATCTGGAGAGGGGTGGGGAGGGTTTGCCATTGAACCCACCATGGAGCGATGTCTGCATGACATTGTATTGCAGCGCAAAACTCTTCTCTTTTTCTCTACATGTTCAGCATGACTGTGTACAATATCTGACATGCATACGAAAAAATATGGTGAGATTATGTAAGGAGACCATGCAAAAATTTAGAGTGATGGTAACAACCAGTGGATGGATCCAAAAATAATGATACCAGGCTGATGATTGCTCTAATTTAATAAAAATACAGATGATGATTGCTTTACTACTTGTTTCCCACCCAAGATGAACAACATAGGCATACCCTAGGTGAACTAGATATTAGACAGAGATACTATTCATTGCTTCCTCGATATGTGCCCCACAACTAATTTAGAACTCAAGTTTGAACATTAATTTGGACCTGACTTGGAGTCCAAGAGGTGAACAGGATGATAAAGCAGCAGGTAATTTTAAGCAATGCATAACATAAGCAAAAACAAAAGAGTGCGACCTCTCTTGTGGACCCCTGTACTCCTCAGGTTCATCTGCTGAGTTGATGATGGTTATGCCGTTGCGGTGGGTGCCGGCGGCAGGGAAGGAGATCTGAGGCGGCGAAAGACGGTCAGGAGTCGTGATGTCTGGTTTGGTGGATGTTTCGGTCGATGGAGCAGCCCAGGTGAGGTGGACGACATCGCGGCAGGAGCAGGACAAACCACACAAAGTTCCCTTCGACACCTACCTGTAACTGAAGTAATTCTGTAAGGGCTCATTTGGCTTGCATGATTCTAAAAACGCAGGGATAGGAAAAACACCGGAATAGGATAGGAATGCACATGGTAAACATAGCATTTGTAAACACAGGGTTTCTGTCAAGTTGGGTGTTTGGTTTACAGGAATTGGAAGAGCAGATGCAAAGAAACATGGCCAAAATAAAGTGAAACCATATGAAAGCGTGTACAATTAGAATGTTATTCTGCCACTAATGCACTTGGTCTTGTTTTCATGCATAGGATTTTGAAAAGTAGGTCCAGGTGGATGTTTTGCTTCATTCCTTTCAACAAAATGCATGAATAATTGAATAGTAGAGTGCCAGTGGAAAATTCCCTATTGCTATGTTTTTCCGTTGAACCAAAATAGCCCTAATGGATCGACATGAATGTATAGTAATAAGTGATGCAACAAGTGCACAACCTCTTTGCCGTAACCGTGTCGACCTCATCATCATTGGGTTGGTCACTGAAGTAGTTGAGGCAGAGGTGGCTGTCAGAGGTGTGGAGGAAGATCTGAGGAATCTGTAGATGGCGTCTAGGGCACTGCTCTGTAGTGATGGATCGTTCCATCGTTGGAGCAGCTCCGGTGAGCTAAGACATCAAGGCTGAAGCAGCACAAGACAGACATCATCAATCTCAAGTGGGATTCTAGTAGCATCTCCAATAGATGATGTAAAATAGATGTAACATTTACATCACCAAAAACCACCTGACTACAACAGATGAGGTAAAAACTGTTGACTCTGAACTTAACTGACGAAACTGAAATTTACTGTGGAATCTGAATGTTACTTTCGAAACTGAACGCAATGGTAGCAGAGAGGCACTTGACATGTAGTTCAGGGAGGGTCTATAGTTCATCTTCAACCTGCACCCCCCCTGAGCCGCCAGCCACCACCGGCCCCAGCGCCTCGCCTCCCCGAAACAACTACCCACCGCCGGTCCGCCGCCGCCCCGGCCAGCCCTCTAGCCCCCCGCCCCCACCCTAAACCCTAAGATAGATAGTGGGGTACCTCTCCGGCGAGGCCCCGTCCCTGCTGCGGGTGATTCTTCCTTAACACCGGCAAGCCCCCCACCCCCTGAAAATCGACTGACCCAAAAGTCGATTCCTTCGACTGAAGTGTAGCTGAATCGGAGCAGAGCAGTAGCACGAGCGAGGGGGAGAGCAGCAGCAGCAGCGCGAGCGAGCGAGAGCCCGAGCAGCAGCAGCTGGGCAAGCAAGCGATCGAGCGAGAGCCGGAGCAGCAGCAGTAGCGCGAGCGAGAGCCGGCTGGTATGGACGCCGCCGCCGAAGGGGCCTCGCACTGGGGAGAGCCGCCTAGGAGATGTCGCCCGCGGCGCCGGCTTCAAGGTAGTCGCTCCATGGGGGTGCGGGATGGAGCACTGTCGGTGCCGGGAGGTCGAGTTAAGGAGAAGGTGCGATGCAATGAGTGTACAACCTCTTTGGTGGCGCCGAGTAGGCCTCGGCTTCGTCCGAGGAGTCGGTGAGGATGTTGCGGTTCCGGTGGAGCAGGTTAAGGCGGCGATGTGGGGATGGAGCAGCCGCGATAGACGAGGCGATCATCGGAGCAGCTCCTTGGAGGTGGAGAGCGGGGCGGCTGAACCGGCGGGACGGCGAGATGGACGACGCATCCTCATCCGGGGAGGTGGACGAGGGATGTCGAGATGTTGTGGTGGACGACGTCGTCGGGGAAGAGGCTCCGGCTGGGCAGCGGTGAGGTGGCGGACGAAGGAGGGTGGGGTTTCGCGGCTGGAGCGGAGAGGTTATGGCGGCCTGGGATTTCGAATGGCGAAAAGGAGGCGATGGGAGGGGGTGAACCATGACTTAGGGACACGCTTGTCCAAAATGTAGGGTGTGTTACAAAAGTACCCCCCACCGATTTGAACTAGCGGACCTTTCGGCTCAGGGTTAGAAGGGGGATTTGGCGTGTCGGGATTTGGCAGCTGGAGGGAGTTTTCGCGCGCGTTGTAATTTCGGGATAGCAAGGCGCGGGTTGTGAAGGCGCCAGTTTTGGGAGCACGATATCTGAATTTTTGGGATATAACAAGGCGCGGGTTGAATTTTAGGGACAAGCCTAACGTGTAATATTGTACTTGTACATACCAAATCAATTCGCACTTCCCTCAATCAAAAAGAAAACAAAAAATAAAACTATTCACACCACACAAAGAGAGAGTCTTGCCCTGTTTTACTATAAAAATGCTATTCAAAGCTACTCCCTCCTTCCATCTATATAGGGCCTAATGTGTTTTTCAATGCTAACTTTGACCAAATATTAGAGCAATAATATATGACATGCAACTTACACAAAGCACACCGTTAAATTCGTCTGTGAAAGGTTCTTTCAATGATATAATTTTCACATTGTGCATGTCATGTCCTATTTATCTTGTCAATAGTCAAAGGCGGTCTTAAAAAATGCATTACGCCCTATATAGATGGAAGGAGGGAGTATGAATCCATGTTATGTCCAATTAAATTTTTTCGCTTGCTGTATAATGCATGTAACCTACTCATACCAACATTTTAGTGCATTCCAAATATCTATGCTACCGCTGCAATTCGAACTGAATTTGAATTCGTTTCTCTATTTCAATAAGAATCTACAATCATGATTGTTGCAAACTTCAACCATCATTCGTGTATTACCTTAATAACACACCACATGATTACTATAGAGATAGATATGAACTATGTGTACTACATGAACTCGAATTCTATTTTTTTGAATACACTTGATGTTGATTCCAAATAATAGTACATTTGATGTACTAACTATATATTCATAATCTAAACCATGTTCCATACATACACCGTGTTTATCACACATAGTATAGTGCCCCGCCCCCTACATTATGACAAGTATTTAGACCTGAGCTGCAAAAGCCACACATTAGCCCAAATTATGATCCATGTTCTATATATTATACGTAGTACTAGCAAGATGCCCATGCGTTCCACAGAACATCAACATGATCAAGGGGAGGCCTAATTTGCAAATATGGAGAGGGGTGTGGGTATCTTTTTTCAAAATTGCCATAGTTTCCTTCCTATCCGTCAGATATAAATCGGACGGCCTATATTGCAGGATGGCAGGCACACCATCATCAACAACTCCGCTTTTTTATAAGAGTAGAGATAAAATATATTATATGTAGTATAACATGTTCATAACCACACCATGTGTATCACTGTTATATATATTCACACATGCGTCGGTTTAAAACACTATGATAAATTCTTCAAATATCCGAATTCGCTTTTTATAATGAAGTATGATCTCTATTCGTCTTTTACACCCACACAATCCTCTTATCTTTGTAGCTAGCGCTAACTTTCTCCCGTGCATGCACATGCCAGCATCCCTCTCACCCTCCCTCAACATTCTCTAGCTCCATCGCGCAAATTCGTCTTTTCACTTTAGGTCGTTCACCCACGGTGTGTGTAGGCCCCCCAGCTCCTTCTTTACGGCACACATCGATCGATATGCCTCTCTAGCCAGGTGTGCCTAGCACAAACACAAGCTTCCCCTCTTCTCTTACCACCGTCCATGCCTCACTCCCACCACTATTTTCATCGATCTCGTACTCGCACACTCCTTCCCCCTCTATATAGTATGACTCTCGCACCACCTCCTAGATGCATCCCTCTCTCTCTATCCTTCTCCCCATGCCTCATTTGCTTCTAACACACACATGCATGTATACCGATCGATCTCCCAACATATACCTAGGTCGACTTTAACTATTCCCCCCCCCCCCATCGATCGACGTACCTCACAAGTTATCTCTCTTCTTTCTTTGAAAAGGATGATTGATCTTCCTATGTAGTTATGTCTGCTTACCACAACCATATCGTCCCCCTCATCATTCGTGCATGCCTCCTGACCCGTCTCTCACACGCACGTGCACAGACAGGCAGCCTTCCCCTCTCTTATTGATATTGCAGGCGTGCCCTCCGGTTGTCTAGCAAGCCTATCCCACCATTTGTTAGAAGCAACTCCACTACCACACCCTCCAACATTGTAGCTCTGTCTCTCTCCCAACCTTATTCCTCTCCTACACATATGCATGGATGCCGATCGATCTCCGTTAATACATGAGGTAGATCGATCTCCCTTAATACATGAGGCAGGCCTCTCTCCTCCTCCACACATATACCAGCCATTGTACCTCTATAGTTAATTAGGCCTCCCTCCCCCCCCCACCACACACCGATAGTCGAGCGCTGTAGGTAGGTATCCATGCCACAGAGACAAACTGCACATGTCCCCTCTCACGTTCCAGTAGGCCAGCCACTCTATATCTTTGACGTGGGCACACACAAATTCGATGGCACTCCTTATTGATCGCGCACGCACACACACACACACACACACACATCATCCCTCTCTTCGATTCTATGGACACCTCAAGCCGATGATACCTCCACTCTCTTCTCGTGGATCGCCCCCTCTATATATATGATATATCCAGGACTCTATTTCACACACATTGCATATGTTACATTTTTTGATTGACCCCCCCAAAAACTCTCACGAACCCACACACTATATCTCTCTACGTTTGTATCTCTCTCACACATACCCACGTAGGTGGTGTACGTATACAAGAAGAGAATAGGTGCACCGTGCACGTACTCACGCTTCGTGCCCAGCCACACCCGCAAGGGTACACGGTGGAGCTCATTTCTGTACGAAATGGCAGCCCACGTGCTAATTTGAACGCGTGTAGCGGTTGCTTACATACGAAGGTCGTGTACCACGCGTGCACGAAACAAAGTTCGACTTGATGCGTTGGCGCGTTATTTTTAAATAAAGTTATATCGCTCAATGGCACGTACACAGAATATAAAACAATTTTTATGGAGAAAAAGGTAGTCCGCTCCACTATATACAATGGAGCCTGCCTGCCTGGTTTGTCTCTCTTCAGAGTATCTCACACAATGCTGCGGTGGCCTCTCTCTCTCTCTCACCGTTGGTCACTGATCTGGCCGCATCCCGTCCGCCGGCGGAAAGGGAGGACGTGCATCGTTTCTCCGTTCGACGGCGCCGAGGCAGCACATCCCGATCTGCGGTACACGCCGTTCTCTCTGACCAAGCTCCGGCGCGGTAGGGCCTATGCCACCTGCTCGCTGCCGCAGTATGGGCAGATTCCGCCCGCCGCCGCTCACCTAGTTACATCCCGATGACCTCTGATACGTCTCCAATGTATCTATATTTTTTTATTGCTCCATGCTATATTATGTACTGTTTTGGACATTATTGGGCTTTATTATTCACTTTTATATTATTTTTGGGACTAACCTATTAACCGGAGGCCCAACCCAGAATTGCTGTTTTTTGCCTATTTCAGAGTTTCGCAGAAAAGGAATATCAAATGGAGTCCAAACGGAATGAAACCTTCGGGAACGTGATTTTTAGGAAGATTATGATACACGAGACTTGGACCCTATGTCAAGAAACAAAAGAGGAGGCCACGAGGTAGGGGGGCGCGCCCTCCACCCTCATGGGCCCCCTGTTGCTCCACCGACATACTCCTTCCTCCTATATATACCTACGTACCCCCAAACGATCAGATACGGAGCCAAAAACCTAATTCCACTGCCGCAACCTTATGTACCCATGAGATCCCATCTTGGGGCCTGTTCCGGAGCTCCGCCGGAGGGGGCATCCATCACGGAGGGCTTCTACATCATCATCATGGCCTCTCCGATGCAGTGTGAGTAGTTTACCTCAGACCTTCGGGTCCATAGTTAGTAGCTAGATGGCTTCTTCTCTCTTTTTGGATCTCAATACAATGTTCCCCCTCTCTCGTGGAGATCTATTCAATGTAATCTTCTTTTTGCGGTGTGTTTGTTGAGACCGATGAATTGTGGGTTTATGATCAAGATTATCTATGAACAATATTTGAATCTTCTCTGAATTATTTTATGTATGATTGGTTATCTTTGCAAGTCTCTTCGAATTATCAGTTTGGTTTGGCCTACTAGATTGATCTTTCTTGCAATGGGAGAAGTGCTTAGCTTTGGGTTCAATCTTGCGGTGTCCTTTCCCAGTGACAGTAGGGGCAGCAAGGCACGTATTGTATTGTTGCCATCGAGGATAACAAGATGGTTTTTTTTATCATATTGCATGAATTTATCCCTCTACATCATGTCATCTTGCTTAAGGTGTTACTCTGTTTTCATGAACTTAATACTCTAGATACATGCTGGATAGCGGTCGATGAGTGGAGTAATAGTAGTAGATGCAGGCAGGAGTCGGTCTACTTGTCTCGGACGTGATGCCTATATACATGATCATACCTAGATATTCTCATAACTATGCTCAATTCTGTCAATTGCTCAACAGTAATTCGTTCACCCACCGTAAAATACTTATGCTCTTGAGAGAAGCCACTAGTGAAACCTATGGCCCCCGGGTCTATCTTCATCATATTAATCTTCCAATACTTAGTTATTTCCTTTGCTTTTTACCTTGCTTTTATTTTACTTTGCATCTTTATCACAAAAATACCAAAATATTATCCTATCATATCTATCAGATCTCACTCTCGTAAGTGACCGTGAAGGAATTGACAACCCCTTATCGCGTTGGTTGTGAGGATTTATTTGTTTTGTGTAGGGCGAGGGACTCGCGCGTAGCCTGCTACTGGATTGATACCTTGGTTCTCAAAAACTGAGGGAAATACTTACACTACTTTGCTGCATCACCCTTTCCTCTTCAAGGGAAAAACCACACGGTGCTCAAGAGGTAGCAAGAAGGATTTCTGGTGCCGTTGCCGGGGAGGTCTACGCAAAATTCAACATACCAAGTACCCATCACAATCCCTTATCTCCCGCATTACATTATTTGCCATTTGCCTCTCGTTTTCCTCTCCCCCACTTCACCCTTGTCGTTTTATTCGCCCTCTCTTTTTCGTTCGCCTCTTTTTCGCTTGCTTGTCGTTATGGCTAGCCCTCTATCTTCTCCATTTTCTCCCGAGAATGAAGTTCTAAATTTTAAGCAAAGGGAGGGAGAAAATCTAAAAGATGCTTGGTATAGAATTTGCAATGCTCAAAATAGATCTACCAGGAAGCAATCTACTTCCATTCTTCTCCGCAATTTTTATGTAGGTGCTAATCCTTGGTATAGATATATCCTTGATACCATTACCGGAGGGAATTTCTTAGGTAGCCATTCTTTTGATTCTTATAATGCTATGATATATTTGTTTGGCTCACCCCCTCTTTTGGTTAATGGAACTATGTTAACTTTGGAGCATGTAATGCAAAGGCTTGAAATTATTGAAATAAGGTTGCTACTGCAGAGTTAATTGAAAATTTGGATAAAAAGATCCACAACCGAATCTCTCAATATGGATCTAAAGTAGGAGTCACTTTGAAAAATATTAAAGAGAAGGAACCCATAGTTAATGAGAAAATAAATCAGGATTCCACTAGGATCGATAAACTTGAAGATATCATTACCAACTTGGGAACCGCTTTTTCTTCCGTAAAGAATACTCCAAGTCCTCCTACTAAAATTGCCAAGCTTATGTATGTTCCTAAAAATAAGGGTGAATCCTCTAGTAAGGAAACTGCGGATCTCAGATCTATAAGTAATCATCCCAATCTTGTTGCAATCATTAAGGAACCATTTATTGCAAATGAATTTTTCGATCTTGTGCCTAAAAGTTTGATAATAAATAAAAAGAAAGAAATTCCTAAGGATGGTAGATGCCTCATTAAAGAATTGCCTACCAAAGATAGCAATACCTAGATCTATCCTTGCTTTTATGCCTAGCTAGGGGCGTTAAACGATAGCGCTTGTTGGGAGGCAACCCAATTTTATTTTTAGTTTTTTGCTTTTTGCTTCTGTTTAGGAATAAATATTTGATCTAGCCCCTGGTTAGATGTGTTTTTGTGTTTTAATTAGTGTTTGTGCCAAGTTAAACCTATAGGATCTTCTTGGATGATAGTTATTTGATCTTGCAGAAATTTCCAGAAACTTTCTGTTCACGAAAATAATTGTTAAAAATCACCAGAACGTGATAAAATAGTGATTCCAATTGCTGCTGATCAATAAACAAATTGCCTAGGCCTTCCTTTTTTGGATGATTTTTTGGAGTTCCAGAAGTTTGCGTTAGTTACAGATTACTACAGACTGTTCTGTTTTTGACAGATTCTCTTTTTCGTGTGTTGTTTGCTTATTTTGATGAATCTATGGCTAGTAAAATAGTTTATAAACCATAGAGAAGTTGTAATATAGTAGGTTTAACACCAATATAAATGAATAATGAGTTCATTACAGTATCTTGAAGTGGTCTTTTGTTTTCTTTCGCTAACGGAGCTCACGAGATTTTCTGTTGAGTTTTGTGTTGTGAAGTTTTCAAGTTTTGGGTGAAAGATTTTGATTGATTATGGAACAAGGAGTGGCAAGAGCCTAAGCTTGGGGATGCCCATGGCAGCCCCAAGATAATCTAAGGACACCATAAAGCCAAAGCTTGGGGATGCCCCGGAAGGCATCCCCTCTTTCGTCTACTTCCATCGGTAACTTTACTTGGAGCTATATTTTTATTCACCACATGATATGTGTTTTGCTTGGAGCGTCTTGTATGATTTGAGTCTTTGATTTTTAGTTTACCACAATCATCCTTGCTGTACACACCTTTTGAGAGAGCCATACATGATTTGGAATTTGTTAGAATACTCTATGTGCTTCGCTTATATCTTTTGAGTTATATAGTTTTGCTCTAGTACTTCACTTATATCTTTTAGAGCACGGTGGTGGATTTGTTTTATAGAAACTATTGATATCTCATGCTTCACTTAGATTATTTTGAGAGTCTTAAATAGCATGGTAATTTGCTTAAATAATCCTAATATGCTTGGTATTCAAGATTTGTAAAAACTTTCTTAAGAGTGTGTTGAAAGCTAAGAAAAGTTCGATGCTTGATAATTGTTTTGAGATATAAAGATGGTGATATTTGAGTCATGCTAGTTGAGTAGTTGTGAATTTGAGAAACACTTGTGTTAAAGTTTGTGATTCCCGTAGCATGCATGTATGGTGAACCGTTATGTGATGAAGTCGGAGCATAATTTATTTATTGATTGTCTTCCTTATGAGTGGCGGTCGGGGATGAGCGATGGTCTTTTCCTACCAATCTATCACCCTAGGAGCATGCGCGTAATACTTTACTTTGATAACTTGTAGATTTTTGCAATAAGTATATGAGTTCTTTATGACTAATGTTGAGTCCATGGATTATACACACTTTCTACCTTCCACCATTGCTAGCCTCTCTAATACCGCGCACTTTTCGCCGGTATCTTACACCCACCATATACCTTCCTCAAAACAACCACCATGCCTACCTATCATGGCATTTCCATAGCCATTCTGAGATATATTGTCATGCAACTTTCCACCGTTCCGTTTATTATGACACGCTCCATCATTGTCATATTGCTTTGCATGATCATGTAGTTAACATCGTATTTTTGGCAAAGCCAATGTTCATAATTCTTTCATACATGTCACTCTTGATTCATTGCATATCCCGGTACACCGCCGGAGGCATTCATATAGAGTCATATTTTGTTCTAAGTATCGAGTTGTAATTGTTGAGTTGTAAGAAAATAAAAGTGTGATGATCTTCATTTTTAGAGCATTGTCCCAAGTGAGGAAAAGGATTATGGAGACTATGATTCCCCCACAAGTCGGGATGAGACTCCAGACGAAAAAAAAGAGGCCATAAAAAAAGAGAAGAAAAGGCCCAAATAAAAAAATGAGACAAAAAGAGAGAAGGGACAATGTTACTATCCTTTTACCACACTTGTGCTTCAAAGTAGCACCATGATCTTCATGATAGAGAGTCTCTCATTTTGTCACTTTCATATACTAGTGGGAATTTTTCATTATATAACTTGGCTTGTATATTCCAATGATGGGCTTCCTCAAAATGCCCTAGGTCTTCGTGAGCAAGCGAGTTGGATGCACACCCACTTTGTTTCTTTTGTTGAGCTTTCGTATACTTATAGCTCTAGTGCATCCGTTGCATGGCAATCCCTACTCACTCACATTGATATCTATTGATGGGCATCTCCATAGCCCGTTGATACGCCTAGTTGATGTGAGACTATCTTCTCCCTTTTTGTCTTCTCCACAACCACCATTCTATTCCACATATAGTGCTATATCCATGGCTCACGCTCATGTATCGCGTGAAGATTGAAAAAGTTTGAGAATGTCAAAAGTATGGAAAAATTGCTTGGCTTGTCATCGGGGTTGTGCATGATTTAAATACTTTGTGTGGTGAAGATAGAGCATAGCCAGACTATATGATTTTGTAGGGATAACTTTCTTTGGCCATGTTATTTTGAGAAGACATGATTTCTTTGTTAGTATGCTTGAAGTATTATTATTTTTTATGTCAATATTAAAATTTTGTCTTGAATCTTTTGGATCTGAATATTCATACCACAATTAAGAAGAATTACATTGAAATTATGCCAAGTAGCACTCCGCATCAAAAATTCTGTTTTTATCATTTACCTACTCGAGGACGAGCAGGAATTAAGCTTGGGGATGCCTGATACGTCTCCAACGTATCTATAATTTTTGAATGCTCCATGCTATATTATCTACTGTTTTGGACATTATTGGGCTTTATTATTCACTTTTATATTATTTTTGGGACTAACCTATTAACCGGAGGCCCAGCCCAGAATTGCTGTTTTTTGCCTATTTCAGAGTTTCGCAGAAAAGGAATATCAAACGGAGTCCAAAAGGAATAAAACCTTCGGGAACGTGATTTTTAGGAAGATTATGATCCAGGAGACATGGACCCTATGTCAAGAAACAAAAGAGGAGGCCACGAGGTAGGGGGGCGCCCCCCCTAGGGCGCGCCCTCCACCCTCATGGGCCCCCTGTTGCTCCACCGACGTACTCCTTCCTCCTATATATACCTACGTACCCCCAAACGATCAGATACGGAGCCAAAAACCTAATTCCACTGCCGCAACCTTCTGTACCCATGAGATCCCATCTTGGGGCCTGTTCCGGAGCTCCGCCGGAGGGGGCATCCATCATGGAGGGCTTCTACATCACCATCATAGCCTCTCCGATGAAGTGTGAGTAGTTTACCTCAGACCTTCGGGTCCATAGTTAGTAGCTAGATGGCTTCTTCTCTCTTTTTGGATCTCAATACAATGTTCTCCCCCTCTCTCGTGGAGATCTATTCGATGTAATCTTCTTTTTGTGGTGTGTTTGTTGAGACCGATGAATTGTGGGTTTATGATCAAGATTATCTATGAACAATATTTGAATCTTCTCTGAATTCTTTTATGTATGATTGGTTATCTTTGCAAGTCTCTTCGAATTATCAGTTTGGTTTGGCCTACTAGATTGATCTTTCTTGCAATGGGAGAAGTGCTTAGCTTTGGGTTCAATCTTGCGGTGTCCTTTCCCAGTGACAGTAGGGGCAGCAAGGCACGTATTGTATTGTTGCCATCGAGGATAACAAGATGTTTTTTTATCATATTGCATGAATTTATCCCTCTACATCATGTCCTCTTGCTTAAGGCGTTACTCTATTTTCATGAACTTAATACTCTAGATGCATGCTGGATAGCGGTCGATGAGTGGAGTAATAGTAGTAGATGCAGGCAGGAGTCGGTCTACTTGTCTCGGACGTGATGCCTATATACATGATCATACCTAGATATTCTCATAACTATGCTCAATTCTGTCAATTGCTCAACAGTAATTCGTTCACCCACCGTAAAATACTTATGCTCTTGAGAGAAGCCACTAGTGAAACCTATGGCCCCCGGGTCTATCTTCATCATATTAATCTTCCAATACTTAGTTATTTCCTTTGCTTTTTACTTTGCTTTTATTTTACTTTGCATCTTTATCACAAAAATACCAAAAATATTATCCTATCATATCTATCAGATCTCACTCTCGTAAGTGACTGTGAAGGGATTGACAACCCCTTATCGCGTTGGTTGCGAGGATTTATTTGTTTTGTGTAGGTGCGAGGGACTCGCGCGTAGCCTCCTACTGGATTGATACCTTGGTTCTCAAAAACTAAGGGAAATACTTACGCTACTTTGCTGCATCACCCTTTCCTCTTCAAGGGAAAACCAACGCAGTGCTCAAGAGGTAGCAACTTCCAGGTATCCCCTCCGGCCTTGCTGCACTGCCCGTCTTCCCACGTCGCTGCATGTGGATCTTCCATAGTTGTTTTCCCAAAACGTAGCTCGTCCGGCGTACTTTCCATATTGCAATCTCGTCCTCACACCGTTTTAGACAAACACAACCGTGTTGTTATTTTCCCTTAGGACAAGGAATATGCTTCTTTTTTGTCGTCGCATGTGTCATCAACTGTTATTGGCCAGTAATTGTTTCCTTTCTACCTCTTTTTTGCAAACAGGGCTATCCATTTCACCTCGTTGCTATTGCGACCTTTTGGTGAACTGCACAAATCACTTTTTTCTTAGGAGTGTTTTGTGCAGTTCTACCAAAATGTCACACGGGCAACGTCTCTACATTTCAGTGCGACTGCACAAAGGGAGATTGGTTTTGCTCTATCCTCCTCATCCAACTCCAAGCCTAATCTTCTCCAACTAGTTAGTCTTAAGAGAGACTTCAAAGGTGACCGGCTTCTATTTGTGTGCTTATTGTTTCATCAGCAGTCCTCTATTATTGTAATCACACTTAATATCTTTGGAACAGGGACGCTCAGCTCTATTTTAGTGGAACTGCACAAAATGATCAGAATGTTGCATGCTCCAGACAGCTACTTTTTTCCCAACATGCCTTGTTGATTTAGACAGAGCTGGGGGGACGTTGCTGCCAATGAAAGCATGGATCAATTTTAATTTAACACCTTCTCACAACTTTGTCTTCAATTGTGATGTAAATATTAGCTCTGATCTACTAATAATTGAGATGCATTAGCAAGGAAGTTAGTTTTTTATTGTTTCCGAAAGAGCATCGATGGCAAGACACACGAAACAAAAGCTGAAAGCTCACACCATTGTACAATTTCATGTCGCCGGAAAATTATTGTATAGTACGTCAATTATGTAAACAAATGGTGGAAGCTTGATAGCATTGCCAGAAGCCTCTTCGGCATCCGGGTCCATGTGTCATGCACAAAATTATACTCCTTCATTCCTAAATATTTGTCTTTTTACAAATTTCAAATGGGCATATTTTAGAGTGTAGATTCACTCATTTTGCTTCGTATGTGTACTCCCTCCATTCCTAAATATTTGTCTTTCTAGAGATTTCAACAAGTGACTACGTATGGAGCAAAATGAGTGAATCTACACTCTAAAATATGTCTATATACATCCGTATGTAGTAGTCCATTTGAATCTCTAAAAAGACAAATATTTGTGTAGTCACTCGTTGAAATCTCTAGAAAGACAAATACTCCAGAGTATATTTAAGAACCGAGGGGGTAGTGCACAGCCGCATGGGAGACTCAGCCCGGTCGTTGCGCCGCATTAATAGTGAGTAATGAGCAGTCAAATCATAAGACCCACCTTTCCCACTGTAAGTTGCTCGGAAGAAGCAACCATCAATACACTCTTCTTTGAATCCGCTCATACTACTCCATCCGTCACTGTTTATAGAGCACGCTTCAGAAAAAGGAAAAATCTCTGGGACCAAGGCGACTAGCGATCGGCCTAAAAAATAGCATTGGTAGTTATAGCACGACATCTATTAGTAGAGGAAATAATGCGTACACACATGCATGCAGTGCTTCCACCCTGGGTACACACATGCATGCACTTACTCCACTCCGTAGTACATCGAGAGAAAATTGTGGACTTGATTGCGGTTACCACGCCTTAATTAATTGAGCATTAAACCAAACGCGTCTAAAGTCTCTCTGGTGGTGGAAATGCATTGAGAGAAATGCATCATAGTGAAGCGCGCCCTGTAAACTGTGACGGAGGGAGGAGTAGTATGAAGGTGCAAAACCAAGTACGCGTATGGCCAGTCGGTCAACGCACCTCCTCTTGGCATATCACTGACATGTGGGACCGGAGTGTGAGCAAACCGATCTCAATTGATGGCAAAATGGCCAACCCGCCGTTCCTTGAGAGAGACGAGGAGCGAGAACACACAGATGGGCTCGCACGGAGGCCAAGATATATTCGAGCATGGTTGATCGATATCATCATTACATGTTGGGCTGCCGTTTCCCGCCCTTCTCCGGAATAAATGGTACTTTATCAAAGATTAAAAAAATAAGAGTACAGAGGCTCCACCATGCGGTTCTAGTAGTAGTACTACTCGTACTACTAAACCTTGCGCTTGGCTCTTCGCCTCTTCGTGAAGTCGAACAATGATGGTACTCCACATGTTTGGTACTACAGTGTATGCCTCTGGCAATCTGACACCGAATGAACTGATGCGTGTCCACCGCTTGGACGAGGGTACGTTGCATTAGTCAAAAGGCGTAAGCGAGCTTCACCTTGTCCTAAAAGCTTCTCCTCGTTTTGCGAGTTGACGAGACACACCAAAAAGTAGTGCTAGTCCATACTCCCTCCTTTCCGGTTAATATGGCTTAATCTTTTTTGCGGGTAAACAAGAGAGCTTTATTCATATATAAGCATTCTTAGGACGATCAGCCAAGACACTGGTCACTAGGAACCGAGGTACCCCGCAAAAAAGGAAGTAGGAAGCGAGGTGTTTCATCAAGCCAACTCTCGGCCACATTCAAAGTGCAGCAAGCACGGTTCGCACAAAGATGCGCCGCAAGGTTTGCTGACCTGTTTACATGCTGAATAACAAAAAAAATAGGAAATATTACCGAGCGCTCCTATTTGTAACAGGATATGAGCCAAAATTAAGCGAAAATTGTCGCGAGTGTTCCATGCAATCAACTTCCATTATCACATGCGAGAACCCTCGAAGAGAACCAAATGTGTTGAAGATTGCTTTATCACATTTTAAAAATATAATAAGAGTGCAGACGCTCCTCCATCCGGTTCCTAGTACTAGTATAGGACATACCTCTATAGGCTATAGTACTTGTACTAGTACTAGTAAACTTTGCGCTTGGCTGTTCGCCTCATCGGGAAGTCGAACAATAATAGTACTAGTATAGTGTATGCTTCTGGCAATCTGACACCAAATTAACTGTTGCACGTCCACCGCGTGAGCGAGGGAGAGCTTGCATTAGTCAAAAGTTTCTCCTTGTCCTGCGAGCCACCACGTGCAAGCTTCTCCTGTCCTGCAAGCTTCTCCTCGTTCGGCAAGTTGACGGGACACAACAAAGTAATGCTAGTCCATACTACGTCCTCTCCGGTTAATATGGCTTAATTTCAAACAAGATAAATACGGTGTCTGTCACTGTATATTTGTAAAAATACAGTCAGTGGACTTCATAATACGCTCATTGCGCTCAATATATACATTTTTCGGTGTTTATGCGGTCACTAGCTCACCCTGGCTGAGTATGTGTGTGCATGCACGGGTAGGTTGAGCACTTGAGCGTGACCGTGTGTGTTCCGTCGTGTGCTCGGACATGCATGCATTAGGGCGTCGCGCGCATTTTCACGTCCATGTGTATGTGTGATTGTTGCATACACGTAGGGGGAGTACGTGTAGGGGCCACTAAAGGAGCAGTCAAATCACACAGTAAGTTAGTCGGAAGAAGCAACCATCATTTCACTCTTCAATGACACGTACGCAATATAATGTAACATCCCAAATTTTCAATTTGGTATGTTATACATAGATCATCATTGCATATCATGTTTTATTGCATTTTGACAAAATCCTCGATAAATCCTAAGCAACTCAAGGACCCTCGGAGAGAGTTGGGGATTTTCTCGAATTTTCAAACGAGGATTGTGGTTTTAATTATTTTTCTCTCCGGAAAAATATTTCATTTTAAAATAAACGAGAGGAGAAAACATGACTTCTCCAAAACAATTGAAATACTGGAGGAAAAGTGTTAAAATCATTATTTGGAATTTATTTGGATTTTATTTGCAATT